>NC_141535.1:122775000-123100000 GCF_021556685.1 Rattus norvegicus
CCACTCCCACAAATACGATTTACCTCTCTCATTTCACAGAAGTCACTATCATTTCCCTTTTTTTTTTAATTGTTTTTTTACTATCATTTTTCTTAATTGGTGATTGTGTGTTTTTACTTTAAGCACTCAACTAGAGTTGATTCATGGATGATGAGAGTTCTCTGCCTTGCAGTGCTAAAGATCTAACACACATGTTAGCGTTCTCTTAGTGTTGCCAATGTTGTAGCCTTTTTATCTGCATACACTACACCTTTAAAATATATTTACAAATCAAGCTGTCTATCCTCTCAGTGTCCAGGGGGACATTTTTGCAGAAGTATTCCCGACTGTGGCAGGTTAGACCAATTTGCTCTTCAAGTAAGTGTCTTGCAAAGATGTCATGAGTTCTTTGCACTTCCCTCAGGTGACAGTGCGGCTCCCAGATCACTGCCTGTAGTGACTGGAAACAGGTGACAGACCTTAAGTTAATTCATTTTAGCATCCACTGTATTCTATTCACATCCTTTAAGCATCCAGCTGAGTATCTAGGCAACCTGGATCAAGCTCCAGGGAACACAGTCTTCCACAGCACTCTACCTGTTGTTCCCTGTGACTCTCATGTGCATGTTGTGGCAGCTTTTTCTTGTTTTCTTTTCTTCAAGGATCCAGCTCCTGTTTGCTTGTTCATCTCTGGACCTTACCAGAGCCTGCCCTTCTGGGAAAACAGTTGCTGACTTCTGGTTTTCTGCACAGCCACACGTCTATTTCATTACCCACTAAAACAAGTTCCCTCTTCTATGTTCTAAGGTCTTGATCTTTGCTAAAGTTTCTTATATTCATGTATATACTTAAAACTCTCAACCCTGCCTCCATATAGCGATGTGCTCCACTCAAAACAACCCTTTCGGGGCAGGTGCAGTGCTTCTGTGTAACTACAGATGGCTATTCACACCTGGCAGTTGGCTACTCACACCTGGCAGTCATCTGGTTCTCTATTATTCCCACCAAGTAACAATGCCCTGAGTTTTTAATCAGT
Organism: Rattus norvegicus; assembly: GCF_021556685.1. Classification (NCBI taxonomy): domain Eukaryota; kingdom Metazoa; phylum Chordata; class Mammalia; order Rodentia; family Muridae; genus Rattus; species Rattus norvegicus. The sequence continues at coordinate 122,776,016 of NC_141535.1, forward strand.
TTTCTCTGCTACAACAAAGCACCAAAGACTGGTGGTTTGCAAAGAATAGGAAGAGAAATTTTGAGATGAAGGTACCAGCATGTGTGGGGCTCAGATGAGGGTTTTCTTCCAAGCTCTGCACTCTTACTTCATTGTGTACCTCAGAGGCAGAAAAGGTACAGGAACACTTACCTGGCTTCCTATTATGGGAACACCAATCCCATCTGTGAGGGCTCTACTCTCATGACCCCATGATCTTATAAAGGTTTTGTATCTAATTCTGTGTTGGGGGCTAGAATTTCAACATAAGACCTTTAGAGAACATGTTCACAGTGTATTTGAAAGACTCATTAATGTTATTTATTTTCCCTCAAGTTATTTTTATAAGCTCTTTTGAATGTTAGATTTTTATTTTTTAAATGGTTTTTAACTTTTTATTTTATGTGTATGGGTGTTTTGCCTGCATGTGTGTCTGTGTAGACATTTTTACTTTTTGCTAACAGAGGCCAGAAGAAGGTATTGGAGCAATGAACACTTGTAAGCCTCCATGTGGGTTCTGGGAATAGAACCTTACTGCTTTGGAAGAACAGACGGTGCCTTAAACCACTGAACCATCACTCTAGCAAGCCTGCCCCTCATAGTATTAGTCAGAGTTCCCTAGTATAACAAAACTTATAGAATGAATCCCCCCTCTCATATATTTATGTGTGTGTAAAATCATATATATATATATATATATATATATGATTTATTGAAATGAATTACAGGCTAAGGCTATAGTCCAGCTAATCCAACAATGGGTATCTGTGAACAGAAAGTCCAAGAAACTAGTAGTTGCTCAGTTCACAAGGCTGGATATTTCAGCTGGTCTCTAGTATATGCTGGAATCCTGAATAAATGGGCTCTAATGCCAGTGAAGAAATGGACTTACTAGCAGGCTGAGGGCAAGCAGGCAAAGAACAAAAGCTTCCTTCTTCCATGTCCTTATATGGGCTTCCAGCAGGCATTATGGCCTACATTCAAGGTATGTCTTCTTGACTCAAGATCTGGATTAAAGCACGTTTTCCTACCTCAAAGTCTAGACTAAAAGTGTATGCACCCCTTGAAACCAAGCAAAAAAGCTCACATGTGTGCTTGATTTTTGGATTGTAGTTCATCCCACTGTAGTCAAGTTGACAACCAAGAATAGTCATCGCAAGTCTACCCATTGTCAACTTGATAGATAATTATCCTCATGTAATGATTGATTTCCAAGTGAAAACAATCACCAGGTCATGATAACACCTAAACATAATATTAATTATATCACACATAATCACAAACACATCATATACTTAAATAGGTATAAATAGCCATTATATACTTAACTAATTATGTCTACCTACCGTGATATAACTATCTCTCATACAACTGATGATGCACTATAAATTTAGAATGCGTGGCAATATCTCTTGGTGAACAATTTTTTTTATTAGATATATTACTTACATTTCAAATGGTATTCCCTTTCCAGTTTCCTGACCACAAGCCTCTCTCCCCCCTCCCCCATATGAGTGTTCCCCCATCCACCCCCTTACTGCACCCTCCCAGACATTCCCCTGCACTGGGGTTCCAACCTTGGCAGGGCCAAGGGCTTCCCCTTCCCCTGGTGCCCAACAAGGTTATTCTCTGCTACATATGCAGTTGGAGCCCTGGGTCAGTCCATGTATTGTCTTTCAGTAGTGGTTTAGTCCCTGGAAGCTCTGGTTGGTTGGCATTGTTGTTCTTATGGGGTTGCAAGCTCCTTCAGCTCTTTCAATCCTTCCTCTAATTCCCCCAAAGGGGGTCCTGTTCTCAGCTCAGTGGTTTGCTGCTAGCGTTGACCTCTGTATTGGACATGCTTTGGATGTGTCAGTCAGGAGAGATCTATATCCAGTCCCATTCAGCATGCACTTTTTAGCTTTATCCATCTTACCTAGTTTGGTGGCCGTATATATATGGGCCACATGTGGGGCAGGCTCTGAATGGCCATTCCTTTAGTCGTTGCTCTAAACTTTGCTTCCATATCCCCTCCTATGCATATTTTCCCCTTTTAAGAAGGAGTGGGAACATCCACCTTTTGGTCATCCTTCTTCTTGAGCTTCCTGTAGTCTGTGCATTGCATCTTGGGTAATTCACTTATCAATGAGTGCATACCAAGTGTGTTTTTATGTGATTGGGTTACCTCACTCAGGATGATATTTTCTAATTCCATTATATTTGCCTATGAATTTCATGGTCATTGTTTTTGACATCTGAGTAGTACTCCATTGTGTAGATGTACCACATTTTTTTTAATCTATTCCTCTGTTGAAGGGCATCTGGGGTCTTTCCAGCTTCTGGCTATTATAAATAAGGCTGCTATGAACATAGTGGAGCATGTGTCTTTGTTGTATGTTGGAGCATCTTTTGGGTATATGCCTAGGAGAGGTATAGCTGGTCCTCAGGTAGTGGAATATCCAATTTTCTGAGGAACCTCCAGACTGATTTTCAGAGTGGTTGTACCAGTTTGCAATCCCACCAACAATGGAGGAGTGTTCCTCTTTCTCCACATCCTTGCCAGCATCTACTATCATCTGAATTTTTGATCTTAGCCATTTTGACTGGTGTGAGGTAGAATCTCAGGGTTGTTTTGATTTGCATTTCCCTGATGACTTAGGATGTTGAACATTTCTTTAGGTGCTTTTTAGCCATTCAATATTCCTCAGCTGAGAATGTTTTGTTCAGCTCTGTACCCCATTTTTTAAATAAGGTTATTCAGCTCTCTAGTATTTCAAACTTAAATATGCTGATAATTGATATTCTGATGTTACAACACATGATAAATAAATTGAAAGAAAACACAGATATCTGTACAAATGCAACATTAAAGTACAACATAAGCACTTGTATCAATTGCAATGTTCCTTCTGCAACTGGTCACATGACTTTGGTTGATATTTATAACTACCCTTGGCAAAAACCTACAAGTCTCGGCTCTTTGTTTAGAAGAGTGACACATACTTTTATTCCTGATGGGTACTGTGCTCTTCGCCATCCTGCCTGGATTAGGCTGCTGTAGCTTCCCATTGACTGTAGTCACAGGGCATGGTAGCACCAAGAGAGGCCTTAAAGGCTGTCCTGTACTCCAAACATAATCTTTCCTACTTTCTTTGTGGAAAAGCAATCCAATTTCCCCATGGTAATCTGTGTCGCGCCCACCTCGACCGGCAAGGAAGATGCAACACCGTTGGATCCTTCTCAATCAGCCTTTATTGCAGGAACACCTAATTGATAGTACGGGGACCCCGGGGAACAAAGGCACTCGCCTTAAATACAAGACAGGCTGTGGCTGTAAATTTGTCCACTGGGGATTGGTGGAGCATGAAATACCTATTTAGCATGAATATCACCCTGGCCTTGTAGGTGCTGGGGGTCTGCCAACACATGCGCTGTAGGTGTTTACCACAAACGACCACCGGATGTCGGCGCCATCTTTAGCCGCTCCCTACAAATCTGGATCAAGCACCCTTTCTTAACCTGGTTATTCCTTTCTTAGCCTGTTGTTGGAGGGGCATTAGAAGGTAGCAAGTGGGAAGTCTGAGCTTCCCAATGGAATGTTTGTTGTGTCTCGTGGCAAGTGTTCTCCCCTCTGGAACCAAAAGTTCTCGGCCAGCCACACTTAAGGGTGTGGAAAAGGGAAGTAAATTTTTTCTTTGTGGATAATTAGAGGCGATAGTAACAGAACTGTTCACTTTTCCCCCTCTTGATTCCTGGGCCTGTGGATCCTGGGTATGGGAAAAATCATGCCTTATATTAAATGCTGATTCAAACCCTGCCCAGCCCTCTAGGCTGGAACTACCCCACTAGCACTATAACTACATCTTTAAAAGGCCATTTTATCTTTCTGGCAGGCAAGGTGCTTCAGGATAATGGGGAACATATTAAGATCAATGGATTCCACAATCATGGGCCAACCATTGTACTTCTCTGGCTGTGAAATTATTTTCTTGGTCAGAAGCAATACTATGTTAAATATCACGATGGTGAAGAAGACATTCCGTAAGTCGACAGATATTAGTTTTGTACTCAGCATCAGCTATATCCAGGCTGACCTAGGTGAGTAGCAGTCCATGTTGTCAAGGCCATGCATAACACCATTTCTGTCATCATGGTAACTTTGTTCATGGGACAATTGGGCAATGACAAGAATGGCTTGGGGAAAAGGCTGATTTCCCACAGGATCTGTCGTCCTGTTTATTTGATTATTAAACTCCTCCTTAGCTAAAATCACCTTTTCATGAGGATTTACATGGGACATAAATTTCTTCACTTTCTTCATCCATTTGGGGAGATCTATCCACATATTCTTCTATGATGTATACATCATAGCATACATATTGCAGATGTCTTTCTAGCCAATTTTCCAACTGTACTCTTTTTAAGTCCCTGATCATCCAGCCAATCCATAGGCTAAATCACATGAATCAGTGAATCATCATCTGGCCATTTCTCCTTCCAAACAAAGTGTCATACCATGTATACTACCTGAAGTTCTGTCCACTGTGAAGATTTACCTTCACATAATTTAGGGTTATCTCAGAAAAGGGTTGTAATGCTTCAGCTGTCCAATTCTCGATGATACCTGCATACCTTGCAGAACCATCAGTTAATCAGGCTCTAGTCTTCTTTTCTTCAATCATCTGACTGTAGGGCATACTCCATGAAGCAATAGGTGCATGCTTGGCCACAGTTGGCATTATAACAGGAGGAAAAACCATAGGTTGAGCAACTTCTTCATGTAACTTACTTGCACCATCAGGGCCTGATTGGGCCCAATGATGTATACAACACTTTCATTTGACAATAGATTGTTGAATTTCTTACTTATTAATTGCTAGGTCAGATAACACCTAGCTCATCATGAACAGCTCAGTTGACATGATAACTTGTCAACATGGCCCACTGTCAAATGTTCCACTTAAGTTTCCACTAAGACTCAATAGCAGGCAAAGAGATGCCTTTCAAATGGAGAATAGTTGTCTGTAGATGATGATAAAGTTTCACTCGAAAATCCCAAATATCTCTTCTGTCATTCTCCCACAGGGCTCTGCCAAAGGCTCTCAACAGTGTTCCTATCTGCCAGTGACACATCAGGTACCATAAAATCTGCTGGATCACATGGTCTAAGTGATAGAGCAGGCTGCACAGCAACCTGTACCTGTTGAAGAGTCTTTCCTGTTCTAGGCCCCACACAAAACTAGCAGCTCTCTGAGTCACTTGGTATATGCACTGGAATCACACACCCAAGTGAGGAATGTGCTTTCCAAATAGGCCCACTAAGCACTGTGCCTCTTTCTTGGTTGTGGGAAGGGACAGGCTCAATGATTCATCTTTCATGTTAGAAGTGATTTCTGCATGGTTCACACTGCTGGACTCACACTTCACTGAGGTGGAAGACCCTTCAACTTTGGTTGGATATGTTTTCCACACTGTGTGTGTGTGTGTGTGTGTGTGTGTGTGTGTGTGTGTGAGACCAGTGAGTCCAAAGTGGTTACTACCTCCTGTTCACCTGGTCCAATCAGCATAATGTCATTGACATAGTGCACAAATGTAATGTTTTGTGGAAGAGAGAGATAATCAAGAACCTTCTAACTAAGACTTGGGACAGGGGAGTTAATATATCCTTGAGACAAAACTGTAAAGGTATCCTTCTGACCTTGCCAGCTGAAAGCAAATTGCTTCCAGTGGTGCTTATGGACAGCTATGGAGAAAAAGGCCTTTGCTAGACCAATAGTTACATACCATATCATACCATATACCAGGGTACATATTAATTTTCTCAAGTTAGGATAGCACGTCTAGTCCAGCAACTGTGATCAGAGTCACTCCCTGAGCTTTTGATAGTGAATTCTCCAAGAACTGTCTATCTTCTGTACTGGCCAGATAGGAGGGTTAAAGGAAGATGTAGTGGAATCACCACCCCTGCATCTTTCAAGTCCTTGAGGTGGCACTAATTTCTACAGTTCCTCCAGGGTTTTTAATTTACTGTTTTCTTTGGCAGAGGCAACTGTAAAGGCTTCCATTTTGCCTTTTAAATCATAATAGCACTCACCCAACAGGTCAGGGAACCAATGTGAGAATTCTGCCAACTTCTAAATATATCTGGGGAAATAACCACAGGAAGAGTTTGGGGAAACACTGGACCTACTGTGAGTTGGATTTCAGCCAAAACTCCATTAATCACTTGAACTCTACAAGCTCCCACTTTAATAGGAGGGCCACGAGGGCCACAGTGTTTCTTGGGATTGACCAGAATCAGTGTTAATTCAGAACCTATATTCAATATAACCCAGAAAGTCCAATTGTTTCTTTCCTCTCAGTATACAGTTACCCTTGGAAAAGCTTGTAGATCTCTCGGGGTGGGGTGGGGATGGGGGTGGGGAGAAGATCTAAATGTGGTAGCTTGAAGGCAAATGGCTTATAGGGAGTGGCATTATTGAAAGGATTAGGACATCTGGCCTTGCTGGAGTAGGTATTACTGGGGCAGGGGTGGTTTGGGGTTTCAGATGTCCATGTCAAGCCCAGGGGCTCAGTCTCTCTTCTCACTGCCTACTGATCTAGATGTAGAGCTCTCAGTTACCTCTCCAGCACCATGTCTGCCTGTTGCCACCATGCTTCTCACCATGACTGATGGACTAAATCTCTGAAACAGTATTCCAGGCCCAACTGAATGTTTTCTTCTTTAAGAGTTGCCATGTCCATGGTGTCTCTTCATAGCAATAGAAGCTCACCCAAAGTTTTCATTATTTTGAGTAGAATTATCACTTGACTGTGGTTACATATGATGTTGTAACCACATGTGATGGTTCACTCCACTCTCAGTGGTACCCCATCTTGAAATGCCAAGTCTATACAAATTGGCAGTGCAGTATTTGCATATAACTATGAACTTTCTCCCATATGAGTCAAATAACCTCCAGATACCTTGTAATACCCACTGCAGTGCAAATGGCATGTGGATATGTGTTGAACCATCCTGCTTTGGGAAACATGCAATGTGAAAAACGACGTGCATGTCATCAGTCCAGATGCAGAATTTTGTTCCTGCAGTGATTTACTTCCTCCAACATGACCCTACCTCTTAAAGGATGCACAGTCTTCTAAATTATCTCCATCATCTGGGGACATGGTGTTTGAATATACAAACTGACATGGGACATTTCACAGAACATCCTAGAATGTGAGTCAATATCCCCCTGAAGAGGGCACAATTTCCTCTTGAACCTCTTAGAATCTCTATCAGTTTGTATGGGAACTGATTTAATAAATAATACCAAATAATAATATCTTGGTAGACACCATTTGAAATATCATGGACATATTGACTCATTTTATCCTCAGATAACCATGCTTAATTGTTGAGGAAGCAGCCACCCTAAGTTTAAATCATTTACCCAAGATCACTCAGATCCCAAGATTCCCAAGCCACAAGGGAAACTGAGTCTACCGTGCTCCACATCATCATGTGTTGCAGTGAATTAGTTAAAGCACTTTGGCTCCCAGCAGGTCCTGCACTGCACCCACCCAAGAGCTCTTTGGATTTATGAATAAAAGGCACGTGTGCACGCGCGCCCACACACACACACACACACACACACACACACACACACACACACACCAGCTAATTTTGATATGCCTTGACTAGCTCAATGGTTGGGCATTTCTAAACCTCCCCATAGCTAGTAAATACTTCCCTAGGGCCACTTTTCCAGATCCTTACATGCTGATGGGCCTTTAAGTTTCATCTTTTTGCATCCCTTTCATGGGTGGTTCTCCGTCTCTCTTCTCTCTCCCCAAATCCCGTGTCTGCACAATCTAAAAGTCTTGCCTCTGTCTCCCTCTCCCTCCCTAACTAGCCATTGGATGTATGCTAATCCTTTATTACCAATTGATGCCAGCTGGGGGCAGGAACCTCAGGTCTGGAAGCGTGGCTTTGAAAGCCAAATTAAGACAAAGTATCAGAATCAATTCCCAACAATCATGTTCTGTTCTTCAAGGGTTACAATAGAGAAGGTAGCCTGGAGCTGAATCTTCATGTAAACAGTGCTCGTGTGAAGAGATCTTAATTAAACCCAGGATCATTCTATACTAGATGAGCTCTTCCTTTCTGGCTTCTACTGACTAACTTATCAAGATTTGCCTCCTGGTGATAATACCCAATAGTTGTAATGGTTGTGATTTTTTTAATGAGACTATTGGAACTTCATGGTCAATAACAAAAGCTTTTTTTAAACCCTTTAGCATTCAAAACTTAAATTGGTCCTTGGACTTTCATAGACATTAGAGGATACTTGTTAAGTCGGGGAAATGGAGAGCATATTACAGTATTTTAGAGGAGCCAGTAACTGGAAAGCTTCCCTGCCCAAGTTCATAGTAATGACAGAAAACACAAGAGATTTAGCATTTGCAAGATTGAGTTCACCTGGGGTACTTGAGGCTTATGATGTAGTGTGGACCAACAGGCATATCTTAGAAGCATTTAACATCTTGAAAGTAATATCTATCCAAATGTGAATTACTTAAAGATTGGGCTTCAAGGGACAGTGTACATTTAAGTCATGTAGCTTCTCCAGGTCAGACATCAAGGTGTGGTATAGTAGGAGATGCTGGTTCAGTGTCCCATAGTGGCTGCCTGATTCCAGGTCTTTGGGAAGATATCGCAGGCCAATGGTTGGGTCAGGATATCCCGGGGTGGATGATAAAGTGGACACTGTTCCAGGTGTTCCAGGAAGGCAACAGTAAATATGTTGACCTGGGCTTCATCTGAAGCCAGTTGTGTTTAGAGGCTCTGTTTCCAAGGGTTCTATTCACATTACTAACAAGTTCGGGATAGTGATTGAAGTTGTTAAAGTTTCTTTGCATGGGTTTGTTTGAGTATCTTCAGGATGCAGGAATCTGGCTCCTCTAAGAGGTTATAAACCATGAACGAACAGGACAGAGTGAGAATTCCACAATGCCTTTATTCTACAAAGTAACATACCATTTCTATACTGTTCAGTCAGTTTCACCATTGAGGCCAAGCTACCATGGCTGGAATCTACACAAGAGAATATGCAGGTGTGCTACCAGTGGCCACGTAGGATACTGATACCCCAGTCACCACTGTCATGAATTAAGGTTGACCTTTAGCAATGGAACCTGGACTTACCAGAAGCTTTTTAAACTAAGTGTCTGTGTATCTGCTCTGCTCACTGCCAAGAAAGAGCAGAGGACTGAGCACTATGGCCAAGGTTTTGTTGTTATCATTGTTGTTTGTACAAAGTCAACAATAAAACTGTTGGTCTCCAGTCTTTCTGATGCAAAGAGAGAATGGCAAGGGGCCAGGAGCACTGCAAGGAAACAAACGATTAGAAGTGGGATTTAACCATACAGATCACTATCAGAGAGATATTAGTAAGTTCTAGGTTCTGTTCTCAGTACCACAAGAAGGAAAATAAAGTGGACTAGTTCCCCTATGAACAGATCCCACAAAACCTGCCCACAATTTATATATCTGATTTCAGGCTTGAGGAAGATAGCAACAGTGTAGCAGCCTATCTTTCTGGAGTGCTTTGCAGTTAAAACTCTTTTTTCCTCTCTTCTTATTCACTGTCACCTTCACTTGTAGATGGATACACAGGCCCTACAGGCCTTCTAGTAAAGTAACATATTCAGTTTCATACATTGTAACTTCAAGGATAACATCCAGGTCATTTAAGCTTTGTATAACACTGTATTTGTGTGTGTCAGATTCCTTGAGACATTTTATTCTCAACACAAATAAAGCCTATCACTCACTGTAAATGTGAAGAAAATTGCCTTGACCTCAAGAGTAGAAATGAATATAGGTCAGTCATAGAACTAAATACATGGGTTGAAATATCAGGATATAATAGTGGGAACTGGTCATTTAATCAGCGAATTAGTCAGGGTTCTCTAGAGGAACCAAACTAGTAAGATTTTATATATTATGTATGCAATTGTAGATATAATTGTATAATGTATATGTATTATTTATTATAATTCATATGACAGATAATAAAAGATAAATGAAAAGAATGATGAATAGAATAGATAGATAGATAGATAGATAGATAGATAGATAGATAGATAGATAGATACAGGATATATTAGAATACCTTACAGACTCTGGTTCAGCTGGTCCAGCAATGACTGTTTACTAATGGAAGGTCCAAGAATTCCATTTTTGTTCAGCTCATGAGACTAGATGTCTCAGCTGGTCATCAGTATTTACTGAAATCGTGAAGAAGTAGGGCTTCAATGCCATTGAAAAAAATGAATTTGTCAATGAGAGCAGGCAGTCAAAGAAGGAGCAAAAGCTCTTTTCTTCTTATTTATTTGTTTGTTTGTTTATTTATCTTGGATAATTTATGTATTTATGTATTAAATGTTATCCCATTTCTCCTTCTCCCATACTCCCTTCCCCTCCCCCCTGATTCTATGAGGATGCTCCCATTCCCACCCACTCACTCCCACCTCAGCACCCTGGCATTCCTTTATATTGGGGAAACAATCCTTTAAATGACCAAGAGCTTTTCCTTCAATTGATGCTAGACAATGACATCCTCTGCTACATACGTAGCTGGAGCCATGGCTTTCTCCATCTGTACCATTGGTTGATGGTTTAGTCCCTGAGAGCTCTGGGGGTTTGGTTGATATTGTTGTTCTTATTATGGGGTTGTAAACCCCTTAAGCTCCTTCAGTCATTTCTTACTGGAGTCCCCCTGCTCAGTCCGATATTTAGCTTCAAGCATCTTCATCTGTATCAGTAAGATTCTGGCAAAGCCTCTCAGGAGACATCCATATCTGGCTCCTGCCAGCAAGCACTTCTTGGCATCAGCAATAGCGACTGGGTTTGGTAGCTGCATATGGGATGGATCCTCAGGTGGGACAGTCTCTGGATGACCTTTCCTTCAGTCCCTGCTCCATTGTTTGTCCCTGTATTTCTTCCCATGAGCATTTTGTTCCCCTTCTAAGAAGAACTGAAGCCACCACAGTTTAGTCTTCCTTCTTCTTGAGCTTCATATGATCTGTGAATTTTCTCTTAGGTATTCCAAGCTTTTGATCTAATATCCACTTATCAGTGAGTGCAAACAATGTGTGTTCTTTTGTGATTGGGTTACCTCACTCAGGATGATATTTTCTAGTTCCATCTATTTGCCTATGAATTTCATGAAGTCATTGTTTTTAATAGCTGAGTAGTACTCCATTATGTAAATGTACCACATTTTCTATATCCATTCCTCTGTTGAAGGGCATCTGGGTTCTTTCCACCTTCTGGCTATTATAAATAAGGCTGCTATGGACATAGTGGAGCATGTATCCTTGTTATATGTTAGACCATCTTTTGGGTATAAGCCCAGGAATGGTATAGCTGGGTCCTCAGGTATTACTATGTCCAATTTTTTGAGGAACCACCAGACTGATTTCCATAGTGGTTTTGCTACCTTGCAATGCTACAAACAATGGAAGAGTGTTTCTCTTTCTCCACATCCTTGTCAGCATCTACTATCACCTGAGTTTTGATCTTAGCCCTTCTGACTGGTGTAAGGTGGAATCTCAGGGTTGTTTTGATTTGCATTTCCCTGATGCATTTCTTTAGGTACTTCTCAGCCATTTGGTGTTCATTAGTTGAGAACTCTTTGTTTAGCTCTGTACCCCATTTTTTAATAGGATTACTTGATTCTCTGGAGTCTAACTTCTTGAGTTGTTTGTACATATTAGATATTAGCCCACTATCAGATGTAGGACTGGTAAAAATCTTTTGCCAATCTGTTGGTTGCCGTTTTGTCCTATTGACAGTGTCCTTTGCCTTACAGAAACTTTGCAATTTTATGAGGACCTCTTTGTCTATTCTTGATCTTAGAGCATAAGCCATTGGTGTTCTGTTCAGGAAATTTTCCCCTGTGCCTATGTGTTTGAGGCTCTTCCTCACTTTCTCTTCTACTAGTTTGAGTGTATCTGATTTTATGTGGAGGTCTTTGATCCACTTAGACTTGAGCTTTGTACAGGGAGGTAAGAATGGGTCAATATGCATTCTTTCTACATGGTGACCTCCAGTTAAACCAGCACCATTGATTGAAAATGCTCTCTTTTAGGCGAATGCCAGCAGCAAACCACTGAACTGAGAATAGGACCCCTGTTGAAGGAATCAGAGAAAGAACTGGAAGAGCTTGAAGGGGCTCAAGACCCCTTATGTACAACAATGCCAAGCAACCAGAGCTTCCAGGGACTAAGCCACTACCTAAAGACTATACATGGACTGACCCTGGACTCTGACCTCATAGGTAGCAATGCATATCCTAGTAAGAGCACCAGTGGAAGGGGAAGCCCTTGGTCCTGCTAAGACTGAACCCCCAGTGAATGTGATTGTTGGGGGGAGGGTGGCAATGGGGGGAGGATGGGGAAGGGAACACCCATAAAGAAGGGGAGGGGGAGGAACTAGGGGGATGTTGGTCCGGAAACCGGGAAAGGGAATAACACTCGAAATGTAAATAGGAAATACTTAAATTAATAAAAAAAGTAATAAAAAAAAGAAAGAAAATGCTCTTTTTTCCATTGAATAGTTTTAGCTCCTTTGTCAAAGATCAAGTGACCATTGGTGTGTGGGTTCATTTCTGGGTCTTCAGTTCTATTCCACTGGTCTATCTGTCTGTCTCTGTACCAATGTCATGCAGTTTTTATCATGATTGCTCGATAATATAGCTTGAGGTCAGGAATGGTGATTCCCCCAGAAGTTCTTTTATTGTTGAGAAGAGTTTTCCCTAACCTTGGTTTTTTGTTGTTCCAAATGATTTTGGAAATTGCTCTTTCTATCTCTATGAAGAATTGAGTTGGAATTTTGATGGGGATTGCATTCAATCTGTAGATTGCTTTCACCAAAATGCCCATTTTTATTATATTAATCCTGCCAATCCCTGAGCATGGGAGATCTTTCAATTTTTTGAGATCCTTTTCAATTTCTTTCCACAGAGACTTGAAGTTCTTGTCATACAGACCTTTCACTTGCTTGGTTACAGTCACACCAAGGTATTTCCTATCATTTGTGGCTATTGTGAAGGGTGTGGTCTCCCTAATTTCTTTCTCAGACTGTTTATCCTTTGAGTTGAGGAAGGCTACTGATTTGTTTGAGTTAATTTTATATCCTGCAACTTTGCTTAAGTGTTTGTCAGCTGTAGGAGTTCTCTGGTGGAATTTTTGGGGTCACTTAAGTATACTATCATATCATCTGCAAATAGTGATATTTTGACTTCTTCCTTTCTAATTTGTATCCCTTTGACCTCCTTTTATTGTCTGATTGCTATGGCTATGACTTCAAGTACTATATTGAATAAGTAGAGAGAAAGTGGACAGTCTTGTCTAGTACCTGATTTTAGTGGGATTGCTTCAAGTTTCTCTCCATTTAGTTTGATGTTGGCGACTGGTTTGCTGTATATTGCTTTTACTATGTTTAGGTATGGGCCTTGAATTACTGATCTTTTCAAGACTGTTAATATGAAGGGGTGTTGAATTTTGTCAAATGCTTTCTCAGCATCTAATGAAATGATCATGCAGGTTTTTTTCTTTGAGTTAGTTTACATAATAGATTATGTTGATGGATTTATGAATATTAACAATTCCTGCATCCCTGGGTTGAAGCCTACTTGATCATGTTGGATGATCTTTTTGATGTGTTTTTTGAATTTGGTTTGGGAAAATTTTATTGAGTTTTTTTTTTTGCATTGATATTCATGTGGGAAATTGGTCTCAAGTTCTCTTTCTCTCTTGGGTCTTTGTGTAGTTTAGGTATAAGTGTAATTGTGGCTTCATAAAACAAATTGGATAGTATTCCTTCTGTTTCTATTTTGTGGAATATTTTGAAGAATATTGGTATTAGGTCTTCTTTGAAGTTCTGATAGAATTTTCCACTAAACCCATCTGGTCCTGGACTTTTTTTGGTTTGGAGACTTTTAATGACTGCTTCTATTTCTCTAGGGGTTAAGAGACTGTTTAGATGGTTTATCTGATCCTGGATTAACCTTGGAATCTAGTATCTGTCTAGAAAATTGTCCATTTCCTCCAGATTTCCCAGTTTTGTTGTATATTGGCTTTTGTAGTAGGATCTGATGAGTTTTTTGAATCTCCTCAGTTTCTTTCGTTATCTCTTCCTTTTCCTTTCTGATTTTGATCATTTGGATTCTATCTCTGTGTCCTCTGGTTAGTCTGGCTAAGGGTTTATTTATCTTGTTCATTTTCTCAAAGAACCAGCTCCTGGTTTTGTTGATTCTTTGTATAGTTCTTTTTGTTTCTACTTGGTTGATTTCGGCTCTGAGTTTGATTATTTCCTGCCATCTACTCCTCCTGGGTGTATTTGCTTCTTTTTATTCTAGAGCTTTCAGATGTACAGTCAAGCTCTTAGTGTAGGCTCTCTCTAGTTTCTTTTTGGAGGCACTCAGAGCTATGTGTTTTCCTCTTAGCACTGCTTTCATTGTATCCCATTAGTTTGGGTATATTGTGCCTTCATTTTTATTAAATTCTAAATAGTCTTTAATTTGTTTCTTTATTTCTTCCCTGACCAAGTTGTCATTAAGTATAGGGTTTTTCAGCTTCCATGTGTATGTGAGCTTTCCGTTGTTTTTGGTTTTTTGAAGATCAACCTTATTCCATGGAGATCTGATAGGATCCATGGGATTATTTCAATCTTCTTGTATCTATTGAAGCTTGTTTTGTGACCAGTTATATGATCAATTTTGGAGAAGGTACAAAGAGGTTCTGAGAAGAAGATATATTCTTTTGTTTTAGGATGAAATGTTCTATAGATATGTGTTAAATTTATTTGGTTCACAATTTCTTTTAGTTTCACTGTGTCTCTGTTTAATTTCTGTTCCCATGATCTGTCCATTAATGAGAGTGGGGTGTTGAAGTCTCCCCCTATTATTATGTGAGGTATAATGTATGCTTTGAACTTTAGTAAATTTCTTTTATGAATGTGAGTGCCCTTGCATTTGGAGCATAGATGTTTAGAATTGAGAGTTCATCTTGGTAGATTTTTCCTTTGATGAGTATGAAATGTTCTTACTTACATTTTTTGATAGTTTTTTGTCAAAAGTTGATTTTATTTGATATTAGAGTGGCTACTCCAGCTTCTTTCTTGGAACTTTTTACTTGCAATTTTTTTTCAGCCTTTTACTGTCAGGTAGTGTTTGTCTTTGTCATTGAGGTGTGTTTCTTGTATGCAGCAAAATTCTGGGCCCTGTTTACATATCCACTCTTTTAGTCTTTGCCTTTTTAACAGAGAATTGAGTGTATTGATGTTAAAGAACATTAAGGAATAGTGATAGTTCTTTCCTGTTATTTTTGTTGTTAGAGGTGGAATTATGTATGTGTGGCTATCTTCTTTTGGGTTTCTTGCACGATTACTCTTTTCTTTTTTCTAGGGTGTAGTTTTGCTCCCTGTGTTGTAGTTTTCTATCTATTATCCTTTATCGGGCTGTCTTTGTGGAAAGATATTGTGTAAATTTAGTTTTGTCATGGAATACCTTGGTTTCTCCATCTATGTTAATTGAGAGTTTTACCGGATATAGTATCCAGTAAGTGCTCAGCTGGCATTTGTGTTCTCTTAGGGTTTGTATGACATCTGTTCCAGATCTTCTAGCTTTTGTAGTTTCTGTTGAGAAGTCTGGTATGATTCTGATAGGTCTACCTTTGTATGGTACTTGACATTTTTCCCTTACTGCTTTTAATATTCTTTTTTATTTTGTGTATTTGGTGCTTTTTCTATTATGTGACAGGAGAAATTTCTTTTTTGGTCTAATCTATTTGGAGTTCTGTAGGCTTCTTGTATGATTATGGGCATCTCTTTCTTTAGATTAGGGAAGTTTATAGCTATAATTTTGTTGACGATATTTACTGGCCCTTTAAGTTGGGAATCTCTGATTTCTTCTATACCTATTATTCTTAGGTTTGATCTTTTCATTGTGTCATTGATTTCCTGAATGTTTGGGGTTAGGAACTTTTTGCTTTTTGCATTTTCTTTGACTATTGTGTCAATATTTTCTATGGTATTTTCTGCCCCTGATATTTTCTTTTCAATCTCTTGTATTCTGTTGGTGATGCTTGCATCTATGACCCCTGATCTCTTTGCTAAGTTTTTTCTATCTTCAGGGTTGCTCCCCTTTATGATTTCTTATTCTTTCTATTTCCATTTTTAGATCTTAGATGGTTTTGTCCAATTTCTTCACCTCTTTGGTTGTGTTTTCCTGTAACTCTTTAAGGGATTTTTGTGTTTCCTCTTTAAATGCTTCTACTTGTTTACCTGTGCTGTCCTGTATTTCTTTAAGGGTCTTATTTATGTCCTTATTAAAGTCCTCCATCATTATCATGAGGTGTGATTTTAAATTCAAATCTTGCTTTTGTGGCATGTTGGAATATTCAGTATATGCTGTGGTGGGAGAACTGAGTTTTGACGATGCCAAGTAGTCTTGGTTTCTGTTGCTTAGGTTCTTGTGCTTGCCTCTTACCATCTGGTTATCTCTGATATTATTTGGTCTTGCTGTCTCTGACTGGAGCTTGTCCCTCCTGTGGGCCTGTGAGCCTGTGAGCCTGTGAGTTTGTGATCTTAGTAGTAAGTGCATACCTGGGAGACCAACTCTCTCTGGGCATTTGGGTCTGGAGGGCTGTGACCTCAGCCTTTCTCTGGGCACAGATGGAAATTGGAAGTGCCCTGTCCCAGGCTGCTTTGCAGTTCCCATGCTCTGTGCTCTCCCAGTGGGTCTCTCCTTGGACGGTCAGTGGAGAGAAAGTGGGTCTTAGTAGTGAGATCACTCCTGGTAGACCAGCTCTCTGCAGGCAGGTTTTGCATCTTCAGGACTGTGGGATAGCCTTAGCTCTCAAAAGCTTCCTTCTTTCATGAACTTTATATAGCCTGCACACATAAGGTATTGCCCAGATTAAGCAATGGCGCTTTGGCCCTCATATGCTCATGTATTGGAGTTCTTAGTCATGAGGGAGCAAAACTCAATGAAAAGACTGTAAGGATCAGGAGGTGTGGCTTTGTTGGAGTAAGTTTGGCCCTGTTGAAGAGACTAGTCTCCTGGGGTAGACTGAGGTTTCAAAAGCCCAAGGCAGGTCCAGTGTCTCTTTCTGATTGCTGATAAAGATATAGCTCTCAGACATTTCTCTAGCATTGCACCTGCCTGTAACTATGCCACCTGCCATGATAATAATGAACTAAACCTCTAAATCTGTAAACAAACCCTGAATTAAATGCTTTCTTTGATTTGAGTTACCATGGTCTGTTGTCTCTTCACAGCAATAAAAGAATGATTAAGACATCTTCCCATCTCTGGATGGCCTTTCCTTCAGTCTTTGCTCCACACTTTGTCTCCATATTTCCTCCTGTGAGTATTTTTATTCCCCTTTCTAATAAGGTCTGAATCATCCACACTTTGGTCTTCCTTCTTCTTGAACTTCATGTGGTTTGTGAAATGTACCTTGGGTATTCTGAGCTTTGGGGCTAATATCCTCTTATCAGTGAGTGCATATCACGTGCGTTCTTTTGTGATTGGGTTACCTCACTCCGGATGATATTTTCTAGTTCTACCCATTTGCCTAAGAATTTCTTGACATCATTGTTTATAATAACTGAGTTACTCCATTGTGTAAATGTACCACATTTTCTCTATCCATTCTTCCATTGAAGGACACCTGGGTTCCTTCCATCTCAAAGGATCTGGATTAAAAGTGAGTCTTCCCATTCTACCAAACTCAGAGTAGTGTCTTGTTCAGCCATTAGCAGAGAAGTTTCCTTCTGTATCTGATGGGAACAAATACAGATACCTCCAACCAGGCATTATGTAGAGAGCATGAGACCTTGGAACACATAGCTTTAAACGGGATGTCTCCAACAAATGCCTCTTCTTCGGGCTCAGGGAACCCTGTAGAAGGGAAGTTAGAAAGAGTATAAAGCCAGAGGTAGAGAGATCTACCAAGAAAATAAGGTCCATTGAATCAGCAGGATCAATGTGCATATGAACTTACAGGGACTGGAGCAACAGTTACAGGGCCTGCATGGGTCTACACCAAGTCCTTTATGTATTTCAGTTTAATGTTTTTATGGGATTCATGGCTGTGAAAATGAATGGGTCTGTTTTTTGTGCCTTCTCTTGACCTCTTTTCCTTCTATTTATCCAATTCAAATGTGTTTTTATTTTACTTCATTATTATTCCCTAGAAGCCTGTTTGTTTTCTAATGAGAAACAGAAAGAGAGTAGATCTGGCTGGGAAGGAACGTCTGGAAGAACTGGAAGGAGCTGAGGGAGGAGAAATCATAATTGAATATGTTTTGTGAAAAAAACAATCTATTTTCAACAAATGGGGAGGGCATGGGTCATTTTATTTCAAATTATTTAATTAAAAATTTTCCTCATAGGTATTCTCAGCCACTTAGGTATTAGTTGATTCCAGATGTAGTCAAGTTGGCAACCATGAATAGCCATCATAAGTCTACCCCTTGTCAACTTGATAAACATTATATCTCCTTCTCAGGCTTAATTTCCAAATGAAACCAATAACCAGGTCATAAGGATGCTTAATGTGATATAACTATCCCTTATACAACCACAACCACACTATAAATTTTAGAATAGGTAGAAATCCCTTGAAGCATATTCTTTAAGTATCTCAAACTTATAGGGTAATCACTGATGTTCTCTTAAATAATGTTATTTTACATGATAAATTAAGGAAAGAAAACACATATCTGTACAAATATGAAGAAACAATCTCCTCTGGATTAATCATCCCTACTTACCTGGTTATTCCTTTCTTGTCCGGTTGGCTTATGAACAATAAAGCCCAAAGTGGCCGGGCTAAGTGGAAGTCTGAACTTCCAGTTTAATGGGATGTTTGTTGTGCCTTTTAGCAGGAGGACTTCCCCTTCTGGAATCAAAACTTCTAGTCTAGCCACACTTAGGGTTGCAGGAACAGAAAGCAAAATTTTTCTTAGTGTGTCATAGGAAGTGATAATGAGAGAAATTATTTTCTTTTTCACTCCTTGATTCTGGACCCATGGATCCTGGCTATGGGAAAAAGTATACCATATATTGAATGTGGGTCTCTCTTCTCCCTCAGGTTGTTGGCCACTGACGCAAAGGGAAGAAGGCAGCAGAGGCAATGAACAGGGTTTTGGACAGCCTGCGAGTACAAAACAAAATAATACAACAGGATTTGGAGAGATGGATCTTTACTAAGGTGAATCAAGGGTTGTACAGTTTTGGGGAATGGAGTAGAAACATCCAGGGTGGACCAAAGTCATTGGCTGAAGCCTAAGGTACTGAGATACCTCATTAACAGGAAGAGACATTCCAGGAATCTCAGGTGCCAGCTGAATGGGTTCTTATCTAACCAAGGCTATGGAACATTCTGCAGGTAGAGGTGTGTGGGGTTTTCGAGCTCCCCAGACAAGGTGAGAGAAGGAGAAGCCCTGATGGTAAACAGAGTTCACCTTTTTGTGCCAAACTCAGCAGACTCTCTGGACAATGGTAGACTTTGACCTTAATTAGCAGGGTTTCTCCACATCTGAATGTAGATTCAAAGCATATACTGTCTTCTAGAGAACCCTGTCCCAGCCCTCCAGCTGCTACTTCATTACCATTGTCCAAAAGGCCATTCCATCTATCAGGTAAGCTGCTTCAGAATGGTAGGGAGCCTGGTAAAACCAGTGAATTCCATAATCATGGGCCAACTGTCATACTTCTCTGACTGTGAAGTGAGTTCCTTGGTCAGAAGCAATACTGTGTAAAATTTGATGGTGGAGAAGGCATTCTGTAAGTCCACAGATGTTGGTTTTGGCAGAAGCATTGCATTCAGGAAAGGCAAATCCATAACCAGAATAAGTATGCATTCCAATAAGGACAAACTTTATCCTTTCCACAAAGAAAGTGGTCTAATATAGTTAACCTGCCACCAGGTTGCTGGCTGGTCACCCATTGGAATGGTGCCATAATATATCTGGGGGACAGTGTTGGTCTCTGCTGTTGGCAGGTCTGGCACTCAACAGCAGCTGTAGCCAGGTCAGCCTTGGTGACATTGACAGAAACGAGTGGGGAAAGAGGCTGATTGTCCACAGAATAGGTCACACAACCTACTTGATTATTGAACTCCTCCACAGCTGAAGTCATTTTTGTTGTTGAGAATTTACACAGGGCACAAGTATTATCACATCCTTCACCCATTTAGACAAATATATCCACACGCTTCTTCCCCAGATGTCTTTCTTATTAACTTCCAAACTTGCTCTTTCCAAGGCCCTGACTATCCAGCCCCAGGAATTGGTGAAAAACTCCAGGAAGAGCCGTCATAGCCAGTATTGCACAGCAACTAATTGCAACTCTAAGCCTTCTGGTGCCTGTATCCTGTTTGTGTTCTGATGGTGAACAGAGTAAAGAATTTTTTAAATTCCTTTTTGAAATATTAATTTAACCAGTTCCGTTAATTCTGGGATTAAAGTCATATGCTACCATGCCCACTACAACTCTCCTAGGGAACTTCTGGGAATGACCAATTTAGACAATTTTGTGCTGTGTTGTTTTGGTTGGTGAAGACTGTTTGCCTCAGGACACGTGATGAGTCCTGAAGTTCAGGAAGGCAACTTTCATCACAGACATGGAATGCATATGATAACCACGTGTCTGAATTTCTTCACTCAGGATTCTACCAGGGCAGCATGTGCCAATCACTGGAGTGGTTCACTAGTAGTTAGTTGGTAGGCAGATGGCTGCTAATCTCTGGAGCTTGTAATGGAGTTGAAGAAGAAGCCTTGAAATAAGCAAAGGAGTTATCATGTAATGGAAAATGGCGGTTAATAAAAAGAAGCATAGAATTATTAGAGATATGACCCATACCTACTTTCTGTGGGAGGAAGCTCATACAAGGCTTCATCTTAAAAGGGCATTTTAAAGCTGGGTCTGAATTAGGGAGAAGCAGGTGGGAGCATGTCAGACCAAGGTCTAGATGATAAGACTTTCCTCCCCAGAAGGACGGCATGGTGGTGAGCTTAGGATGAGGTAGCATAGTGCATTCATTATCCATTCTGAAAGACTTCCCAACCCCATTTGTTTTCAAGACCATGTTACAGCCAGGAATGGTGGGGGGAACTTAAACAAGCTCCAATGAAAAGTCATCAATCTGGCAGAAAACATCTGAAAAATGCACTGTTTCCAACACGCATTCAGGCAGAAAAGAGGATGGCTCCCTGTGGAATTTTCACTTGAATTAATTGTTCAGAGTCTTTAACCCAGTGAGGCTGAACTTCAGCTTGAGCTCAGAAAGAAATCTCATCCTCACTGTCTTCTTATCTGCCCAGAAGGCCTGAAGAAAGTCTCCGTGTTTGTATCCTTAATTAAAAGAAGCTTCTATCATCTTGTTATTAAAATACCTTCAATTAAGCTCTGATTCTGTTGTTTCAATGCAAATCAATGCTTAACAACAAAACATAAGCCTTATCTAACCCCATTAATCTGTGTCAGCTTTAATCTCACAGTGCTCTGTGCCTACTTCTCTGAGGTTTCATACTGGCTTATTAACATCCTCACTCCCTGGAATGGTACTTGACACATGGTGTTTCATAAATGTCTACTGACATGTCAGTGGAGGCTTAAAAAGTAAATGGTGCATAACTAAACATTTAAAATAAAGCCCATTAGCTTAAATACATAGTATTTGGTAAAAATAAAAAGCAATGAGAAATTAAAAATTGCATATTTACATAAAATTTTAAATGCATGCATTCATTCATTCAGTCTACCTACATTTTATGAAACTATTAAGTGAAGTGAAAGAGAATGAGTGGCTGCCCACGAAGGGAGTAGAACTGGGGACAGGCAAGGACCCGAAAGGTAAATGTGTAAATACTTGAAAGATTGAAGCTAGTGATGAAAACATAGTGTGAGCTGAAGAGTAGAATACACCTTTCTGTCCCCACGTTCCTAAAAAATAAGTGTGGGACAAAAAGAATGTCTTTCCACATTCTTTGTGACCACTTGGAATGAGTATATCATCACTTTGAATGGATGAATAGTAGATGGATAGATGGATGTGGGATGGATGGATGGATGGATGGATGGATGGATGGATGGATGGATAGATGATTATAGCTGATGTGGAGAAGCTCTCATCAGATGGATTTTGTGAGGATGAGTAGGAAGGGTCCAAGGCTAGGTGAAGGGGCAGAAAAGCTGACCAGAAAGAGAACACTGTTAAATGCCCTGAAAGCAACAACTTCAATGTTCCCAAATCGTGGGTGTGTGCCTCTTTCTTAGAACTGCATGTAGTTAGTGTGTTAAGGGCACAGGCTTCTGAGTGAGATTGTGGTAAGATGAAGGCACAAAAGTGGTCAGAGGTCCAAATGATTCTGGACAGTATCCTGAGTTCCCATGTTTGCAAGGGGCTCAGAGGTCCAGCTAGAGCCTGATACTGGATTTTAAACCACTCTGTCTCTCTTGAGCCTGTCTCCTTTTACTGCCCATTCAATTCAAATTTCCTCATCGAAGTTTTTAATCCAATTCCTATGTGAATTAGATATATTCTGTCCTTATTTATTTTTAATGTGTATGAGTGTTTTGCCTGAATGTATGTAAGTGTATTGGTTGCATGCCTGGTGTCCTTGGAGACCAGGAGAGAGCCTCAGATCCCCCGGAACTGAACATGCAGATAGTTGTGAGATGCAGTGTTGGTGCTGGGAATTGACCCTGGTCCTCTACAAGAGCAGCCACTACTCTTAACTGCTAAGCCATCTATCTAGGCCGAATTTGGATGTATTTTCTTCTTAGAAGCCTGCATCTCATTTGTCCTTTTGAAAACGAATGCAGCATATTCTTACCATGTGTGTCTCCTTAGGTCTCTTTTGACATTTAATTAAATAGGCCTCAAATTTCAAGGTGACAGAAAATGTCAAGTTCTCCAATGTTTAGTGTGGATCAGACAGTCTGAGATGAGAAGTAGGTTGAAGGTGAGAGAGAAATCTATTTAAATGTGGTGGTAGCATCTGTAATATATGACAGAAACAGAGTGCAGCTTTTTCGTTCTGTGTTGTCAAAGAGTATAACGTGGGGGACATAGAGATCAGAGAGTAATCTTGGGGCTTATGTCTTCCTCACCACCCATAAGTGTCCCTTTGATCTTAACAGGTCTAGTAATTGAGATCATAAAAGCATAGAAACTACTGAAGGAGTTGTCAACTACAACATCAAAAAAAATACGAATTTAGCTTTGGATGCATGATCTTTGAAATGTGGAAGATACACCTTAGATATGAATCACATTGTTTCATTATTTGAAATAGAAGATTAATAGTTAGGATCAAATAGAATATGAACGGGAACGTTCCCTTCTATGTGTGAACTTCATTTTGTAACACACTATGAACATTTCTAAACGTATCATTTTCAAGCCTATTCCTGCTAAAGTCTTTTATAAGAATGATGAGTATTTGCTAAATCCATTTTGTAGTTGAACTTTTCACTGTCAGCTCAACCACAGAATTTATAAGCAAACATGAGAATCCTTTTTGAAAATTAAAAAAAAAAAGATTTTGTGAGTCGGGGAGCTCACGTGATTTGGCGATGTGCCAACAAAAATGCTGCTTGCTTTTTCCTCTCTGGTACCTGCACTCCCACACCTCTTCCTGCCCCGCCTCTTTCTCCTCTAAACCTTCCCATCAACTAGGACCTCATCGTAGGGCTTCAATGGTTTTCTATGGAAAATACTGGCGAAAATATTTTTGTGGTTAGAATATATATTTCCAGAAGCCTGTGCTTGGTCATCTCTTCCCAGCATCTCTTCCCACAACATTCGCCTGTATTTGATAGTTCTGGTCTTCCACATCGTGTCCCATTAGACAGCTCACAGACAACCTTTGCCTCATTTAGGACCAGCAAAGAAGAGGGCTGCCTAAGCATGTGCTTCACTTGGCATAACGTGGTGGCCAAACACTAACACAGATTCCCAAATGCCTCCATTTCAAATCCCTTCAATTACTTCCAATCCACTGTCTATATAGAAAGCCTTTTTATTTGAATTTTAGTAAAGGCCTGGCTACGTTTCTTTGAGAAAGTAGCCAGCGTCCTAATATAGGTTTCTGTCAAACCAAGATTAGTCAATAAACCAGAGTGTAGCCAAAGAGAAGAAATGTACCCATTCTGAATTGTTCTTATTCCTTCCCACGTTTATGTTTGAAATATACTGATATAATGACTCTTTTTATCCTTTCTGGGCAGGTTTTTTTTTTTTTCTCGGAGCTGGGGACCGAACCCAGGGCCTTGTGCTTGCTAGGCAAGCGCTCTACCACTGAGCCAAATCCCCAACCCCCTTTTTAATCCTTTCTTTCATGAGTCCTTAGAGTGGTATTGGCAAAGTTTTCTAAAGTGGCTGATAACAGTGACTTGGGACATGGTTGAATAATTTTAAAACAAAGCCAAGATGGCTGCCTTGGAGTGTATAAGACACATTAAGTATGTAAACACTTGGGTAGGGTCTGACATATGAATTGAGGATCTATTGATTCAGATATAATTATCTCAAGCCAATGCCTGGTCCTGAGAAGTCTACAAACAGATTTATTAACCACAAGAGGAGAGGATGTGTCCACAGTAGTATTCTGTTATACTCTGGGTTACGAGGAGTCACTGAGCCTGTCACACACTAACTACAAGCTATGGGTGAGACGCAAGCAGCGACTGAAGGTTTGGGAGTGTTTTAGGACTAGTTGCTGAATGAAATATTTACAGACTACGACAAGCTCTTTGGGGAGGAATGAAACTACAGCACAGGCTGTAGTTTTCCAAAAACATTTTACAACTGCACAGAACCAAAAAAAAAAGCTAAAAAAGAGTATAAAAAAAGTATGTGCTCTCCTTAGCATGGTGCCCCTCCTCATGACAGTCTTCCTCCTCACAGTCCCTCTTCCCAGTAGTCCTACCTCCTCATAGACCCTCCTCCTCACAGTCCCCCTCCTCCTCACAGTCCCTCCTCCTCACAGTCCCTCCTCCTCACAGTCCCCCTCCTCCTCACAGTCCCTCCTCCTCACAGTCCCCCTCCTCCTCACAGTCCCTCCTCCTCACAGTCCCTCCTCCTCACAGTCCTTCCTCCTCACAGTCCCTCCTCCTCACAGTCCCCCTCCTCCACACAGTCCCTTTTCCCACAGTCCCTCCTCCTCACAGTCCCTCCTCCTCACAGTCCCTCCTCCTCACAGTCCCCCTCCTCCTCACAGTCCCTCCTCCTCACAGTCCCCCTCCTCCTCACAGTCCCTCCTCCTCACAGTCCCTCCTCCTCACAGTCCCTCCTCCTCACAGTCCCTCCTCCTCACAGTTCCTCCTCCTCACAGTTCCCCTCCTCCTTACATCCTTTTCTTTCTAAGTCCCTCCTCCTCACAGTCACTCCTCTTCACATTTTCTTCTCCTAATAGTCCCCCTCCTTTTCAGTTTCTCCTCCTCACAGTCTCACTCCTCACAGTTCCTCCGCCTTCTCCTCTTCACAGCTTTCTTCCTCACAGTCCCTCTCTTCCTCACAGTTTTCCTCCTCACAGTCCCTCTCCTCCTCACAGACCTCCTCCTCCTCAAGTCTCCCTCCTCTTCAGTCTCCTTCCTCCTCACAGTCTCCCTCCTTCTCACAGTCTCCCTCCTCCTCATAGTTTTTCCTCCTCACAGTCATGATCTTCACAGTCAGTTCTCCTCACAGTTCCCCCTTTCCTCACAGTTTTTCTCCTCACAGTCCTTCTCCGCCTCAGTCCCTCTCCTCCCCACAGACCTCCTCCTCAACCCCTCCCCATCCTCATAGTGACCCTTCTTCCTGATAGTTTGACTCCTCTTCCCTTCTCCTTACAGTTCCCCCTCCTCATAGCCCATCCTCCTCACAGGTCACTTCCCCTTACAGTCCTCCTTTCTCACAGAACCTCACATAGTCCCTTACTGAACAGTTGCTTTCCACCACATGTTTGGTCTTGGTACTAAGTCCTTCCTTCATGTTCTGAAGAAGATTCTAGGGATTGCACCTTGGTAAGAGCAAAAGTGTTACAAGGAAAATTATTTATCCAATGTAAAACAATTTTTGAATACAAGGAAAACTCACTACGGATTTTTATGTGCATGTTTATTTGTACACACTTTCCAACTATGCTTGTGCACTTAGTAGCTATCTGCAGAGCATTTTTGTAACTAACATTCACAGAATGCCAATAGCACTAAGTTCTTTCCTAGAGCCATGCCCAGGTAATGGTACCAGGCTTGAGGTTTAGGTTTGGAACATGCCTTTGATCCAATAAGAAAGTGGTAACATTTGTACCACTCTTGCACCAATGCTCAGGGATCACTGGGTAAGATATGGCAGAAGGTAAGATTTTAGGAGCGGTTATAGTGGAGGACTGCTCCAAACTATTTTCCAGACACAACGGGGGCATTGCACACATGAGTTCAGAGTTGCTCTGAGTGCTCATACAAGAACAGTACAAGATCAAGTCAGCCAAATGCCAGCAACTGTGGGAGAGGGGCTCATGAAATCCTATCCCTAGCTTAGGATTGGCAATGGATGCTGCTGGAGGAAGGAGCAGGTCAACTTTCTTCAAGGATGTGACCAATGATAGGCTGGCCCATACGTCAATGAATGGTTGTAAACCTGTGTACACATTGATGGCACTAAGTGGACTTAGTGAGCTAAGAAAAAAGTATATAAATTTGGGCTAGAAAAGTGGAAGGGGAGGAGACGGGCTTAATCAAAATGCATTATATATATATGTATGAAAATCTCAAACTAAGATTTCAAAAAGGTAAACATAAAAAACCCATACATTTTGTTTTCTAACAGAATCCTTGTTTTTCTTTATACCAAACAATCTTCTAGGTGCAGTCACTTGATCACTGTTTATATAGGTTTTTCTGATGACCTCTCAGGACTTGGCACATGCTTCTACCATGATACGTCATATTTTATATTGAAACTTTGTTAAATGAATCTGCTTCAGATTAGAGAGCTGAGTCCCCCGTTGCAGAGAAGCAAGGATTTTGTACACTCTCCACTCTTTCTTCAGTTTTAGCATAGGGTGAGATCTGTATGCACAGATGTGTAATACAGAACACCTTGTACATAGCAGACACTTCCTGTACACAAACTCTACCAACTGTGTCCCTGGTGTGAAGTAGATGCTCTTTCATGGATTAAATTTTGCAAGATTAAAATAAATATCAGAAATACTGATGCAATTTTGGCCTCCTTTTTCTTGAAATTTCAGTAAAATTTCATTTTCAAAGTTTAGACAAAGCAAGTCTTTAAACAAACAGTTTCACAGTCATTAAGAATCAAGGGGGTTGGGGATTTAGCTCAGTGGTAGAGCGCTTGCCTAGCAAGGGCAAGGCCCTGGGTGTTCAGTCCCCAGCTCTGAAAAAAAGAAAAAAAAAAAAGAAAAAAAGAATCAGAGCCAAGAAGCGTTATACCACACCTTCTACAGAACAAAACACCATGGCTTGCTGATCTCAGGTAGAATAACTTGTCCTGTGTCAAACATTTCTAGAACTTTCTTTCGACAATAATTTTAGAGACCCAGAAATTTGGACCTTTTACAAACCTTCTAAGGGGTTTCTACTATAGGGTATTTTAGTCAATCCTGCAGAAATTAAATCAAAGTTCTCGTGTGTGTGTGTGTGTGTGTGTGAAATTGTGACTCTTCAATAGGTTTAACATTATTTATAGGTCATGTGTAAGAACTAGACAGAAGTGAGGAAAATAAGGAGAGGGGTAGTCTAAGGAAGACAGTTTGAATACTCCTCACTTAGGGGAGGAAGGAACTCATTCCAGTAAAAGTAGAAATTTGTCAGTTAATCTTCAACATGAGCCTGGCTTCATTTGGAGTCACCTAGGAGACTTACCTCTGGGCTTGTCTGTGAGGATGTTTCTGAGAGACTTATGTGAGCAGGAAAGACTCACCCTGAGTGTGAGTGGCATCATCCACAAACTAGGTGCTAGGTTGAATGGAATTGGGAAGGTGGAGGAACTCAGCCAAGAACCAGCATCTGTCTCTTCATTTACTTACTGTGGACACACTGTGTTGAGATGCCTTCCCCCTCTACTGCTATGCCTGCCCCACCACCATGGGGTACTGTATTTCCCCTAAATATACACCCAGGTAAACTTGTATCTTATAACCTGTAAGCTGTCTCTTCTTAGGTATTTGGTCCCAGGAATGCAAAGAGTAACCAATACAGATGGTGACCTGCTATAGCTTTGTGTAGGCTTTTAGTGGGTGCATCAACACATGTTAGACACCCAAAAACAGTGCATACACATTGACCCTCACTTCCTCTTTTGAGAACTGTCAGGAGTGTATCTAACTGTAGACTGCACACTGGTGAGATTTCCAGAGGCTAGCAAGGCCTTGCCAGCAAGGCAGCTGATCTGGCTCTCCACACCACTTCCATTCCTTTCCTCAGCACCCATATTACCATTCCTTTCTTAATGTGCTTTTGCCTCATTAGATTATACTGTCTGTAATGACAGAGACTGGGGCATTAAGTCTACAATGCTTAGAATAGGGCTTGGGAAGTAGGAGATGTTAAGATAAGCTATCAAATGTAGATCTTGAGAAATTACCAATCTTTACCCATACTGAAACACAATCATGGTATTGTGAAACAAGTATTTATATTATGTCCCTATTCTAGGAAAAACATTTGCACAAAAATTTTAAATTTAGTCATAGCAAAGAAAGTGTTGCTTCCATGGCTGAGCTCATGTTTATTGTTAATGTTTGTGACCTTTTCCAAACTTTGAGAACTTAAAATTGATGAATTTTTAATAAGAATGTATTGTCTTTGTAATAATTAAGCACTGACATTTCATGGTTTGGGCCTAAAACCAGCTAGGCCCTAAGACTTTGAAGTTGTGGTGGTCTGAAGGAATATGGTTTCCAAAGACTCCTGAGGAGTGACCTTATTGAAACCGTGGCCTTTTTGAAGTAGGTGTGGTCTTGTTGGAGTAGGTGTGGTCTTGTGGGAGTGGGTGTGGCCTTGTAGGAGTAGTTGTGGTCTTGTTGGAGTGGGTGTGGTCTTGTTGGAATGGGTGTAGCCTTGTTGGAGTAGGTGTGGCCTTGTTGGAAGAAGTGTGTCCCTGGGGTGGTCTGGGATAGGTAGGCTTTGAAGTTTCAAAAGCCCAAGTCAGGCCTAGTAGCGCAACCATCTCTTCATGCTCTATGCAGATCCTAACATAGAAACCTCAGCTACCTCTCCAGCACCATATGCCATCATGCTTCCTGCTATGATAACAACAAACTACACCTTTGAATTTTAAGCTATCCCAAATTAATTTTTTTTTGTTTTTTTTGTATAATAAATGCTGTGGTCATGGTGTCTCTTCACAGCAACATATCCCTGAGACAGAGAAGGAGTTGGTGACTGGGAGAGACTTGTGAAAGGAAGAGCCGACTGGAAGGTTGAGCTCAACCTCTCATGGATGGGGCTTTGTAATGAAATAATGGAATAATGAGAAGCAAGGACAAGGCTGTGTGGTGTGTGGGAGAGCATGCTTTGACACAGCTACGACAAGCTAGACTTTCTGCCAGTTGCTAACACAGAGATACATGCACATAGTCACCTGTGCAGGGGCATTGAGCTTCCTTGAACTGCTCTGTGTGACATCCTGGGGAGAACTTACCATCACAGCATCTCGGAGCAAAGTCATCCTACTCTCTGATTTTCCAATCACAAGTGTGAATTTCTTCAAATTTAGTGTCTGTCAAATTCTTTGAACTTAGACTCTTAGACAGCTTTCTAGAAGGGAGTAATATTGTTTTAATTTAGCTATGCAAATTATACATTATGACATGGCTTGGAGTTTTATCTGTTCCAATCTGCATTCGGTACTATATTATGAAGTCACCTCATTGTTAAGTATATGTATGCTTATATGTGTAGCACCTGGGCACACAATAGGCACCTGCCACAGAGCTGTTTGGCTTCTGTCCTAGTTCTCAAAAATGTTTATTTGGAGTTCAATTTGACTTCTTAGCAATAGGATAATAATTGACACATCATTTTTGAAGTTAATAGTTTTATGAGACAATATTCGCACGAGTCTTTGCCAATGCTGAGAGTGCAGACAGAACTGTCCACAAACCAGCTGTGGGAAGCAGCCACTGCCCAGCATCGCCCACTAGATTTTCCTGTCTCAAAAGGGACCAGCCTCATGCATTCTGGGACCTCACTCATTCATTTCTCTTCATATTTACTTCTGATAAACAGGGTGGGGGCCCAACTGTGAATGGAGGCAGTTGAAAGGAATACATCCTGTTTCTCTTACCTGCTCCTTTTCCTTTGCGCCTCACAACCTTGCTTCAGTGTTTCTAACTGCCAGCTGAGTCCTCCACTTGTGCCAAGCTGAGTCTTTGGCTTCAATCAACTGGTTTGCTCCCGAGCCTTCCTCGGATGAGGTCCTAGGGGCAGCTTTAAGCCTTAGCAAACAAAAATGAACAGTTTAGCAACTGTCAGAGCTTACTTACCAGAGTCAGGCCAAGGCTGGCCCACAACCTCTTCCAGACCCAGGCTTTAGGGGATGGGGTCCCCATCAATCTGAAATTGTTCTTCTTGTGCCTTTGATTTCACCTCATTTAATCCTGAGGTACCCAACTTTCCCACACTTTACATGTGTTGACTACCTGTTGGCAATGGTGAATGTCTTCAGAATTTAGACTGGTTGAGAAGTGTATTCAGACATAGCTCTGTCTTTTCAGCCCGGACTTGGTTGCTCTAGAGCTATGGGCTATTCTTCAGAATGACTATGTCACATTACTAACTGGGACTAGTACTATGTCACATGGACATTCTTCCTTCTAGGCAGTTCTCTACCCAGCTCTCTGTGAAGTTCTGCTCAGTCACCAATTAGCAGGCTTGGCATTCAAGCCAGAGGCTTGTTACTAGTATCAAAAACTAATTAATTAATTAATTCAAGGTCAGATTCCAGAATTTATTACAAAGAGTAGAGAGATAAACACTAGTTTTAGAAATGCTTGTGTTGATGTTGTGTATGTGTGTGTTTTTGCATGAATTTGTATGTTCCAGTGTGTGTTATACTTGTATGTATGTCTATTGTGTGTTTGTGTTTTTCCTTACAGTATATTTGTGTGTTACTGTGTTTGTACATGCATGTTTGTGTTAATGTGCCTGTTTGTTTTAGTGCGTGTTTATGTGTTTCTCTGTCACTGTGTGCTTGTGTTTTTGTGTGTTTTTTTTTTTCTGAACTGTCAATTTATATGAGATCACTAGAAAAGTTTAGAGTGTAGCTGCTGTGGCCACGGAAGTGAGGAGCCAGCTTGATGTTTGTTTTATGGTACGGTGCAGGATGAACAATGTTCTCTTTTGCACACACAGAATCAAAGGAAAAACAGTGATTCCTTCTCCTAGACTTAAATTCTTCCTCACATGAGGTCATTTTTGACAATCTTGGCCACTGGGAAACAAAACCCTCCTCTCACCCTGTGGAAGGACTCCTTCGAGGCGCTCTGAACATTCGCTGTTGTCCTCATTCCCTTTGCTTCTTGCTGCCACTCTTGTTCTTTTCTGAACTCGTAATATAGCACATAACACACTTCCCAAAATATCATGGATCCTTCGCAATGGAAATGTTACTTGATTTCTTACAGCAAGAAGAGATGGCAGTCCTCTGAGGACGGGAGGGGAGGACGGCCTGTCTCAGGATGCCTGCTTCCCTCCAGACTGGTTATGTCAGACTGGGGATTTCCTTAGAAGTCCCCAGGCGCAGTTGTCTAGGTCACACAGCATCAAGGACATTTCCGTGTCTGTTCCCATCTCTCCAGTAGTCATCCCATCACCTCCTCCCTATTTGATGGTGCCACCTCCATGTGATGTCCCTCATTTTGCCTTTGGCCCCCAGTCTGAATGCACCAGGGTAAAAAGGGATCTTTTTGGAAACTCCAATCGGTTTCATATCAGTTTGTCATTTAGAACCTTCTAAAGGGTGTGCTCAAGTCTGGATTCATTTCATTAGGGTCTGCTTATCTCACAAGTCTAGCCTTAGTACACCATGTTTTAGGCATCATAAGACAGCTTCATGTCCTTTGAGCCATTTGTGTCTAACTTGTTTCCTAATTCCAACCTCAGCACATGACATTCTAAGGATCACACAGGGCAGCCCCCTGTCTCTTTAACACTGGGCTCTTCTCCCTCAGAAGCAAGATGCTCTCTCCATCATGTTACCTTTTCCAGTTACACACACTGACCTCTCAGAGTGCTGTATTTGTTTAAAATGACACCAAATTCTACTGCCCTGTCTCCTTTTCACTCCTAGTCTGCTCTTCTACAGCTGCAATGAAACACATGACAAAAAGTGACATAAGGAAGCCCAGGTTATTTGGCTTAAAACCGCAAGTTACAGTCCACTGGTTTTGAAAAGTCCGGGCAGGAACTCAAAGCAGTACAAGAATAGAGAAAATAAACACATCTTTACCTGTTCGCTTGCTTTTTTATCTATTTAGCTTTTTTCACTCTCATAGAGCCTAGAGCCTAGCAGTCTTATTTATAATAGCCAGAAGCTGAAAAGAACCCAGATGCCCTTCAACAGAGGAATGGATACAGAAAATGTGGTACATTTACATAATGGAGTACTACTCAGCTATCAAAAACAATGACTTCATGAAACTCATAGGCAAATGGATGGAACTAGAAAATGTTATCCTGAGTGAGGTAACCCAGTCACAAAAGAACACACATGGTATGCACTCACTGATATGTGGATATTAGCCCAAAAGGTTGGAATACCTAAGATACAAGTAACAGACCATATGAAGCTCAAGAAGGAAGACCAAAATGTAGATGCTTCATTCCTTCTTAGAAGGGGGAACAAAATACTCATGGGAGGAAATACAGGGACAAAGAGTGGAGCAGAGACTGAAGAAAGACTGCCCCACTTGCAGATCCATCCCATATGCAGCTACTAAACCCAGTCACTATTACTGGTGCCAAGAAGAGCTTGCTGACAGGAGCTAGATATGTGTCTCCTGAGAGGCTCTGCCAGAGTCTTACTGATACAGATGAGGGTGCTTGCAGCTAACCATTGGACTGAGCATGGGGACCCCAATGTAAGAGTTAGAGAAAGGACTGAAGGAGCTGTAGGGGTTTGCACCCCCATAGGAAGAGCAACAATATCAACTAACCAGACCCACCAGAGCTCTCAAGGACTAAACCACCAACCAAAGAGTACACACCCATGGCTCCAGTCGCATATGTAGCCTTTGAAATGTGAATACATAAGATATCAAAAGAGAGAGAGAGAGAGAGAGAGAGAGAGGGGGGGGGGGAGAGAGAGAGGGAGAGAGAGAGAAAGAGAAACAGACAGACTTATAAGGGCATAAAAAGAGAAAGGTGGACTACAGGGTGTGACACCTGGTGTGCATGCCTCCTTAGGGCTCCAAGTCAGCTGACTTTACCGAGGGGGAAATTACCCACCTGGACCAGATCTAATCATGTGATGACGCCAGAAGTAGAACTCTGCACCAGCTGGTCGCTGAAAAGGTCAGGGCAGCAGCTCTGGCCTGCAGGAAGACCAGGGGCCATGTCCTGAATGACGGAAGAGAGAATCCCTGAGGAAGACACAGTGAGAGATGACTAGGGAAAGAGCTGGACCTGGCCTTTGTCCTCTGGTCACAAGGTAATGGGTTGTGCCAAAGTTCAACATACAGGAGCTAGTCCAACACCCTGAACTCCAGTGGGTGCACCCCAAGCCCAAGAAAGAAGAGTGAAGAAGAGAAAGACTGTTGGTAAAGGGAAAGACTGTGACACACATGCCGCATCCTATATTTTTAAATATCCTTTACACAGCACGTGAAGCACACATCCATACTGTACATGGTTTGTTTATAACTGAAGGAGGCTCTGAGGTGGCCTTAGCCTTTATACAGCATAGTCCCTGAGCTCTTCAAGTCTCCTTCTGACCTGGCCCACTTCCTCCCTCAGAAGTGTATCTAATCCACTGTCCCCACCTTTGGTACTGTCTACATGTCTCTGCTCAGTGCTCTGCTCTGGAACACAAGAGCCTAAAATCTCTACCAATGCCTTCCCTCTCCAGATATTAAGTGGACTCCTGCCCCTCCTGGCTTGGATTTCAACCTGTGCAAACTGTAGAACCCATCTATCCTGCTTCATCTTGGCACATTTGTGGACAATTTGTTATACCGTATGTCTTTTATTAGGAACAGAATATATTTAATCAATCTGAAATCAAATTAAACTGCTAGATGCATTCAGAGATGGGCTGGTCGGTTCCATTCCTCTAGATGCTTTGCCATTTGGTATTTAGATATGCAGAGGTAATTGACTCCTATTTTAGCCCTGAGGCTGATGCAATGGCAGTGACTGTGGTGCTGTTATTGAAGTATAGAAGCCACAGAGAAACAAATTTGAGGGCAAGGATGGTGAATTTAATTTAGTACAGATAAACAAAATTTGAGATTCTGGGAACCATTCCAATTGATGGGACACACAAAGCAGAAATACAAAAGTAGGCTCAGAAGGGAGCCCTGGTGCAGGGCTAAATGTCATCAGCATGTGCTTTTGAGGAAGGTATGTTCTCTTTAAAGAAGTGAGGACTAAATGACAACCAGAAAAGAGAAAACGCACAGGTGGGTCTCAGGAGACAATAAACTGGAAGGAAAAGCCAAGAACACCAAAAGTTTAGACAAATGAGAACAGGTATCACACCAAAAGAGATTTCATAAAGACGCCAATAGGGCCAATGGGAAATTCTTCTAGCTCTTCCAACCAGTGCTGTGTACCAACTATGATAAAAGAGCTCAGTCTGGTGACTTAAGTGTTGATTAGTGAAGCTCAGGACAGCATCAGCAGATCAACACGGAAAGTTTCAAAACCACATAGCATTTGGAAGCATACATCATATATAAACTCTGAATAGAAATGAAACTAAGGTTGAAAAGGGGGTATAAGACATTACCCAAGGGATATCATTTATTGTTTGCCTGTTAATAAATTCCATTAGTGGCACTGGGCATATGCCTCTGGTAATGGCAAAATTTGTTTAGATATATACATAAAGATTGAAAGAAGGTTCCAGCAGGTGCCTCCTTGGAGACTCCTCTCTGTGTTATAAGCAAACTATACATGATGTGGATGTGTGTTTATGTATCTACATGATAAGCAAATAAGCTAGATTTTTGAAATTTTCAATTAAATTAGTTGTTTAATATTTTTCTTGAAAACTCAAAATACTTTGAAAGTGTGAACTCATTCACACTTGATATAGTTTCTTGGAAATTAATTTATCATTAATCTTTTTTCAGTATGAAAACAGGCTAGCTCTTAGTCTATCTCTTGAGTTCTTATGAAACCAATAAGTGAATGAGTGTGTGTGTGTGTGAGTGTGTGTGTGTGTGTGTGTGTGTGTGTGTGTGAATAGTTATATCACATTAAGCTGTCAGACACAATGGTTCCCACTGCAATGGTTAGGACTTAATTCAAGGCTACAGAAAGTCTAGTCTATTGCAGGAAGATTTAATCAGGGTGGATTCATAATAGCCTAAAGGACAGTTGCATCCAAGGTCTTTTAAAATATATTCACATAAATCAAAGAATTTCCATTTCCTTAACACAATAGAGGCTGTGTTTTTGCAAGAGGATCTGCAGGGTGGATGGTTGAAGACTGCTCTCTCTGAGGAGCAGATGGGGGCAGGAAGCTGTCTTTTACTAAATATAACACAAACACCGAATTCAGGAAGAATCTTCGGTTCATAAAATAGCACAGAAAACATGGTGGCTGACAGCTTAAGGGTCTGCAGAAAAATAGGGTACTGTGTACAAAGGTCAGTTCAACTGGGACATTTTGGAATTCTAAAGCTTAATGATTTACAATAGTCTCCCACACCAGAAACTTTGCCACTCAATACTGTTCTGAATTACCCCTTTAGAGGGTGGCTTCTGTTTCTTACCAGTCCTGGATAGAATTCTGCATCTGGTCTTCAAGCTTTTTCAGCAATGGTCCCCACTGTTCTCCATCTCAAGCATAACCGAGAAAGAAGTGAATTCTGCACCAGCATCCCACTGCACTCTTCAGAACACTACAGCATCCTGGCTCACTCCCCACAACACCCCAGCACATTCCCCGCAGCACTACCACCTCACAGCCCTGCCCACTCCAGCTCTAAGCTGCCAATATCATTGTTCATTTTCTCACACACAGGATAGACACTATTCTTTACATTGAGTCAGATCATGACACTGGGTCAAAGTATATTAGAAAGGGGTGTTCTAGAACAGTGGTTCTCAGCGTCCTTATGCTGCAGCCATTGAATATATATTGTGGTGAGCCACAATCATAAAATATTTCTGTTGCTATTTCATGGCTGTAATTTGCTACTGTTATGAATCATAATGTAAATAAATATCTGCTTTTTCTGTTGGTCTTGGTGACTCCCATGAAAAGGTTATTGGACCCTCTATAGGGGTCAAAAACCATAGGTCGAGAGCTGCTGTACTAGAAGTTTAATAATGAGCACAGTGTGGCATCTGAGAGTAAAGGGGGTGTGTGTGGTTTCCAGGTTTGAGCCTGTGGTCTTTGGGGACTGATCTGTTGAGTTGCCCACTTAGGAAGACATGGTAATTCAGTAGCAAGAGATGATTGTGGCTCGTAACATCTTTTTTCCAGTCTAGTCTGTTCAGCATTAGAGCTTATGTCTTGCCCTCATTACATCATTTCGTCATCACCAGGGGCTTGCCCCATGCTTCAAACATGCTGTCATTTTGTCTCTTATTTCATGCTCTATTCCTGAAAGATCTTGTTGACATTGCTTCACAGTGCAAGGACACCAAAGTCACAATCTGAAGAATGCCAGAGTCTCCTGCACAAGGATGAGGAGCACACTTCCTCCAACACACAAACAACAAAAAAAAGTCTTTTGATGCAACATTTCCAGCTCTTCCCCTACATCACGCATCCAGGACACTTTCTGGGCCTCTTCCTTTTCAGGGTATTAAGTTACACCTATCTAGAGTCTACTGCGACCCTTTGAATGTAGTCTTCCCTGATTACACCTTTGTAAATGGCAGGAAGGGTAACTTCAAGGCAACTATAAGTTATATTGAGAATTGCAACCAAGGGGGCCTCAAATGACCTAACTGAAAGTTTCTCCCATTTTAGCCATACCGATATGTTCTTGGTTGAACTAAACCCCTGCCAAAGGACCAGGCATAACCTCTGCTTATCTTTGGGTTCAGTTATGGCTGCTCATGAGATTACTCAAAGAGACCCCTCGCCTTCTGCCTGGGAGCCATGAAGCACTGTCCTCTGCCCAGTACTCCAAAGCACCTCGTCCCTTACCCATTTGTCTCTGAGCACAAGGTCTAGGTGCCTCTGTGAGACATGGGTGACATCCTCCATGGGCTCCTGCTGCCCTCTCCTGTGATTCTGGGTGTGAGATGCTGTGGCTCTCATGCCCTCAGGGCAGGCGCCCTCATTTTCAGCATTACCCTTCTCCATGTTGGCTGAAGCAAGGATACCTTCCTTGGCTTTTCTTTATCAATTTGTGCTCCTTATCTTATTCTAGTTTAAAGGATATTTATTAGGGAAAGTGTTTCCCTACAACATAAACAAAAATTGGAGTTGGACTCAACTCTGTGTTCTCCGGGGTCTGTTGTGGCATCATAGAGAAAGTAGTGAGTTAGCTTTTTACACTGAATGTCTACATTTTTTACCTTTTGAAAAATTTTGGATAGGTTTATATTTTGATCACAAGAAGCACTTTCTTTGTAGGATGGAAATACTCTCTTGGTCTAATTACAAATCAGGAAAATTGCACTGAGAAGAATGCTTGTAATGGATCAGTCCTGAGGAGACAACACAGCTGTGACTGAGAGCCACCCAAGTCTCTCTTCTCTCTGCCAGCTGAAGGTGGCATGGTTACTCTGTACTCTCCACCTCTGACCTCACCAGCATGCCACGCTTCTTATCAATACACTTCTTCATTTTGGTTTGCTTATGTAGCTTGTTAGAAGTTAGCAAGCTTGAAGTTCATTAGAGATAGACCTCTCTCAGTTCCTGGGAAAGTATTACTACTGCCTCTTCTCAGAATGTGAAATACCAAGTAAGAGGATAGAGAAAGATTCAGGATGTCTGCTTTTAAAGATTTAAAATGCCTCTCAATGAAACGGCCACGGGTCAGAGAGATGGGAGGAGGGTAAGATAGCAGGGCTTTATGGAGCCCCTGGGAAGTTATTTCTTTCAGTAAAGATTGACTACATAAAGTTTTTTTTTAATATCTTCTTGTTCTTTAATTCTTCTATATACATTTTCCTATTCGTGAGTACATGATTTGTTTTGGGACAGACTTTTTTGGTGGCCTGGAAGTGGTCAGGTAGGCCACACTGGATGGCCAGTAAGCTGCAGGGAGTCTCCTGTCTCTTTTTCCCCCAGAGGCTGGGATTAGGATCACATACCACACACACGGGTTTGCTTGTTTGTTGTTTGTTTTTAAACCCTGAGTTCTAGATGACAAGTCCAGGTACTAATTGTTGCAAGGCAAATACTCTACTGCCTGAACTCTTTTCCCCAAACTCTCTAATTCTTTCCATTGTCCTCTTACACAAAATCAACCAACCAGACCTTCCAGAGCTCTCAGGGACTGAACCACCAACCAAAGAGTACACATGGAGGGATCCATTACTACAACCGCATATGTAGCAGAGAATGGCCTTATCTGGCATCAATGGGAGGAGAGGTCCTTGGTCCTGGGAAGGCTTGATGCCCCAGTGTAGGGGAATACTAGGGTGCTGAGGCAGGAATGGGTGGATGGGAGTGCACCCTCATAGTAAAGGTGGAGGAGGGATAGGATAGGGGGTTTACAGAGGGGAAACCGGGAAAGGGGTTTGAAACATTTGAAATGTAAATAAATAAAATAACCAATCAGAGAGAGAGAGAGAGAGAGAGAGAGAGAGAGAGAGAGAGAGAGAGAGAGAGAGAGAGATGTGATCTGAGTTGTATTTCTGGTAGACATAGTCTCCAAAGAACTGTAATGTTAACATCTAACAGAAATCATTCGGTAAAAGACAAGGAATAAGTATTACCCCATCTCTGGAGAGTCAACCTCCTAGACATGAAACACCCCCCAGAAAAGCTGTTCCAGAAACTTTAAGAAACAAAATAAAGCCTTCTTCACCATGAAGTTTAGCACAATGGTCTCTCCCGCCATTGTCTATTCTCTCTCTAGGAGAATGTTATCCCCACCATGATGATAATGTGAGTACTTCGGTCACTCCCTCTGTTATCGCTCTGAGGTAAACTCTGCCTCCTCTACTGTGCTCTTTGTGTGTGCAGAGAGCACAAGGACTGGGAAGGTCAGCACATGCACCCAGAACACTGATTGGCAACATTTCCCCCCAAAGCCCTCAGGTGAAGCCATGGATGTAACCACCACATCACTTTTCGAAGGGGAACGTTTAAACACAAATTTTAGCTACCTCCAATTTCTGATGCATTTTTTTCTTGGTAGTTTTTCTTTGGTAAAGAAGTAATTTAGAGGGCTGGAGAGATGGCTCAGTGTTTAAGAGCTCTTCCAGAGGTCCTGAGTTCAAGTCCCTGCTACCACATGGTGGCTCACAGCCATCTGTAATGGGATCTGGTTCCCTCTTCTGGTGTGTCTGAAGACAGCTACAGTGTACTTATATATAATAAATACATAAAACTTTAAAAACTCAAAATGAAGTGATTTAGAGTTGTGTAAGACAAGTAAGAATATTCAAGTCTCAAAAGTCTACAGCAGAGGTGTTACCAGGAAGTTCAGAGCCAGGGTCCTAGCAGGTCCTGGAAGATGAATATGGCCCCCACATTGGGAACAAAGAGGCCCAATGACCAACCCCCCAACCAACTCCATCTTCTTGGTGTTTCATGAGGTTCAGGTTTAAACAGAGAGCAAGGGGTATGCATAGCTTAGCAGTCCTGGTCAAACTGTGGTCTCCTTCACCGAGTACATAGTCTGCCAAGTCGTCAGAGCTATAGGAATTCTTTTTCCAGGCAACAAGCCCCTCCCTCTCTTTGACTGGCATCAGGCTTCCGCCATTTTCTTCTCCTAGCATGAAACTCCAGGGAAAGTCTTGTTCCTTGGGTGGCTTGTCTCTAAGTCTGACAGTCAAAGGGAAGGATAGGAATGTCTCTACAAAACATCTTTATTCTCTGAAACTGTAAGCCAGCTCCAATTACATGTTTTCCTTTTAAGAGTTGTTGTGGTCATGGTGTCTCTCTACAGCAATAAAATCCTAACCAAGGCAGGGAGCAAAAGCTTTATTTGGCTTATACTTTCATAACATTGTTCATCATTGAAGAAAGTCAGGACAGAAACTCAAACAGGGAAGATCCTGGAGGCAGGAGCTGATGCGGAAGCTATGGAGGGTGCTGGATCCTCATGGTTTGCTCATCCTAGCCTGCTTTCTTACAGAACCTAGGACCTCACCTACAATGGGCTAGGCCCTCCCATATCAATTACTAATTAAGAAAATGTCTTACAGGGCTGGAGAGATGGCTCAGTGGTTAAGAGCACCGACCGCTCTTCCAGAGGTCCTGAGTTCAAATCCCAGCAACCACATGGTGGCTCACAACCATCTGTAATGGGATCTGACGCCCTCTTCTGGTGTCTGAAGACAGAGACGGTGTACTACTCCCATATAATAAATAAATAAATCTTTAAAAAAAAGAAAATGTCTTACAGCTGGATTGTATGGAGATGTTTTTTGACTTGAGTTTGAGTCAAGTTGACATGAGATTAGCCAGCACAGTATCCTTGGATATAGTAAAATTATTACCACCTGGCTCTTCTCTCGCCACATTAATGTACACTGTTGTACTTTATACCCAATTCTGACTGGATACACAGTAGAGCAGCTGAACTGTTGCTCTCATTAATTCTATTTTCAGCCCCTTTGCTGTGCTGGCAAAAACTGTTTCTGCAAACAGGAAATATAAAAGATGTTTTTCAGCCTTTCCAAAGTGACCTCACAATCTTGTCTGGCTCTCTCTTGACCTTGCAGAAGTTCATGACCTTCAACACACATTGCATGCATTCTCTCTATATTAACAAAGAGTACTGGCTCAGTTTCTACTCAAGGTGAAAGTTTGAAGAGCTAGGGAAATTCAGGACACTGCAGATTCCTTACAGCATTTCATTCCATGACCACAAGTTGCTGTTAGTTTTTAATGTAAAACTGTAATATGTAAACCCTGTGAAAATTATTTCTGACCACTGAATTATTTTTAGTGTTCATCCAGCCCAAGTCTATGATATCAAGTCAAATCATTCATTCATTCATTCATTCGTTTGTTCATTCATCATCTACTGAGGAATTATTGTGCTTCTTATACAACTTGAGAGTCTGTTTTCCATTTGACTCTGTTAATATTTTGTTTGTTACATTTGATGACACAGTCTAAGCATATATCTGTGTATAAACATGTTTGTAAGCCTCCCTGTGACAGGCCAACAGGGAGTATACAGGACCTCCCCATGGCCAAGCACAGAGACATTTCTCTTGTACCTGTTGTTTTTTGGTATCTTTGAGTGTGACTTCATGCAGAACACCACAGTTCTGATTTAGCCTCTTTGAAGCGAGAAGAGGAACACAGGTAACAACGTCCCTAGGCAGATCCCAGTGGAAGGTGCTAAGGTGATGAGAGAATGATTCCCCAGAGAAAACAGAGCCATCAGTGACTGGCATGCAGGCCCTCAGAAAATACTTCACTAACACTTGAGGAAGAGGTTCAGCTCCTTAGGCCTGGGTGACAGAAGGCTTGCAGACTCCTCAACAGAGAGACCCGATTTTGTGGAAAACATGATGGTCTTTTAAAGAACAAGGGAAAGGAAGATCCCAGAACCACAATGAGATGAGACAGAAGGCTCAGAAATGA
Organism: Rattus norvegicus; assembly: GCF_021556685.1. Taxonomy (NCBI): domain Eukaryota; kingdom Metazoa; phylum Chordata; class Mammalia; order Rodentia; family Muridae; genus Rattus; species Rattus norvegicus. The sequence continues at coordinate 122,817,986 of NC_141535.1, forward strand.
AGGAGAATTTGACTCCTAGGCAATATCACTCGGTGATATTGGAGTGATTCCAAGAGAGGCCCATATCCTTATACTCTGGCTGGCGATGCCAATGAAGGATTTTACTACAAATATTGTTATGCTACTTGACTAAGCCTGCATTGTCTGTTTTCTAAGAGGTACAGCATTTCTGTGCTGTTAATTTAATTAGATGGTAATTTATTCCTTTATTAGAATGATTGAAAATATTAGCATGATGTTCAAAAGATATCATAGGCAAATGGACTTCATAGTTTATCTCAGAAAAGCTTCATCATAGACACAGAGCCAGACCACGAAAGAGTAACTGTTGAGCAGTCTGTGTCTCACGTACAGTTACCTCACATTGTACAGAACAGCAGCTTCCGGCAGCACCTTTTCCTGGTAGCTCTATGGATCTTGTTGGCTCCAATTTGCTAAGTAGCAATTTTGGGTCCCAATTTGGTGCAGACTCCGAGGTAGGAGGATTCAGTGCTTCCTTGTGTATGTAGACTGCACCCCATGTCAAGCACCACCAGGAGGCACAGACTGGCGGACAACATAGTCAAAGGTGAAAGCAGTGTTACCCTACAAATCTATCAAAGCAAATTGATTCAAATTCTAGCAGGAAAAGCAGGCACCGGGACCCCAGGAAGAGGAGGACCCCTGACACTGCAATGCTGAAAACCCTACAGCCTGTCATGTGACCACCTGGTGAGTGCATCAAGGGACCATCCATCGGGCTGAGAATTCCCAAGTGCTCCCAGAACCCAGTTCAGCACAGGTCCTGCAACTGATCTGGTCCTCCTGAATTGTGTCCATCTACTCATCTGTCTGGACCTGCTCTTCCATCTCATCTCTATGGTCTTGTGGCTCTATAATCCTAAACCTTGCTTCTACAAGTGGATTCAGCCCATCAACCTAGGTCGACCATGCCACCGTATGACTTGGCTCTGGGGTGCACTCCCTGGTTTGCTCACTACTGAGCTGTGTCTGCCCTTTATCAGTGCTCAGCCTCCACTGAATCTCCTTTGATCTCCTTGAACAAGGTTACTTCTTAGACCTTTTGCAAGTGTTCTTTAGCCTATACATGCACTTATATATTAGAATTGGAATAAAAGAAACCAAGTTTGCCAAGGGCCAGCTGTTAAATGGAGTCAGGACTCCACAGAAAATTGGAGCTAACAGGGTCTATGTAAATTTATCACGAGTCAATAAATTCTGACATTTTGGAAAGACACCCTTTCACCTCAGGACAATAATGGTCCTAGATGTTGAGGATACTCTAGAACAAGATGAGTTTGGTGTCATGAAACCTCTTATGGTGCAAGAAATCCTGCAGGTGTGCTGTGGAGGGAGGTAATGCAAAACTAGATGCTCCAGGCACTGTGAATTTAATGTGAGCTTTTGTTACTAACAGGTTATCATAAAGTATCATATTTTAAAAAACATCATAGTTACCTTCTGATGGAAATGCATTTTTCAGAGTTTAATTTTGACCATTAAAAGTAAAACTAGAGCTGCCAAGATGGCTTAGCTGGTTAGAGGGCTTGCAGTCAAATTTGAGGGCCTGAGTTTGATGCCTGGAGCACATATGGTAGAAAAGGAGAACAGAAAGATGCCCTGTGACTTCCAAACATGTATATGCATGCACACACATACACATACAGAGTAAAAAAAATAGAAAAAGTAACCTTGAAACTCTTTTCGTTGTTTAGAAAAAGAAAAATACATTGAATGCTTTTCTTAAAAGGCCTCACGTTTTTGCTATTCCATTTGCCTTTTTTGTGGGGTGGGGGGGTACTCAAGCTGGCAAAAAAAGAAAGAAGAAAGGAAGAAAGGAAAGAAGGATAGAAGAAAGGAAGTACTCAATCAATCAGTCAATCAATTTTGCCAATATTGCTTTATAATCTTAAAATATTCCTTAGCCCCAAACTCAAGATGGTAAAAATAGGCAACTAGCATTACCAAGGACGCCTTCTCCACACATTCTCTTCTTCCTGCTAAAACATGTGTTGCAATTCAAATTAGATGCAGGTGTGTGTCCATCCACACAACAGATGGAGACAAGGGAATAAACCAGACCAGCAAATCACTCAGTCTTTGGAAAGCGCAGCACTCAACAGTGATGCTGGCCCAGCTCCCTGTGTAACAAGCATCCAACCTCACTTCTCTGCCGACAGAATTAAGCCACAAAACAGAGAGACTGACGGTCCAGAACCTAGTGCAGCAAAGGCTGGGACATCTTTTAGCATCTTTAAAATATCCAGTATCTTTTTCTCTAAGCTTACAGGGCATTATTATTTCGAATATGAAACAATCCCACTCTGACAACTACAATAAGCCAGTTTCATTACAATGAAACATTTCCTATTGTATATAGAGTGTGAACCTCAGTATTCTTTCATTCCTCACATGGCGCCTTTGGAGGGACAGATAGAGTAGGTTACCACAAGGATAGTGGACATTGAACTCAGGGCATCAGGCTCTTAGTGGCAAGCACCTTCACTAGCTGGGCTCTCTTGTGAGTAAGACATGGGATAGCCAAAGAGAAGGCAGCTGTATTTCACGACAGTTAAAAGTGCCTGTTTGTGGCACTTCTATATCAGGAGCAAAGGTGCCAAGAGAGCTTCTCTAGCTATGACAAATTCACAGAGTGGAAGCTCTGTGTCCTCAGAGGACCCTAACTACATTTCAATGCCATCAGCACTGTGGTTTTAACCACCCCCTGTGGGACTGTTCAAGAGGATCATGGGAAGAAATATGCTAAAAGGCAGATTTGATCCACCATGATTAGAGAGTGGAAAAAGGTTAACCACCTCATGAATATATCATAAATATACATCTAAACTCCTACAAGAAGAGTAAACACGGGCTGGCAAAATGGCTCAGTAGACAAAGCTCTTGCTTGGCAAGGCTGATGGTGGTTGCCTAAGTTGTATGCCTGGAATCCACTTAAAGAGGGAAGGAGGAAACTGACAAAGTTGTTCTCAGATGTCTACATACACACTGTAGCAAGTATATGCTTAAATCTGTACCATAAACATATATAAACTCTCTCTCTCTCTCTCTCTCTCTCTCTCTCTCTCTCTCACACACACACACACACACACACAGACACACACACACACACACATGCACACACACAAATAGATAAGAATAACAAACCTACTTTTGGGGTTCATTGGCTCCCAGGTCTTTGCCCTTTGCAAGTATAAGTGTGGGGACTGGAGGTCACCCTGAGGTGCTCTATCTCAAGAGCCATCTGCCTTACATTTTTAGACAGGGTTTTTATTGGCTTGGAGCTCACCAATTAGAATAGGTTGGCTGGTCAGTGCACCCCAGAAATCCACCTGCCTCTATCACTTGCTGCTATGACTATAAGTGCACGGCATCCCCCAACACAGTTCTTTTGTGGGTTCTAGAAATAGACCCAGCTCTTGTGTTTGCAAGGTAGCCATATATAGACAGAACCACCTTCCCAGAACAGTTTGGGCTATTTATAAAGGATTAGTCTGGTCCATCCTTCCTCCCCTTACCCATATAATGCCCTTGCCATGTTTTGATGCATCAAGGAGACCCTCACTACACTCTAGCATGGGGTGCTAGCATGGTGGCACATTTGTTTTAGACTTCCAGCCTGCATATATATGAGCTAATAAACAACTGGTCATTATAAATCCCCTGGCCTTCAGTATTAGAAACAGCATAAAGGAGGTTGTAATAGACTACTCCCAGAGTTCCATAAAAATATGACCTCCCACCCATGAGCCTCCCTATATTTCTAAGATTGTGCCTCTCTCCAATGAGCCCTTGCTTCATCCTCCTCCAAGTGTCTTCTCTTCCTTTCCTCCATTTATAAGGAGCTTCCTTACCTGGGAAGGTAGGGTAGGCTTTCTTCTCTGTTTTTTCCACAATACTTTTCACATTTTATTATAACTGCTTATTTGTCTATTCTCAGTAGAGTTCTAGATGCAGGAACGAAAAGACCAAATCCGTCTTGCTCCTTTGATATCTTCAGCGTCTGACCTGATGTTGGAATTAATTACTGCTCTTTGAGGAAGTGATTTGACTTTTTACTCAAACATTAGAATCTCAATGACCTGGATCATCAGGGAATCCCATGATGGTTAGCCTGAGCCTACTACAGTAAGTCCTGAGATGCCAACTGTCACCCACCTTTGCCTCTTCTGTTACAGCATTAGGAGATTTGTCCTCATCTTGCCCATCTCCACTCTCTTCTTTGGTGTCTCGAGATTGTAATTACTTCCACTGTGATAGCATGTCCACAATCCTTTTCTAGGCAATTATCAAAACTAGCATAAATTCAGAAATTGCAAACTCTGAGGAAACTGAATCTCTAACTCCCCATAACCCTGGGATGTTGTGATAGTTCACTGGCTTCCTCTTAATGTCGTAAAAGCTCCTCTGGACTTCATTTAAGTCTACTCTGTATTAATAAACTCTTAATTTAAGCATTCTAATCTCAACTATATGAACATATTCCCTTCTTTTGTTTTTCTTACTAAAACACTCTCTCTCTCTCTCTCTCTCTCTCTCTCTCTCTCTGTGTGTGTGTGTGTGTGTGTGTGTGTGTGTGTGTGTGTATGTGTGTGTTACCACAGCACCAGCACATGTGTGAACATCAGAGGATGACTTTCAGGAGTGCATTTGGGTCTCTGCTTCTACAGCACAATCTGGCAGTTGAACTCAGGTCATCCTGCTTAGTAGCAAGTGCTGTTACCAACTGAGCCTTCTTGCTGACCCCTCTGCCTCCCTTCATTCTTGCAAGAAACCACAGGGGAGCAATCAGCATCTTCATCTTGTATTTGTAAACATTTCTACTTTTAAATTAAGACCAATAGTCAAAGCAAAACTCTTAAGCAACTGCTCTTGGGTGGTCCCTAGAATTACAGCGAGAATTTATTGTCGCCAGCTTGCTGAGTCGGCATGTGTTTAGGACACTTTACATGACTTCAACGCTACTACAGCTATGCTATTATGATGGCGGAATGATAGTTAAGTAAACTAGCACTCAGGGACACAGCAGCACATTAAGCTTGTGACTTCTCCTTCAATGGCTAGAAGACATTCATGGCCTCAAATGAATAATGTTTGTATTAGCAAATAGAACACTTGGGGCTGGAGACATCTTTCCAGATAGCTCTGAGGTTAAGAGCAGTTTCTGCTTTTACAGGGAGTCTGAGTTTGGTTCCCAGCATCAACACTAGGCAACTCCTAACCGCCTATAATTCCAGCTCTGGGGAATGCCAACACCCTCTTCTGCCCAGAGGAAACCTGCACATACTCATGCACAGAGGCACACACATGTATAGTAAATACATAATAAATCTTAAGAAAAGAAACCAGCATCTTCTTTGATAAGATGTATAAAAAAAATCACTTTCATCATTGAAGCAAGCATAAAAAACTCTGTGCTAAGTAAGTGAAATGATTTTACAGGTCAGGAAAGGAGATGGTAAATCAGAAGTAAATACTGTCCATGCAGAGTACTCCCTTTCTTGCGACATGTCCCTTAATATTTGAAAACTAGAATGATCTGAGTCTTTTACAGCATCCAGGAAATCTGCACTGCCAAGCAAATGAAAACAATCTTGCTGCTGTGTATAGCATTGTTTTTATTGATTGTATTTAGAGTGATTTTGATGTGTACCAACACTGGATAATCTGACCTTAGGTCTCAGGCTCCTGCTTCTCTGATTCAATAGGGAAACATGGTGATACTTTACGTTGCCTTTAGAAATGAAAGCCTTCTCTGGCATTTACATAGATGAGTCTTGATCAGACCACGAATTACATGTTTAAACAACAAAAGACTCACTGTGGGACCTCTTTCCTTCTTTGGAAATGAATCCCATGAGTCAGGCTATTTAAACCTCAAGCTAAACTTCCAAACGCTGTGCTCTGTGGATCAGTATTAAGTCACTTACTGACTGGGTTCGAGCACTACCCCTTTCTCCCCAGGGGATTCTAACACTTCCAGTTGTGATTTCTGGGAATCATACTAAGAATTAACCATTCATCTTAGGACCCATCCATGAAGCATTCGCATGTCTGTTATCTAACACCAAAAGCCCCAGGCCACAATGGAAGTCAAATCTAATTTTGGACTGTTCTACTTTTAAAGCAATATTTTCATATATTAATATTCACAGATCACAAATTTTACAGCAGACAGACACTGTTATGTGTCACAGACTCATTGTCTGAGATGACCCCAGCATTGATGCAGCTACAGTCCTGAGAGGTTAGCAAGCCATAGATAGAACACATATTGTACATGGCAATATGACCTGATATGCACAACAAGACAATGAGGACAGAAAGCATCTACCTATCACTGTAGAAAGCTGTGCCAGCTTTGTGATATCTGACTGTTCACCAAAGTCCATTGTGAGGTTTCAGTGGATAAGTGGGCAAGCACAGTGGTGGTTCTGCTGGGCATGAAAAGTCAGGCTGTTCTTCATGGCAATATTTAAATGGATATTTTATACTTGTTAAATAAGGTTGAATCTCACTCAAGGCATGCCAAATGGTTTGCATTGGTGGCCTAATCCAGGCTTTCTTGAGGCACAGGGAGGAAGCTATATGTTTCAAATGGTAAGGTACTTTGGTCTTGATTCTTGTGGTGTATAGGAGTTTTGGTGAGATGTTCAGTGTTTTAGAAGTCAGGAATATGGAGTTCTGATAGGTGTTCAAATACAAATCTGTCACATTGAGTCTGACATCAAAGCCCAGTAGCCTGCATTTGAAGCCTGTCTTGGTTTCTATTGCATTGACAAAACACCGTGACAAAAAGCAAGCTAAAGGAGGAAGGGTTAATTTGGCTTACACATTCACATTGCTGTTCATTGCCAAAGAGAGTCAGGACAGGAATTCACCCAGGGCAGGAACCTGGAGGCAGGAGCTGCTGAAAGATGGTTCTTTCTGTCTCATTAAACTTCACAGATCTTAATTCTCTTAAACAAACATCAACCGACAGAGGTCACAGAGGAGCTGCTTACTAACTTGCTCCTCATGGCTTGTTCAGGATGCTTTCATATAACAACCAGGTCCTCCAGCCAGGGATGGTTCCACCCACAATGGGTTGAGCCCTCTCCCATCAATCACTAATTAAGAAAATGCCCTACAGATTGACCTACAACCTAATCCAATGGAGGCATTTTCTAAATTGAAGATCCCTCCTCTCAGGTGACTTTAGCTTTTTCTTAGTTTGGTGTCAAGCTGACAAAAAAAAAAAAAAAAAGAAGAAAAAAAAAACAAAATAAAACAAAACCTATCTAGCACAGGGCTAAATATTACCAGAACAGCTGACTTGAATCCACTTGTTAGAATAGCTGACTTGAATCCACTTGTTAGAATAGCTGACTTGAATCCACTTGTTTTAGTAGTCTTGTGGTCCTCTAAGAGCGGCAAGCAGTTATTGTTGGTTTTGTTTTGGTTTTGTGTTGGTTTTTCCAGACAGGGTTTCTTTGTGTAATAGCCTCAGCTGTCCTAGAACTCACTTTGTAGACCAGGCTGGCCTGGAACTCATAGAGATCCACCTGCCTCTGCCTCCCAAGTGCTGAACTTAAAAGCATTTTTAAGTTTTTAAGAATTGCACTGTGCCCAGAGCAGCAAGCACTGAGCCATGTTTCCTGACTTAATAATCTTGCTGTATTAAAGAAGATTGTTTTGCTGGTTTGAAGAGGTTTGTCCCCTGCCCCCATAGATCATGTGTTTGAATGCCTGGCCATAAAGAGTGGCACTATTAGGAGGAGTAGCCTTTTTGAAGGAAGTGTGTCACTGCGAATGTGAGCTTTGAGGTCCACCCAGTGTAGGAAAGAGCCTTCTCCTGGCTACGTAAAAAGACGGTCAGTCCCCTTATGTTGCCTTTGAATCAAGAAGTGGACCTCTCAGCTCTTCTCTTACCATTTCTACCTGCACACTGCCATGTTCCCTGCCATGATGATGAAGAACTGAACCTCTGAACCTGTAAGCCAGCTCCAATTACATGTTGTCCTTAGATGAGTTGCCTTGGCCATGGTGTTGCTTTGAAGCAAGGAAACCCTAAGACAGATGTCTTACCCAATGCTATGCAAAAGCTTCTCTTATAAAGCTGGGGACGAAATGCCAACATGAGGTGGGACCGAAGCTTTACTCACAGGGTTGGGTGGCAGTCCAGTTATCCACATGTAAACATGGCATTGTCACTATTGCTGAATGACTGTCCTTTTGCTTGGAAGCTTGCTGCTTTCTCAGTGAAAAGGACAATGATAGAACTTCATGTAAATTGTTTGGTTAAATCTAAGGGGGGACATGCAAATGAGGAACGATCCATCCTGCTGAATGCCCACTATGCATTCTGCCTGGGTTTTCAGACACCCACGTGACATATACCAGCCGTTATCATGAAATTGTGCATAATCAGGAAGTGTTCATGGTATAATGTAAAGCCTTTATTCAGTTCATGCTAATAAGTATCAGAGACAGATGTGATAGTTGTGTGTGTGTGTAGATGAAAATATTTAACCATATATCTCCCCAGCTGAGATAGTTTTCAGATTTTACACAAAGAAATTTGTTTAGAATTCTACCTTCCATCAATTCTATTGCATTAAAGTCTGATGTGAATTCTTTCATGCTGCTTGTTTTTTCAGATACAAAAGAGCTGTGTCTTCTTTAACCACCAAGGAACAACAGTAACAGTCTTTGACAATACCATCTGCGTCACTCAGACTTGAATCATGCCCCAAGCTGGGCTCTAGAATTCATGTGTTTTTCAGGTACAGAAATAACTCAATTTGGTATGAAACAAATAACCAAGCTATATTCATGGCACCTGCTGGACAAGTAAAATTACATTAATAGCCATAGATCTGTAAGTCCTGATTTATAATAGTTAAACTGGTCAGCATTAGAAATATTCCACATTGTACTGGAAACATGTGTGCTTACTTGACAGCTTCTTTTCATGTGAAAACAATGTAATTCACATTATATTAACCATGATGGGGAAATAGAATCTTCTAGAAACATAATATATATGTGTCTATGAATCACAGTTTTATTTAAAATTTTTATTTGCTTTTTCTTACATTTTCTGATTATTGGTCCTTGGAGAAGCTATCATTTGTGGGTAATGGAGACTGAGGGTCTACAGTCCTCAGAATATCCAAACTAAAATTTATTAATTTTGTAGACAGAGTTTAACTTATAAACTTCATATACTTTTACTTAACATTGTGTTGTTTCCTTAAGATAAAATCCAAGTCTTATGTACCTATATAACTTAATACAGTGCTAAACACAAGGCCTGCCACCTGGAAGCTACCTAATTTGAATATTCAGAATACTAGAGGCCCACCTGGCCCATCTACTTTATAATATTTATGAACTCTACAGTCTCAGGACAAAGCTGGCAATGGTTTCATTGATGCAATGTGTCATTACAGAGACCTGAGTCATCTGGAAAGAAAAGTGTTTTCCTGCATAAACTTGATTCTTATTCCACAAATGAGGACTTTTATCATCTTCCGTTTCTCATAGTGCTGACCTATGGAGGACCGCCGGTGGACACTGATTTCCTTTTACTGCTGCAGAGGACTGCTCAGCAGGTAAAGTCACTTGTAGCCAAGTCTGAAGACCCGAGTTCAATCCCCATGACCCATATGTTGGAAGGAGAGAACTGACTCCAAGAAGGTGTCTTTTGACCTCTGCACAGTTCATATACAAACACATAAATAAATAAACTTTTTTTAAAAAAGGAGTAGCATTTATAATTCTCTAAACACAACGTTTAGTAACTCGATAGATAGGATGAGAGCTCAATGCTGTGAAGACCCTTGATGGGTTGTCAGTGACCTGAGACTATTAAGGTCAAATTCCTGGCAAGGAGAGTCTGAGAATCATCTTTTTCTATGCACATAGAGAATTTTCCTAACTTTGAAAATGCTAGAGCACAGAATTATTTTTAAATTCTTTTAAAATAATTTTTATTAAATTTGTTCTCTGACAATTTCATACATATGTATAATGAATTCTGATTAAGCCCATAGGGTGTGGCACTATTAAGAGTTATGGCCTTGAGGGAGTAGGTATGGCTTGTTGGAGGACGTGTGTCACTGTGGGTGGTATTTGAGGTCTAAGATGCTCCAGCTGTCTACCCATTCAGAAGTAAGCTGCCTCAGGCACTATGAATGGATACCTGCTGTTCTGCTTCTGGTCCTGATGATAATGGACTAAACCTCTGAACTGAAAGGCACCCCTCAGTTAAATGCCTTCCTTTATAGGAGTTGCTGTGGTCATGGTGTCCCTTCATAGAGATAGAAACCCTCAGAAACCAACCTCTCTTATATCCTTCCTTTTCCCTAGAGATCCCTTTCACACATTCTGGTGTTTTGTTTTGTTTTGTTTTGTTTTGTTTTGTGTCCTGATGAGTTTAACCAGGGTCTTCTATGTGACGTGGGTGTGGAACAGTCCAGTGGAACCTAGAGGGTTCACCAGTGGGAGCTCATTGGAGTAAAATGACTGCCTGTCCCCCAGAATCCATCAGCAGTCAATGAGTCAGCAGAGAGAAATTTACATAGATTGGCATTATTCTGCACCAGAGGATAAGTTAGCTTAGAAAACATGGCAAAAATATAATTCATTTATAGTAGCATGTTTTTAAAAATCATTTTAATGTTCAACATCTTTAGTCATAAGGGAAATGCAAATCAAAACAACCCTGAGATTTCACCTCACACCAGTGAGAATGGCTAAGATCAAAAACTCAGGTGACAGCAAATGCTGGCGAGGATGCGGAGAAAGAGGAACACTCCTCCATTGTTGGTGGGATTGCAGACTGGTACAACCATTCTGGAAATCAGTCTGGAGGTTCCTCAGAAAATTGGACATTGAACTGCCTGAGGATCCAGCTATACCTCTCTTGGGCTTATACCCAAAAGATGCCCCAACATATAAAAAAGACACGTGTTCCATCCACTATGTTCATAGCAGCCTTATTTATAATAGTCAGAAGCTGGAAAGAACCCAGATGCCCTTCAACAGAGGAATGGATACAGAAAATGTGGTACATCTACACAATGGAATATTACTCAGTTATCAAAAACAATGACTTTATGAAATTCGTAGGCAAATGGTTGGAACTGGAAAATATCATCCTGAGTGAGGTAACCCAATCACAGAAAAACACACATGGTATGCACTCATTGATAAGTGGCTATTAGCCCAAATGCTTGAATTATCCTAGATGCCTAGAACAAATGAAACTCAAGACAGATGATCAAAATGTGAATGCTTCACTCCTTCTTTAAAAGGGGAACAAGAATACCCTTGGCAGGGAATAGAGAGGCAAAGATTAAAACAGACTCAGAAGGAACACCCATTCAGAGCCTGCCCCACATGTGGCCCATACATATACAGCCACCCAATTAGACAAGATGGATGAAGCAAAGAAGTGCAGGCTGACAGGAGCCGGATGTATATCGCTCCTGAGAGACACAGCCAGAATACAGCAAATATAGAGGCGAATGCCAGCAGCAAACCACTGAACTGAGAACGGGACTCCCGTTGAAGGAATCAGAGAAAGAACTCGAAGAGCTTGAAGGAACTTGAGACCCCTTATGAACAACAATGCTAAGCAACCAGAGCTTCCAGGGACTAAGCCACTACCTAAGGACTATACATGGACTGACCCTGGACTCTGACCTCATAGGTAGCAATGAATATTCTAGTAAGATCACCAGTGGAAGGGGAAGCCCTTGGTCCTGCTAAGACTGAACCCCCAGTGAACATGATTGTTGGGGGGAGGGCGGCAATGGGGGAAGGATGGGGAGGGGAACACCCACAAAGAAGGGGAGGGGGAGGGATTAGGGGGATGTTTGCCCGGAAACCGGGAAAGGGAATAACACTCGAAATGTAAATAAGAAACATTCAAGTTAATAAAAAAAATCATTTTAATATCCATCTATCTCCACATCCTGAAATCTGAACCAAACAAATAAAAAGAAATAGATAATCGAAGAGATAAATTGTTTCGTGGAATTAATGAGAAAAGAGGTCATTCTCAAGGTGTCCTGAAGACCAGATATCTTGATCCTTTTAACTGGATTTGATTACACATGACACAAATGCTGGGAGCAGAGGCGGGATGTGTCTTAGGCCCGCCATGTGCTCATTCTGTAGGAAGGATGGTTACAAATAAGTAGCCATGGTAACAGTCACACTGGATGCTCAGTAGAGCTTGAAAGTATTGTGAGGATAACAAAGGCTTTCCCCAGGGAAACCAAGAAAGATCTGGAAGGTGTCAGGTTTAAGACACAATTTCAACAAGAAAAGTCATGGATAAGGTTTGTTAAGCTCAGAAAACTGATCAATATTGAAGACTAAAGCTGAATCAGGTATCATAGACCTGTCATCCCACCATTCCACAGGAGGGTAGGGTATCCTAAGTTCAAGTGTAGACTGGACCATTTAATGAGACTGGAAATGAAGTATAAAAAGAGAGCTGGAGCTTTAGTTTAGTGGAAAAACATTTGTCTCATCTTGTAAGGTTGTGCTTTCAATTCCTGATGTGATTTTTATTGGCAGGAAAAAACAAATGAATAAAGTTTTTTTTTTTTTTTTTTGGTTCTTTTTTTTTTTTTTTTTTTTTTTTTTCCGGAGCTGGGGACCGAACCCAAAAGTTTTTTTTTTTAAGAGGGACAAATACCAATTAAAATATATAATGCCTCAACTTCACAAATCTAGCTTTCTTGGTGCTGAAGTAGTGTGATCTGTTGAGGACAGGAGAGGGCTCAGTGCATTGTACTTAAAACCCAGTAATTTTCAGTAATTGTCCTAGTTTTCTGCTTGCTCAGTGAATGACATTTGGAACCCATGTACCCTCTGAGGAGCAATGGTGGGTAATATGGGGTGCTGTAGTAATTATTATGACTCAAGACTGCAGATAAAGATACTGTCAGGCAAGGGTCTGGTGACTCTGTGAAGGTATTGAGTGGAGGGATTTGCTTATAACAGGGCGCATTCCAGGATCCTTCCCCAGACCAGACCAGAGAGAGAGACATGTAACAAGGTAGATTTTAAGGATTTTTGCTCAGCATCCATGGACCCCCCAAGTATTAGGAAGAGATGTGGGAATCAGAGAACTTACACACAACTGACTTTTCCGAGGTTCTTGTCCTATTATAGCTTAAAGCACTTCCTTCCTTCACCCTAGACACATAAGGTATGGCTGCCATCCTCTCTTCCTGAGTGCAACCATTGCTGCCTCCAGTTCCATGGTTCCAGCCACTTGAGCAACTCATAATCTCCAGGTAGGAAGGAATGTTTGCTCCACTTAACAAGCATAAGAAAAATCATCAGCAACCAACACATGCTCCTTCAATAGTTTAAAATCATGTTTCAGTGTTTCATAGATGACAATTTAAATAGATACACATGTCTGGATGAATAGATTTATTCTAATACATTTAAATATTTAGTCATATTTCTTGAGTAACACTTGGAAAGTCCAGAAAGGAATGATAGGTAGATAAGCCTCAAATAAGCCAGGAAAACTCTTCCACTGTCTTAACCAAGTCAACATGGTGCCAACAGTTGGTAAGTGAGGTATGCCTTCCCCTCTGGAGAGCTTAGTGGAGGTCAAAGGAATGCAGTGTCTTATGCAGTCACTGTTCAGCGCTCCTTGCTAAATGTTGGCCAGTAGTTGATGTCTTCTCATCTTGGGGGCAATATTCTATTCTATACCCCAAACTGTATCACTAGAAACTGAAATGCAGTCATTTCAGTGCAGAAACTGAGGGTGTAGCTCAGTCGGGGTGTTCAGTGAGCCCACACAAGAGGAGTTTGATCAATGGAAAATGTGAATGTAATCCCATCCTGTAATCTAGAAGTGGAGACAGGAGGATCAGAAATTCAAGATCTTTAACATTATAGAAAGTGGGAGGCAACTCTGAGAGACAAGAGGCCCTGTCTCTATGTCAAACAAACAAACAAGCGACCAAAAAACTACCTAGAAGAAAATCTGAAATTTATACTCTCCTTGAAAATCTTGATGAATTAGTGGTTACACAGTGTTAGGATTTTCTCTGTTACCTAAAACGATGTCTATCGATTTTCCCCCTCTGAAAAGTACCATGTTGAGAAATATTTCATAAAAAGCAGGACAGATTCTCTTCAGAAATCTCATTATTCTCAACCCCTCATGTTGTAATAAATGCATTGTAAAAGTACAGTCAATTAGAGGGACTTTGTTCTAGAAAGATGCTACAACAAAACAGGAAACAAACGTTTCCTTCAGTGTGTATACATGGTGTTCTAGAATCAGCTGGCAGTTCTAGTATTCCCCATGTCTCTTAGACTTCAAACATGGATCTACCACATGGCATATCACTGTGTTACCTTTCTTTTTCATCTAACTTAAACTAATTAAGGATTGATGGGCAGTTCAACAAGTGTTTAACAAATGGTTTGAGGGACCTGTGGTTATCTCAAGGTACTGCATAGGCTTTGGTTCCTGCAGATTCTGCCCTACCTAATTCCAGTTAATTACACAGCTTGATTGTTTTTCCTTCAAGCATACTACAGACCAAGCTGCAGAAACCTTAGGAATTGTTACAGTCTTAGGATATTCAACTAGGACTTCTGATCTTTCAAAACTTTGTAATTGATTGCTTTTTAAAACAGGCATTTACTTAGATTTAATAGAAATGAAACTCTCTGTAAATTCAAATAGTTTTTCAAGCAACTAGGAATGACTCGCATGTTCCAAGGAAACACTTAAGTTTTCTACCTCAAGGGTTAAAGATTCTTAGCTAGAATATCCCAACATTAAACAGTGCCAAATATTAATAATTACAATTGTGAATTCCAAGCAATTGCCCCATAATGCATGGTAAAGCATGACCAAAAATAATCTCCTCTACATTTACACAGAGACCAGCTCCTGATACGATTCTAGCAATGAGCTGTCCCTCTCATGGCTGTGCTTGAGCACCTCATGGCTAGGACACAGAGAATTAGAATTACTGCTTTCCCGAGTCTGAATGCCCTGACTTGTTTTATATCGCTGTGATAAACGTCATGAGCAAAAGTAACTTCTGGAGGAAATGGTTTATACTTGGCTTATGGGCTTCAGTCCATCACTGAGGGAAGTTAAGGCAGGAACGCATGGCAGGAGCTAAAGCAGAGGCCACAGAGGAGCACTGTTTACTGGCTTGTTCCCATGGCTTCCTCAGATTGCTTTCTAATGTAACCCAGGACCACCAGCCTACAGATGGTGCCACTGCCATAGGTTGTCCCCTCCCCACATGAAGCATTAATAAAAAAAAAAATGCTGTTACAAGTTTTCCCATAGGTCTATCTGATAGAGGCATTTTCTTAACTAAGGCTCCCTCTTCCCAGACTAGCTTGTGTCAAGTTGATAAAAATAAATCAAAATCAACCAGGACAAGGAAGGGAATCCCAATACAACTTCAAAGAGAAAGTTGTGGCAAAGATCACCTACATCTTCCAATTAGCATCTCTGCTGCATACTCCAGATGCCCATAAGACACATTGAATTTATTAAATATATTTTATATCCTTAGTCTGTCTATTTGCAAAAGTAAGTCTGAATCAGAGGATCTCATTGATCCTAAGAAATAATCAAGCTATGCAGTCTATTAAGTGGACGTATGTGGCTCCCTTCTTTTCTATAGCTGTCCGTCAAGTACACATTTCTCATTTCAATCAGATTCTATAAGATATTCTATGTCTATTCTTTTTTAAAATTTTTATGTATATTTATATATGAGTATATGTATATGTGAATACAGGTACCCATGGGATCCATAAGAGGATAAATAAATTGATAAGTAAATAAAAGACTGGGCTTTGGTATACAAGAGCTGAGCTGTCTTGATGAGCTCACTAGACAGCAGAACACAAGGCTGTCAGCTTGTACACCAGGACTGACTTCTAGTTGTTACTTTCATTGTTCCCAAACACCCCTTGCTGAAGTTGGTCTCCAACCTGAGGCTGGTCCTTGGCACTAGGGTGCTCTGTCTCTCTATGTCTATTCTTCAACATAAAGCATTCCATCTCCATGTCAAGTGAGATCCAGACCATGTGCTAGAAAGAGCAGTCTCCTTGGAAAGCCCTTGCCTCACAGCTCTGGGAAGTACCATGAATCTCACAGGGACTGTTGTTTCTTCCTTTTCCTGTCATATCAACAACTCATACATCACATGAACTCATTATCCTACTTATTTTTAATGATAGCTTCCAGTCTGCTTGCTACTTGCCAATCCCCTTGCTGCTCCAAAGCCCCAGGACCTGCTTAGTTGTTTGGTGCTGAGCAAGCACTCAGGACATTCCCAGAAGGATGTTGATGTGGTTCCTCTCCTCACTCGTCAGACATTTCTATTGGTTGCCCAGCATCAGCTGTCAGTTCAAGGTAGTAATTGTGATGGTTAGAGTTAATTGTCAATCTGATGCGATCTGGAATCATCAAGGAGTCTCAATGAGGAATTGTCCAGATTAGGCTGGCCTGCTGGCATGGCTGTGAAAGATCTTCTTAATTAGCTTAATTGAGACAGGAAGATCGACTGTAAATGTAGCTGGCACCATTTCTTGGGCTGGACACCAGACTATATAAAAGTAGAGGAAGCTAGCTGGGGGTAAGCAAACATGCATTAATTCATGTTGTCTGTCCTTGAGTGTTCATATGACTGGCTGCTTTGAGTTCCTGCAACCTTGACTTCCCCAGTGTGACGGACTGTAACCTGGGTTTGTGTACAAGTCAATTCTTTTTCTCTTAAGTTGCTTTGTTAGAATGTTATCTCAACAAGAGGGAAGGAAACTAAGATAGTAACAAACCCCTATGTCAAACTTCTGAATTCCTCTGCTTATCATGGTCACCTTGGCAACTGAGAACCAAAGAGTGGCAAGCATCTCCCTTGCTTAACACTGACACCTTACCAGTCACTCACACTAACCCTAACTGTCCCTAGACTGTGTGTGTGTGGTGGGGATGGAAAGGGGGTGTGGAGGGTGGGGTTGTGGGTGGTTTCTCATCTCCACTTCATGCTGCAATCACTGAGAACCTTGCCAGTGCCACTTGCTCCCATTCTTCTTTTCTGGGCGTTTCAAAACATTGTCATGATAAAATTTCAAGCCATATTTATAATCTTTGTCCTACTCGAAAAAAATAAAAACTGTAGATAATGATCTCTGCCAAGATACATAAAGCTTAATTTTGAGTCAAACACACTCTGCCTGGCTTCAATGTACAGGTCTAAGCACACTTAATATTCTGCAATGTGAGTACACTGACCCAGAAAATAGTCTCGTTGCTTATAACGAATTAATATATTCAAGAGGTATCTAGTAAAGTCAATGTCCCAGACACTGTGCTAGCTCCTGGGAATATAGATTTCTGCTCCTGTGGAGCTTAGCTTACAGATGCGGCAAAGCTGACAATAGCTGGCAAAGGTGAGATCTTATGAGCTCACTCAGTGACAGAGGTGAGCAATGCCAGGTTCTAACCTAAAGCACACTTCCTGGTGTAGAGTTAGGAAGTGCTCTCTCCATGGCAGGTGTGGTCCAGGCAAAAGGAAAGTCAGTCACAGTCATGTGAGAAAGAGTCAGAGGTTATCAATGGAGCTGAGTCCTGATCTACCACCCAAAGCTTAAGGGCTCTTCTACCTGTCACCTACTGTCAGCTTAGGGTGGAGGCCAGTCCATTTCTCCATTGACTCTGAAGTAAGACAGACTTTGCATACTCCTGGACATTTAAGCAGATGTTCAAGGGTGTGGTGCACAGAACTTCTGACTCCCACAGGCAAGGTCGTGAACTGGCTTCTGGACAGGAGGCTTGCAAATACTTTACACAGTTTGAACAATTGAAAACTCCAGAGATCAGTCACAGATAAGACTCTTTGGGGTTTAAAACCAGATTCTCAACCTTTAGTGTGACTGGATCTAAAGTTCAGGTTTGTCCTTAGTAAAAAGAAGCTGTAGACAGGAAGCAAAACTTAGCAATTACATCCCCCACTACTTCTGATACAAGCCTTGGGGTAACTTCTCTAAGATCCACTTCCAAATTTTCTTCTTTGGAAATTTACATGATTTCCGTCTGTAATCCCTCTGTCCCCACTCTCCTTTCCCTCCTCCCCATCCCTTTATCCTCACCTTCCTTTTTCCATATCTTGCTCCTTCCTTCCTTCCCTCCCTTCCTCTTTTCCTTCCTTTTTTTTTTCCTCTCCTTCTTTTTTTTGTGATAACTAATCTTGGTTGTTGATTTGACTACTTCTGGGATCAAATAAAAACCAAGCACCTGGACATGCCTCTCAGGGAACCCCCCCCCCCATTAGATTCTTTGAGGTGGGAAGTCCCATCCTAAATCTGGGCCACACCTTCTGGTGATAGTCCACATAAAGGGCCTGGGAGAAGGAAGTTTTTTCCCTTTGCCTTCCTGCCCTCACCCTTGCTAGTAAGCACATTTTTCCTATTGCTAAGGCATTCCTTCACTGGCGTTAGAACCTACTCCTTTGGGATTTCAATGAAGACTGAAGACTAGCAACTCTAGGAATTATCTGTGACTCTAGCACCTGTTTGGGACTGCTGAGCCATCCATTCTCCTGAAGTGAACTGACATAGGATTCTTGGCCTTTCTTGCAGGAGACAACCATTGTTGAACTACCCACACCATAGCCTATGCACAACTTCAATAAATCCTATATGTATGTGTATGTATGTACATTTATGGTGTATATGTATATTTATACATGTATGTACAGGGATAGATAGATAGATAGATAGATAGACAGATAGATAGACAGATAGATAGATAGATATTCTACCTGATTCCTTTAGGGAACCCTGACTGATACACTCTCTTCCTTCATTCTCTCCTTCTGGAGATCAAATCTAGGACCTCAGGTGTGCTAGGCAGGTGCTTTATCATGGACCAACATGCTCCTCCCCAGAACTCTTCTTTAGTTAGTTATGAAAGGTTTGCATAGATTTTTAAGAGTGCATGTTTTGTTTTCTTAGTAAGCTTAGCTGTTAGCTTTAAGTTTGCAAACTTTAAAGGAGTCAGCAAATTTATATTGGCTGATAAACTTTTACTTTTTGAATAAATGATTGAGTTGGGAGGAAACTACAGATGTAATCTTTATTTTTCTCTTACAGTAAAATACAACTTTAGAACTACCAATCATAACCTCAGGAACCAATAGCTCTTGAGCATGACCCTGGCTTCCCCACACGTATCCAGTCCTGGTGAGAGAAGGGTCCACTTCCATGCCTTACTCCCGCACAAACTGTGACAATTCTAACTGCCAATTAATTAATTAACACTGACGTGTCTCTGGTCACTGTTCTAGTTAGCTTTAAGTGTCAACTTTACTCAGCTTAGGGTCACCTGAGGAGGGAGACTCAATTGTGAATGTGTCTGTGGGGGATCAGCCTGATTGTTAATTGGTACGGTGGGGACAACCTACTATGAACAGCACAATTCCTTGGACAGGTGATCCTGGGGTGCATAAGGAAGTGAGCTAAGCATGAGCCTGCCTATGAGTCATGAGACCGTGTCTTCCATAATTTCAGCTATACTTCCTTGACTGTAAGTGTGTTCCCAGGACTTTAGAAAAGACATTTTGAGGGGATAAAACGATTTGGTCATTATAGAACCTGAGTGAGAAACATGGAGGGGGAACAACCGACAGGGGTCACATAAGAATATGGACCTACCCGCGGATCCCGGCCCACAGCAGCTCTCTGCCCCCAGACCCTGTGAGAGAGAGACCCAACTGCCTGGTCAGGTGGGCACTCCTGAGGCTGCAGAGCGGAAGAGACAACCAACACTGCTCACCCCTGCCCACATCCCTGGCCCAAGAGGAAACTGTATAAGGCCTCTGGGCTCCCGTGGGGGAGGGCCCAGGAGCGGCAGGACACCTGCCTGAGACACCAACGGAACCTGAGGGAAACAGACCGGATAAACAGTTCTCTGCACCCAAATCCCGTGGGAGGGAGAGCTGAACCTTCAGAGAGGCAGACAAGCCTGGGAAACCAGAAGAGACTGCTCTCTGCACACACATCTCGGACGCCAGAGGAAAAAGCCAAAGACCATCTGGAACCCTGGTGCACTGAAGCTCCTGGAAACGGCGGCACAGGTCTTCCTGGTTGCTGCCGCTGCAGAGAGCCCGTGGGTAGCACCCCACGAGCGAACTTGAGCCTCGGGACCACAGGTAAGACGAACTTTTCTGCTGCAAGAAAGCTGCCTAGTGAACTCAAGACACAGGCCCACAGGAACAGCTGAAGACCTGTAGAGAGGAAAAACCACACGCCGGAAAGCAGAACACTCTGTCCCCATAACTGACTGAAAGAGAGGAAAACAGGTCTACAGCACTCCTGACACACAGGCTTATAGGACAGTCTAGCCACTGTCAGAAATAGCAGAACAAAGTAACACTAGAGATAATCTGATGGCAAGAGGCAAGCGCAGGAACCCAAGCAACAGAAACGAAGACTACATGGCACCATCGGAGCCCAATTCTCCCATCAAAACAAACATGGAATATCCAAACACACCAGAAAAGCAAGATCTAGTTCCAAAATCATTTTTGATCATGATGCTGGAGGACTTCAAGAAAGACGTGAAGAACTCCCTTAGAGAACAAGTAGAAGCCTACAGAGAGGAATCGCAAAAATGCCTGAAAGAATCGCAAAAATCCCTGAAAGAATTCCAGGAAATCATAAATAAACAAGTAGAAGCCCATAGAGAGGAGACACAAAAATCCCTGAAAGAATTCCAGGAAAACACAATCAAACAGTTGAAGGAATTAAAAATGGAAATAGAAGCAATCAAGAAAGAACACATGGAAACAACCCTGGATATAGAAAACCAAAAGAAGAGACAAGGAGCTGTAGATACAAGCTTCACCAACAGAATACAAGAGATGGAAGAGAGAATCTCAGGAGCAGAAGATTCCATAGAAATCATTGACTCAACTGTCAAAGATAATGTAAAGCGGAAAAAGCTACTGGTCCAAAACATACAGGAAATCCAGGACTCAATGAGAAGATCAAACCTAAGGATAATAGCTATAGAAGAGAGTGAAGACTCCCAGCTCAAAGGACCAGTAAATATCTTCAACAAAATCATAGAAGAAAACTTCCCTAACCTAAAAAAAGAGATACCCATAGACATACAAGAAGCCTACAGAACTCCAAATAGATTGGACCAGAAAAGAAACACCTCCCGTCACATAATTGTCAAAACACCAAACGCACAAAATAAAGAAAGAATATTAAAAGCAGTAAGGGAAAAAGGTCAAGTAACATATAAAGGGAGACCTATCAGAATCACACCAGACTTCTCGCCAGAAACTATGAAGGCCAGAAGATCCTGGACTGATGTTATACAGACCCTAAGAGAACACAAATGCCAGCCCAGGTTACTGTATCCTGCAAAACTCTCAATTAACATTGATGGAGAAACCAAGATATTCCATGACAAAACCAAATTTACACAATATCTTTCCACAAATCCAGCACTACAAAGGATAATAAATGGTAAAGCCCAACATAAGGAGGCAAGCTATACCCTAGAAGAAGCAAGAAACTAATCGTCTTGGCAACAAAACAAAGAGAATGAAAGCACACAAACATAACCTCACATCCAAATATGAATATAAAGGGAAGCAATAATCACTATTCCTTAATATCTCTCAATATCAATGGCCTCAACTCCCCAATAAAAAGACATAGATTAACAAACTGGATACGCAACGAGGACCCTGCATTCTGCTGCCTACAGGAAACACACCTCAGAGACAAAGACAGACACTACCTCAGAGTGAAAGGCTGGAAAACAACTTTCCAAGCAAATGGTCAGAAGAAGCAAGCTGGAGTAGCCATTCTAATATCAAATAAAATCAATTTCCAACTAAAAGTCATCAAAAAAGATAAGGAAGGACACTTCATATTCATCAAAGGAAAAATCCACCAAGATGAACTCTCAATCCTAAATATCTATGCCCCAAATACAAGGGCACCTACATACGTAAAAGAAACCTTACTAAAGCTCAAAGCACACTTTGCACCTCACACAATAATAGTGGGAGATTTCAACACACCACTCTCATCAATGGACAGATCATGGAAACAGAAATTAAACAGTGATGTCGACAGACTAAGAGAAGTCATGAGCCAAATGGACTTAACGGATATTTATAGAACATTCTATCCTAAAGCAAAAGGATATACCTTCTTCTCAGCTCCTCATGGTACTTTCTCCAAAATTGACCATATAATTGGTCAAAAAACGGGCCTCAACAGGTACAGAAAGATAGAAATAATCCCATGCGTGCTATCGGACCACCACGGCCTAAAACTGGTCTTCAATAACAATAAGGGAAGAATGCCCACATGTACGTGGAAATTGAACAATGCTCTACTCAATGATAACCTGGTCAAGGAAGAAATAAAGAAAGAAATTAAAAACTTTTTAGAATTTAATGAAAATGAAGATACAACATACCCAAACTTATGGGACACAATGAAAGCTGTGCTAAGAGGAAAACTCATAGCGCTGAGTGCCTGCAGAAAGAAACAGGAAAGAGCATATGTCAGCAGCTTGACAGCACACCTAAAAGCTCTAGAACAAAAAGAAGCAAATACACCCAGGAGGAGTAGAAGGCAGGAAATAATCAAACTCAGAGCTGAAATCAACCAAGTAGAAACAAAAAGGACCATAGAAAGAATCAACAGAACCAAAAGTTGGTTCTTTGAGAAAATCAACAAGATAGATAAACCCTTAGCCAGACTAACCAGAGGACACAGAGAGTGCGTCCAAATTAACAAAATCAGAAATGAAAAGGGAGACATAACTACAGATTCAGAGGAAATTCAAAAAATCATCAGATCTTACTATAAAAACCTATATTCAACAAAACTTGAAAATCTTCAGGAAATGGACAATTTCCTAGACAGATACCAGGTATCGAAGTTAAATCACGAACAGATAAACCAGTTAAACAACCCCATAACTCCTAAGGAAATAGAAGCAGTCATTAAAGGTCTCCCAACCAAAAAGAGCCCAGGTCCAGACGGGTTTAGTGCAGAATTCTATCAAACCTTCATAGAAGACCTCATACCAATATTATCCAAACTATTCCACAAAATTGAAACAGATGGAGCACTACCGAACTCCTTCTACGAAGCCACAATTACTCTTATACCTAAACCACACAAAGACACAACAAAGAAAGAGAACTTCAGACCAATTTCCCTTATGAATATCGATGCAAAAATACTCAATAAAATTCTGGCAAACCGAATTCAAGAGCACATTAAAACAATCATCCACCATGATCAAGTAGTAGGCTTCATCCCAGGCATGCAGGGATGGTTTAACATACAGAAAACCATTAAGGTGATCCATTATATAAACAAACTGAAAGAACAGAACCACATGATCATTTCATTAGATGCTGAGAAAGCATTTGACAAAATTCAACACCCCTTCATGATAAAAGTCCTGGAAAGAATAGGAATTCAAGGCCCATACCTAAACATAGTAAAAGCCATATACAGCAAACCAGTTGCTAACATTAAACTAAATGGAGAGAAACTTGAAGCAATCCCACTAAAATCAGGGACTAGACAAGGCTGCCCACTCTCTCCCTACTTATTCAATATAGTTCTTGAAGTTCTAGCCAGAGCAATCAGACAACAAAAGGAGATCAAGGGGATACAGATCGGAAAAGAAGAGGTCAAAATATCACTATTTGCAGATGACATGATAGTATATTTAAGTGATCCCAAAAGTTCCACCAGAGAACTACTAAAGCTGATAAACAACTTCAGCAAAGTGGCTGGGTATAAAATTAACTCAAATAAATCAGTTGCCTTCCTCTATACAAAAGAGAAACAAGCCGAGAAAGAAATTAGGGAAACGACACCCTTCATAATAGACCCAAATAATATAAAGTACCTCGGTGTGACTTTAACCAAGCAAGTAAAAGATCTGTACAATAAGAACTTCAAGACACTGAGGAAAGAAATTGAAGAAGACCTCAGAAGATGGAAAGATCTCCCATGCTCATGGATTGGCAGGATTAATTTAGTAAAAATGGCCATTTTACCAAAAGCAATCTACAGATTCAATGCAATCCCCATCAAAATACCAATCCAATTCTTCAAAGAGTTAGACAGAACAATTTGCAAATTCATCTGGAATAACAAAAAACCCAGGATAGCTAAAGCTATCCTCAACAATAAAAGGACTTCAGGGGAAATCACTATCCCTGAACTCAAGCAGTATTACAGAGCAATAGTGATAAAAACTGCATGGTATTGGTACAGAGACAGACAGATAGACCAATGGAATAGAATTGAAGACCCAGAAATGAACCCACACACCTATGGTCACTTGATTTTTGACAAAGGAGCCAAAACCATCCAATGGAAAAACGATAGCATTTTCAGCAAATGGTGCTGGTTCAACTGGAGGGCAACATGTAGAAGAATGCAGATCGATCCATGCTTATCGCCCTGTACAAAGCTTAAGTCCAAGTGGATCAAGGACCTCCACATCAAACCAGACACACTCAAACTAATAGAAGAAAAACTAGGGAAGCATCTGGAACACATGGGCACTGGAAAAAATTTCCTGAACAAAACACCAATGGCTTATGCTCTAAGATCAAGAATCGACAAATGGGATCTCATAAAACTGCAAAGCTTCTGTAAGGCAAAGGACACTGTGGTTAGGACAAAACGGCAACCAACAGATTGGGAAAAGATCGTTACCAATCCTACAACAGATAGAGGCCTTATATCCAAAATATACAAAGAACTCAAGAAGTTAGACCGCAGGGAAACAAATAACCCTATTAAAAATGGGGTTCAGAGCTAAACAAAGAATTCACAGCTGAGGAATGCCGAATGGCTGAGAAACACCTAAAGAAATGTTCAACATCTTTAGTCATAAGGGAAATGCAAATCAAAACAACCCTGAGATTTCACCTCACACCAGTGAGAATGGCTAAGATCAAAAACTCAGGTGACAGCAGATGCTGGCGAGGATGTGGAGAAAGAGGAACACTCCTCCATTGTTGGTGGGATTGCAGACTGGTAAAACCATTCTGGAAATCAGTCTGGAGGTTCCTCAGAAAATTGGACATTGAACTGCCTGAGGATCCAGCTATACCTCTCTTGGGCGTATACCCAAAAGATGCCTCAACATAAAAGATGCCTCAATATAAAAGAGACATGTGCTCCACTATGTTCATCGCAGCCTTATTTATAATAGCCAGAAACTGGAAAGAACCCAGATGCCCTTCAACAGAGGAATGGATACAGAAAATGTGGTACATCTACACAATGGAATATTACTCAGCTATCAAAAACAACGAGTTTATGAAATTCGTAGGCAAATGGTTGGAACTGGAAAATATCATCCTGAGTGAGCTAACCCAATCACAGAAAGACATACATGGTATGCACTCATTGATAAGTGGCTATTAGCCCAAATGCTTGAATTACCCTAGATCCCTAGAACAAAGGAAACTCAAGACGGATGATCAAAATGTGAACGCTTCACTCCTTCTTTAAATGAGGAAAAAGAATACCCTTGGCTGGGAAGGGAGAGGCAAAGATTAAAACAGAGACTGAAGGAACACCCATTCAGAGCCTGCCCCACAGGTGGCCCATACATATACAGCCACCCAATTGGACAAGATGGATGAAGCAAAGAAGTGCAGACCGACAGGAGCCGGATGTAGATCGCTCCTGAGAGACACAGCCAGAATACAGCAAATACAGAGGCGAATGCCAGCAGCAAACCACTGAACTGAGAATAGGTCCCCTGTTGAAGGAATCAGAGAAAGAACTGGAAGAGCTTGAAGGGGCTCGAGACCCCAAAAGTACAACAATGTCAAGCAACCAGAGCTTCCAGGGACTAAGCCACTACCTAAAGACTATACATGGACTGACCCTGGACTCTGACCCCATAGGTAGCAATGAATATCCTAGTAAGAGCACCAGTGGAAGGGGAAGCCCTGGGTCCTGCTAAGACTGAACCCCCAGTGAACTAGACTATGGGGGGAGGGCGGCAATGGGGGGAGGGTTGGGAGGGGGACACCCATAAGGAAGGGGGAGGGGGAGGGGGATGTTTGCCCGGAAACCGGGAAAGGGAATAAAACTTGAAATGTATATAAGAAATACTCAAGTTAATAAAAAAAAAAAAAAAAAAAAAAAAAAAAGAATATGGACCTAGCACAGTCAGCAGAACAAGTGTTCAGGCTCATTTAAACTGTAGCATCTCTTTGTGTTTTTTTGTTTTTTTTGTTTTTTGTTGTTTTTTTTCCTTTTCTCCTCTGGGGCTAAAGCTTCAGTCACCTCCATTTCAAGTTGCAGGAGTTCACTTGTTAATGACAGCTGTAATTTACCCAGTCGTTTTTGTCCTTGCTGAGTCAAACGTTAGGTTCTTCTGCAATATACCCCTTTATGTAGTGTTCAGCCAGTTCTCACATGCAACCTAATGATGCCCTTTCCTAAGAGGGTGGAGACTTCTTCCAGGGTCATGGGAAAGGAGGTACTCTTTGAGTCAAGGCTCTGGGCAGCGACTCTGCTTCTGGTCCACCTATTTCATGTTGTGTCAAAGTTGTTTTCTCAGCTTTGTTTTATGTAAGAATTTATCATCAGTTAAATTTCAATAGTTAAGGTGGAGTTCTGTCTTGTGGTTCTTGTAACTTTAATCTCAAAGATAACGATCTAATCACTAGTCACCTACAAAAGGTCTGTAGGGATGTTTCAGCTTGATCTTGACAGCCAGAGCCCTGGAATCTGAAAGATGATGTATAGACCCTGTACACAGACATTGTCCATCCTTTCTGGTGTACTGTTGTTACAGGATCAGTCATAACACATGAGGATTTCCCAGCCAATGATCATCAAGCATTAACTGGGCACCTACTTCGATAATATATAATAAATACTTTATAAAATAATCATTTTACCTTAATGATGGCCAGCAACTTAGGTAATGCTATTTTCCTTATGCGAAAAAAAAAAAAGATGGCTAAGTCTTAAAAACAAAACCAAACAAAATCCAAGTAATTGATTGATGAAGGCTGCTGAGCTTCTAGAGATCTACACACACAGGTCTTGGTGCACTCCAAGGGCTGTGTGTCGGCTCAAGGCTCACACTCCAGCTAGAAGCTCCTGATAGGTGAGGCAGGGAAATCCTAGGGGATGTGGAGAAAGTAAGGAGTCCCTCACCAGGTACCTTAGCCATGGTTGCTCTCACCTTGATGAAATATGACCTAAAGATGCTTGGGGAGGAAAGGGCTTTTTTGGCTTAGATTCTCAAGTTGCATTCATTAAGAGAAGCCAAAGCAGCAACTCAAACTGGGGCAGGAACCTGGTGACAGGAACTGATACAAAGACCATGGAGGGGCTTACTGTCTTGCTCCTTATGTTTTATTCAACCTCCTTTCTTATTATAGCAACCAGAACCACCAGCCCAGGGAGGACACCACCCATAATGGGCTGGGCCCTTGCACATCAATTGTTAATCAAGAAAATTCCTTATAGCTTTGCCTACAGCCAGTCTGATGGGGGCGTTTTCTCATTTTGGGTTCCCTCCTCTCAGGTGACTTTACTTTGCATCAAGATAACATAAAACTAGACAGCACACCAGGAGTCAGTTGAAACGTCACCTAAGAGACAAGAATTCTAGCACGGTCAACAAAACTTGCCATGAAGTTTACCTATATGGAGATTAGATTCCTTTCACATAAGAACGTTTAAAATTACGATGAATTGGCTTGAGGTCTGAATAAATATGACCTTCTATTATGGTGTATCCCTTTCTTGGATATATATCTGATTTTCTGGGACTCCTAAAAACAAGATGATAGACTTTTGTTATCCTAGACGTATCTTAACTTTCCACGAAACCCTTTTGAGATATGGTTTTACCTTATTTCTACAGTCCTGTTCAGTGTGCCACAGGGGCCACTGCATGAGTTCATGTGGGTTTCTTAGCTACTCTTTGAGTTATAAGCTCAGCATCCACTCGTACAATAGGTATGCTTATGGTGAAAGCTGTAAAGAGTTTCTCTTCAGAAACCCCAACCCGCCACGTTCAGG
Organism: Rattus norvegicus; assembly: GCF_021556685.1. Lineage (NCBI taxonomy): Eukaryota > Metazoa > Chordata > Mammalia > Rodentia > Muridae > Rattus > Rattus norvegicus. The sequence continues at coordinate 122,846,132 of NC_141535.1, forward strand.
TGTGTTTCATCCTCCAGTACCTACCTCTCTTTTCTCTTAACCCTAGTGCTTAAGTCTGTGTTAAAATCTCTTCTTAATAAACTCCTACTCCACAATGAGTTGGCCCCACGGCTTCTGCAGGAAATCATGTCTTCTCAAACCAGTCTCGGTTTCAACACTTCGCTAGAGTCTCAGGAATGACTGAAGCTAATTATGTTTATTTCAATCAAAGAACACAGAGAAAAAAAAATTGCCCAGGCTAGTACTGGGAAAGGGTTGTCCAGAGGTGAAGCCTCACTGCAGTCCATGTGTGGTGTGTGTGTGTGTGTGTGAAGCCTCACTGTGTGTGTGTGGGTGAAGCCTCACTGCAGTCCATGTGTAGGGTGTGTGTGTGGGTGAAGCCTCACTGCAGTCCATGTGTAGGGTGTGTGTGTGTGTGTGTGTGTGTGTGTGTGTGTGTGTGTGTGTGTGTTGGCTCTGAGCACTGTTAATGTAGAAAATGTACCTGAGTGTCATCAAACAGATACTGGGATTCCATGATGCAGGCACCTTTGATTGACTCCTTGCCCAGTGTTAGAGCAGAGGCTCCAGCCCCTCCTTGTCACATGTGGAGCTAGCTCAAAGCCACACTAATTAGTAATGAGAGACAGAGTTCTCTCATTAGCATGGCCAGCCCAACCCTTAAATTAGCATGAACTATTTTAAGGAGATTCAAACTGCCAGGTGGAGCCCAGGAAATAACTATCGGAATCAGTCCATCTCTGCTGGGATCCACAGATTGTGTTACTCGTTTTCTTACAGTTCATCTGGCATAGATAACACGGTGAGTCAACCCCTCACCTGGGCCCAGGCAGCAGCTGAAAGCTTGAGGCAGCCAGGTGCCTCTGCCTTCACTGTTTCTCCTGTATCACTCCACACGAAGGGAGGGGCAAATCCTCAGAGTCACATGTTACCTTTGAAATCTGCCTTTCTGGAAATGTGTGTGTGTGTGTGTGTGTGTGTGTGTGTGTGTGTGTGTGTGTGTGTATGTGTGTGTGTGTTTGCTGGTGAGATGGTTCAGGGATAAAAGTGCTGTCGCTGTCACTAAGCCTGACAGCCTGAGTTTGATCTCTAGGACAAACAGGGAGGAAGGAGAGAACCAACTCTCTCTCTCTGTCTCTCTGTCTCTCTGTCTCTCTGTCTCTCTGTCTCTCTGTCTCTTTCTCTCTCTCTCTCTCTCTCTCTCACACACACACACACACACACACACACTCTCATACACATGCATATAAACACACATGCACATGAGCATACACACATACATTACACATACATACATGCACACATGTGCATACATATAGACATTTATATATGCAATACACATAAGCAGATACATACACATATACACACTCAACATATTTTTTAAAATGTTACTTTCTATATTTTTGCTCTGGTTTCTTAGTCAGAATAGGCCTCTATAACTAAAGGCAGGCTAACAAGAGGAAAAGAAGCAGAAGTGCATGAATGTGTGTTTTACACACACACATAAGAACCAGTGATATTCCTGACAATCCAAGAAACGGGTTCCATGAAGAACAGTAACTTCAGAGAGCAAAGACAACAGAAAAGGACCTTTGGTCTGTGGGGATCACAGTTTGTATAAAGGCAACATAGCAGACAAAAGCTATTCGGGTATCACCTCCAGGCCTATCAGGGTTGAGTGCTGTCCTCAGTCATTAACATTTGTCCTCCCTGGTCCTGATGCTGGGAATTGGGTGGGGACATAATCCATCTTTGCAGAGCACTGTGTGTAAGTGTGAATGCGTGCAAGCTGCATGCATGTGTGCGTGGGTGTATAGGGGGGGAGAGAGAGAAAGAGATTGTGGTGTGTGTGTGTGTGTGTGTGTGTGTGTGTGTGTAAATTTGCTCACACACATGCAGTGGGGTTGCAGGGGAGTGCAGGGGAGGAGAAAGCTTTTAGCATTGAGAAACCGTTTCAAACATACCAACCTCTGCATTTGGCAAAGCTGCGATAGTAAGTTAATTATTGATGCTAGTTAAGTGTCAGCTTAAAGCAGAAGCACATTTGCATTCTTTCCCCTCGCTACTGCCCCTCATTCCCATCTTTCTGACTCAAATACCAACAAAATGGACTCCAGGATGACTCAAAATGCGTGGCTCATTTTAAAGTACTGAATCTCACAAGAAGGAGTGAATGCCCGTTGAGATGATGTATTGCTTGGAAATGTTATGGCTCTAATATAATCACTACAGTAAACAGACAATTCTGAGTGGATTCCCAGACTTCAGAAAGCCACAGTTTTGAAGTCTGACTGGGTCCCAGTGATGTCACTTGTGACCTTGCACTTATGGCTGTTTCTCAGCACAGTGCTATGCTGTTATTAACTCTGTTCACTTTACAGTGAAAACCTGGATACACAGACTCTACCCTGGTGTTAGGAAATATTCCTCAGCTAGTATCTCCTCACACATACTGTTCTGGTGACATAGTTTAATCATTAGGACCATGCCAAAAATCTTTGCTACTTCACTTCATAAGACACTGACCTTAGAAATGTATACTCTCTCAGCATAAAATTTTCTAAGCAAATAACAAAGGAAAAATAATCTGGTTACAAAATACTTTATCAATCCCCAAAATTGTTACTAATTGATATAGCCTTTAGATAATTCTACCAAAGCCATTAGAACATATTGACTGCCTTATGGAGTATGCAAGACAAAGTTCTAGAAAACTAATTCGTATCGAACATTCAAAACTTGTAAAGGAACCCTCTTTCCTTGTCAGGAAGAGCTTGCTGAGTTTATTTATTTTTTAGTGTCTATCTTTTTTTTCTATAAATCCAAATATGCAAAGAAAAATTCTCCTTGGGATCATCAGCACATGATTGTGGGTAAAGGCAGACAATGACCAGAAGGAGATAAAAGGTTTCTCAACTGGGGACTTTAATCCTACAGAATTATTTAAAAGATTGCAATTAAAAGGCATAGCTGTGGCCTGAGCTTTCCTCAGAATCCAGCTCATCTTCATTTGAATTATCACAAGAAGGAAAAGAATTTCGTCTTAATCTTATTCTGCAGGAGTAGCCTCCAGTAAACTCTTATGAATTCTTGGGAAGAGGATGGAGCAGTTTTCGTTCTATGTTGATGAATAGAATCAAGACTTGGTGCAAGGACCACACCGTAAAACACACATGGTTGAGCATAAAAGGCATAGCACAAAAGACAATGGATTCAGAACATGTGGCGATTTCTATTACAATAGGAAGCTAATTCATATCAAATATTCAAAATTCCAAACACTTTCTGAGCATTGCCCAAATCTACATAAGTGAAAACAAAGCTCCCCATCTGTGAGATAATTGAAACAAAGCCCCCCCTAATCATCTGTGAGGTAATCACAAAGTTGAAGGCCCCACCAGGGGCTGCCATGCTCCTTAGATGTTTCTGCCCTCTCACTGGTAAGATCAGCAAGGCTCCCAAATTCTGCTTCCAAGGCAAGATAAAATTTTCGTCACGTTCAGTGTGTCTAGATGTTCATCAGACCGTGATAGCTCTGTTCCCGGGTGTTTCTGCGGTAGTGATTTTTCCCCCATTATTATTTTTAAAGAATACACATTCTGTAACCAGGGTCTCTTTGTGACCACTGGCTGCCAGGGCCAATTATAATTTAAATAGCCCAGGCAAAGAAAATTTAAATTTGAACTAGCAACTAGCTGTCAGCTACACAGAGAGCAACAAAGTCATCTGGGGTCCCAAGAAAGCACATTGGCATTCAGGCATAGCCGGTCAGAATGAAAACAGGCTGAATTTAAAATAGCAGTGTGTGTGTGTGTGTGTGTGTGTGTGTGTGTGTGTGTGTGTGTGTGTGTGTGTCTGTGTGTGTGTGTCTGTGTGTGTGTCTGTGTGTGCGCGCGCGCGCGCGCGAATGCATGTTTGGTAGTAAGGTAAATATGCTTCTAAATAAAATAATTAGAAAGGGATCAACTAAGTAGAGTTATCCTGGACGTGAGACACGCCTGAGATTTAACTTTGAAATATTCAAAGACCAAGAACGGATGCTTTTACCTTTCAGTGGCTGAGTCTTCAAAAGAAACAATACACTGTTTCGGAACAACAAAGTGGATGCTTTTGGCGTCTCAGTAGGAAAGCCCCCTTCGGTTATTCAGTGGGAGGATGAGCTTGGGTTTATCACGTGAGTCTCAACCTGTCTCATTTGTAGTGGAAACAGTTGCTCAGCATAAGCCAAGTAGGTGAGGGGGACACTTGTGTCTTTAGACCCAGAGCTCCCTAAGCACAAATCCCGGTAGCTACTGCAGGAGGAAGGGAAGGTCCTCAGAAACAGGGTTCTCAGCAGGCTTTTCAGCATTTCCTGTGAGTTTTTCAGTCGGTTTAAGAAGGAAGGACATCTGAGAAGAGATGGTTGTTACCTGGGAATCATGGCTCTTCAGTCTCCTTTGTAAAAGAATCTAAAAATAAACTTAGCAGGAATCTGGGAAGGGGCACCTTATTAGAGTTGGGTTAAAAACAGAACTGGGCAAGCATACTGTAGATCTTGGAAGCTTCCAGGGGAAAAGAAGGATAAGAGGAAGATAGCCATGTCCTTGAAGTGGTGCCCAAGAAAACTGGCAAGTTCCGTAGCAGAGGTCACAGAGCAGCCGTTTTGGGAGGGTAGGGGTGGGGCTGGGCTACGGAGATCAGTGGGAATCTGAGGTGTCCGGACAAGCCTGCTTAGGATTGGGCTGGGATCTGAAGAAGACAGAAACGGAAAGAAGTAAAGTTACGCAGGTTTAGGAGGGAGCTCTGAGAGCTACTACCTACTCCACGGAAGGGCCCCTGGAAGGACAGATAGACCCACAAGAGTAACTCTTAGGAGAGGGACCAATCATACATAATGTTTGGAGAAGTCCAGAATGTCAGGTCACCATACAGAGCCAGGGGTAGAATACATGTTTTGACCACAACAGCCCTGGTGCCAGGGGTAGAATACATGTTTTGACCACAAGGGCTCTGGTACATTAATCTCTTCCTTTTCGTTTTAAATCTGACGGAAGGGCAAAGCTTTTAGGTGAAAGCGTCCATCCCGAAACCTCTCTAACTTCCAAGCAAGAGGAAATTGTAGAACGTGCTGTGGGTGGAGAAGGGTGACTTAGCTAGGCTCTGTGGAGTGCAGTAACACTGACTAAACCTGACAAAAGCCTCACTCCACAGGCAATAAGAGATGACTTATTCTGAACCAAATGTGAGTAACCATGGCCCAGAAAAATGAATTGATTTTTGCCCCAAAAGACCATAGAAGTTCCACCATAGAAGAGGTTATGTGGATTTTTATAGTCATAGAATAAAGTTCAATTATAAACCAAAGTATTTACCAACTACCTTGCTGGGACAGCAGGACGCTGGATGTAACCAAGTGGAGGAATGCTACTTCTATATCAGGTACACTAAAAACATTCCAGGCTGCTGGGTTGGTGGGAGTTAGGGGTCTGCTATATTAGTTTATTTCGAACATTTTCGATGTTAGGATTAATTACTGCACCCTTTTGTTTTTTATTTATTTTTTACTTTATGCATATTTATCTGTGCACTATGTGTGTGCCTTATGCTCATGGAGGTCAGAAGAGGGCATCGGGTTCCCTCAAATGGAGTATCGATGGCTGTGAGCTGACGTGGGAACTAGGACTTAAACCAGGTTCCCCTGCAAGAGCAACAAGTGCTCTTAACAACTGAGCCATCTCTCCAGTCCATTATTTTTATCTGTTTTTAGTATATGCATGTGCCTGGTGTATGCATATCTGTGTATAATCCTGTTTGCATGTGTGTAGTCACACCTGTGTGAGTGCTTGTGGGTCTGCATGCATTTATGGAGACCGAGGTTGATATTGTGTGTTTTCTTGGTCACTCTGCACCTTCCACATTGAGGCAGAGTTTCCCACAGAATCTCTAGTTCTGGCTAGTTAGTCTGGCTAGCCAGATTGTCCTGAGAATACCTTATCTCTGCCCGCCTAGTGCTCGGCTTATATCATGCAAGCATTTTACCAGCTAAGCCTTCTCCCCATTCTGAGTCTATCTCTTGTAAACTCAGATTCCCATTAAATCTCAGGGTGTGAACAGAGTACAGACATCTTCCTCATCACTGTGCGGAATTGTATCTACTCCCACCCCTGACAGTCTTTATCTCTATCTGAAATGGCAAGAGTAGAGTGTTTACTCCGTCAGCTTTCTGGCCTGAGGTCCTCTCAGAATCACTCAGATTTCTCTATCCTGCATCCCAAACTATTCCAATGTCTTCCTACAAAAAGTTCCAAAGCCCCAAGAACCTGCTAGGTAGATGGAGTCACAGTGGGGTGGCTGCTCCACTTCTGCCCTCATTTGCTGGCTTGTTAGTGCCGTTCCTCTGATAAAATACTTCACACAAACAACTTAAGGAGATGGGTTACGTACCTGAGCTTGTTATGAGGTGTCCACTAGAGAAGACTGCTCAGGCACGGGTTCCAGCCAATAGAAAGTCTTTATTAGCTGGTCGGTGACTTCGGTGGGTATTCAGGACCTGAGTGCAGACCTGAGTTTTTCTCAGAATGAGCTTCTAAGCTCAAAACCCACATCCTGCAGTGACATACCTCAGTTATCAGGAACAGTTAGCCAGAAGCAGAACTAAAGAAGCCAGAAAGCAAAGGTGGTACCTGTAGGGACTTTCCCAGAACTCTGACTTTGATGGATCGGGTCTTTGTACTCCTTTTGGTAGATGTGCTGCCCACATGCTGGATTCCCAGCATCCATCCGAGTACTTCTGTCATAGAGTCAGTTGGCCGAGGTCTGGGGGACTGTCACAAGCCCAGTTTCAGAGGCTTCAGTACACAGTCCTTGGTTCTATTGATTTAGAGACCGTGGTGAGATAGAGGAACATTTGACATCAGAAGAATGTGGCAGATGTGACTTACTACAGACAGAGAGCAGAGGGATGGACAGACTGGGACCTGGCATAAGCTTCAAAAGCATGGCCCCCAGGACCTACTTTCTGCAGCCAAGACCCACTTCATAAAGTATCCAGAGCCTTCCAAATTAGTACCAGCAATGACCAAGCTTTCAGTACACAGGACCATGGAGGACAATTCATATTTCACGAAAGGAGGCTCATCACCCAAAATTCCATTATAAATTAAAAACTTGAATGGGAGTGGAGTCATGACTCATGGACACAGTGCTTTTGGCTCCTGCAGAGGAGGACCACAGCCAAATTCCCAGCATCCATATCAGGTACTCAGAACTTGTAATTACAGCTTCACAGGATTCACTGACCTCTTCTGGGCTCACTGAGCAATACATGTACACACACAGACACACAGACACAGACACAGACACACACACACACACACACACACACACACACACACACACGAGGAAATAATTTTTTTCCTAAAGAAAAAAACCTGGGAAGCTTAAGTAAATTCCTAGCATTATAATGTGATATATTATATATTGTGTATAATGTGATATATAATATCATAGTCACAGATTCCAGAGCTTTTTAAAAATTGTCTTCAGTGAGATAAGTGTTAAACACACACATGCTGGTTTATTCTTAAGTGTCTTTCACTGCAATGGATTCTTTCCTTAAGCTGTTTATTGTGATTTCTTAACATTTCAGCATGGACTTCTGGGTTTAACTGTGTCTGTTATGGTATTTATAAACTATAATCTTTCTCCAATTGTGAATAATGCTTTATTTCCCAAAAGTAAAACCAAACACAAAACAATGGTATGTGTTTACATTCCACACTAGATTGCAGGGAATGGGCATGCAAAGCTCTGTCTTTATTTACTTCTAAAGGCAATTTGAACTATATTAGCCACTCTTCCTTGAAACCCTAGAAACTGCTTAATTAAAATCCTAGGCATTTCATATTTTGCCAGCAGAATATTTTGTAATGGCAACTATTAGCATCTTAACTAGAACTGGATATAAGTTCAAGAATGAAATGTCTTCTAAGGGTGACAGTAAAAGCAGTTCTAACACTTGGACAAGGCATGGCCCAGTATTCTTGGCCCTGGGTAGTCTTAGAGAACTTGGGAAACCTTGGTCCCTGCGCATACCTGAAGCTGCTCCTTGGTTGAATTCTGCACTCGTGATCTGGAAGCTTTGCAGACCCATCCTCCCAGTCCATCACTCTGGAAATTAACTGATTTGCCTTATTCTTCCCCTGGGTAAGGTATGAGATGTCAGTGGTCAGTCGATGGTAGGATCCAGCTCACTGCAGTCCTAATGTCCCCTTCTGACTTTGCACTTGTTAAAGGATAACAGAAAGACTAGAGTCCAGTCCGGAGCCCACTTACTTGATAAAAGGAACAATGCTCTGGGGGGATGTATAGTCTCACAGGGGGCATATATATTAGCATAGATGATGGCTTCCTGGAGTGATCTTGCCTGGGAAGCAATTTGGGTCCCCACTAGGCTAGAAAGTGAGCTTGAGACCCTAGGACACAAATGGCCAAGGTAGCCAAGTGAGCATTGGCTTATTCAGAGTAAATGGAGAGAGGCCAAAAGGCCCCTGGTGAAATTATGGAGACTAGCATATTACAGACATCGGGACTGTGGGAATGAAGAGACAGACCAACTCAACCAACGACAAATGACCTCTGTGGCCAACGCAGACTATACCTACCCAGGTCAGGCTTAAATTCTTGACAGAGGGATTCATGGGAAAAATGAATGCTGTTTTAGGTGCTCAGTATTAGAGCTGTTTGTTAATTGTTAGAGGATAAAAACCACAGACACAATACTGTTGTACTTCGTTTGGGGATATTTCACAGTGTGTGTGTGTGTGTGTGTGTGTGTGTGTGTGTGTGCATGTGGGGGGGCTGTGTGTGTGTGTGTGTGTGTTTGGTGTGTTTGTGTGTGTAGGTGTTTTGGTGAAAGGTTATAATACATATCTCAATTTGTTTTCAAGTAAACTCATGCTTCTGGCATCCACCCACGTCATGAGCTATACACGTGCCTGCCCATGTTTGTCTTTCATTGTATTCGCTTGTCTATTCATTTACACATTTTATCTATTTGTGTTTTCAGGTGGCCTCCAACTCCCAGGTGCTACGTGCCACATTCAGATAAATATGCTGAGGAATCCTGCTGCCAAGTTGTGAGAGGACATCATTCTTTAGAAGGCCAGAACAGCTCTGTCATAGCTTGTGCCTTCTTCCCTCGACGAGATAAGTCCTTCCTGTTCACAGTCTGTATAATAGTTAAGTGAGATCTGTTGTTAACCTGCACTTTTCTGACTGCAGTTAATTTTGAGCTTCCTCAACTTGCTTGTAATTGTTGCTACTTTTCAAGATTGCTGTCTTGAGCTGGTGACTTTTCTTTTAAGTAGTTTTTCATATACACTGGAATACTTGAAATGTAACAACAGCCCATCCATTCTTCCATGGTCTTGTTCACACTTACCATACCATAGATCTTCGAGTGGATAGAGTTATTTTTATGCTTTTATTTTTGTGTGTCTGCTGTGCCTGTGTATCCCATATTTTCCAGAGGGCTCACCATACATGAAAAGATTTTTTGTTTGTTTGTTTTGTTTTGTTTTGAACACATTTGAGTGTATTTTCCCCTATGGCATGGTTTATAAGCATCTAATATTATTCTTCTGAATGACGATGCTTGACTTTCCCAACAGCACATGTAGAAGAGACTAGTCTTTCTCTACTAAGTGTTCTCAGCTGTGATCACAAGGGTTCCTTCCTCCTGAGCTGTATGGCTTCATACTGCCTTTAGGGCTGCTTTTATAACAATGTCAACCGTATTAATCACAGTTGTTTTGTAAGAATACCATGAACCCTAGAGCATGACACCTTCAGGTCTACCCCTTTGTCCTCTGGGGACATTCATTTGATTATTTGAGATTTTTTTCTCTTTTGATTTAAATTTTATGACTTTTAAAGCCATTTCTGTGAGAAATGTGGTTAAAGTTGTGGTAGAGCCAGGATACTTAGGTTAGTACAGGTATTATTCAAGGATTTCTAACTTCCAACCCACAAATAAGATGGCGTTGCTTTTCTTGTAGAAATGCTAAATCATGCTTGTTTTTCTGTGAAATTCTAAATGGATTTTTTTTTCTTAATTCCTCCTCCTTCTTTTTCCCTTATATATTGCTTTGTTTCCTCAAATTTGCCCCATTTAAAAAGCATTTCTAATGTGCTGTATTGGAGTCTCGTGTGTTAGAAACATGAGATCATGCCATCTGCAGAGAGTTAATTTGACATTAACTCAAACATACTGTTGTTCCTTTACTTTTCTTCCCCGACTACCCTGGCTAGGATGCTGTCTCAGTTAAGTTTTCATTGCTGTGAAGACACACCATGAGCACAACAATTTTTATAAAGGAAAACAAGTTAATTGGGGCTGGCTTACAGTTTCACTGGTTTAATCCATTACCATCATGGTGGAAACACTGCAGCCTGCAGGCAGACATGGTGTTGGAGTAGTAGCGGAGAGTGCTACATCTTGATCCACAGGCAGTCAAAGCTACTGTGAGCCACACAGGGCATAGCTTGAGCATAGGAGACCTTAAAGCCCAACCCTACAGTGATATACTTCCCCCAAAAGGCCACACCTATTCCCACAAGGTCACACCTCTTAATGGTGCCACTCCTTGTGGCCAAGCATTCACACACAAGCATGATTCGGTGGGAGCCATTCCTATTCAAACCACCACAGACTCTATGTAGTCTGGTATAGACTGTTCTATAATTTGTAAGAGCAAGACAGGCCTTGTAGATCTTAAACATTCGCTGTTGAAGCTCATTCCTAGGTTACTGAGAGTTTGTCAGGGAAGAAGGTTGAGTTTTTCAAAGCCCTCTCTCTTAGCCATTCAGCCAATCACTTATTTCCATTCTCTATTTGTTATAATGGTGTGTCTTGTTTATTGATTCACACACTCTGAGCCCTTTCATTTAAAGGGCTGTTCAATTCAATCTGCTAGGGTTTTGTTGAGGATTTTGACACTAATATTCATTAGGGATATGTAATTACTGATTTTCTTTTTAGTTTCTTGTTTGTTTGTTTGTTTGTTTGTTTTTTGGGCTTTAGTGTCAGTGCTGTTTTGGATTACAAAATGAGTTTGGAGATCTCTCCCTCTTCTCCTTTCTCTCCCCTCCCCCTTCCTTTCTTCCTCTCTCTTCTTCTTTTAAATTTTTTTTGAATAAGTTTGAGGATAGTTTAATTAATTTTTCTTTACAATTTTGGTAGATTTCACCAAACTTTGAAGACATTGAGCTTTCTTTAATGGGAGATGTTTTATTCCGAATTTATCTCTTTACTGATTGCTAATCTGCTCAGATTCTCAAGCATTTCATCAACCACAAAGTTCAGCCTATTTGTTTTCTAAACTGGCAAAGTGAATTGAGCTTAATGGGAAGAGGATCTGAAAAACTCTCCTTTTTGAAAGAGAATTGTGCTACCCAGGCTCAAATGTTTGAGCAGTTGGTCACCGGTTGTTAGTGCTGGAAACCTTTAAAAGTTCTGGAACCATTAAAAGGTGGACCTCTGCTGGAGGAAGTACATCACTGGGGGCGGGCTTTAAGGTTCACAGGCTGGCCCATTTCCTGTTCTCTCTCTGCTTGGTGGGGGCCAGGAAGAGCTCCTGTCTGTGCTGCTGTGCTTTCCCTTCATGACAGACTGCCCCCCTCTGGAGTTAGAGCCAAAATAAACCCTTTCTCCTCTAAGTTGCTTGTCTTTAGACATGCTATGTTAGCAACATTAAAGTAATGAAGGTGGTGATTTGGATTTCAACCAGGGAAATTTCCTTATTTTGTATCTGTAATTACATGCATTCATCTTATTTATTTAATTCATTATTAAATTTATTCTAACAGTGCTTTTATATTTTAAACATACAATTATTGAACATTGAAGAAACTAAAAACACAGAAATGGCAATGTTATGAACCAACCAATTGTTAACTGGGATTTAGTTTTATAAGAGTGCTTAGATTTATTTTAATACTTGTACTTTTAATGACATAATCAAATTTTTAGATAAACAAACATATATATTTTTTGGGTTTTCATGCCCATGTATGAAGATTTAAAGACCTAAGATTTATAAAATTTGGTACTAGGTAACTCAGAAAGCAGAAATGTGTCATGTGTTCCCATGAATTTTAAGTACATATTAGGCACAAAATGATTATTTGACCATATTTAAATTACATTGAAATAACAGATATCATGAAATTTTTGTGAGACAGACACCCTGCACTTAATATATTTTACCTTTTACCAACATGTCACTTTTGTGGACTATCCCCTGACCTTTTACCTGCATACCCAAAGGCTATCCTTAAAGTGAGTTAGTTTGTTTAATAGTTTAATTGAACAAAATTCCTCATTAGAGTCATTCCTACTTTCATTTTGAACACTAAGAAAATTAATCACTGAGTAATAAGTTAGTGTTTAGGGATTTGGGCTGGAAAACAATCTGTTAATTAATTTAATTTATATTTCCCTCTTATAATGGATACAAAAGTTAACCTCAATTTCCTTGAGAATTTGTAAATTTCAAGTGAACATGTATTTAGTAATGCTTTTCAGCATTTTTTTCACAGAGAATTTAGAGGCTCTTACTCAAATGTATATTTCCTATTTATGTATAAGTCGGAACATTTATTTTCTGAATTTATAATTCTGAATTATAGAAAATCACAAAAGTTATTCTTTGATAATTCTGACTAATGTTTCTAATGTTTCTAACTAATGGTGATTCCAACTACTTTACAGACTGTAACTTTTTTTTTTTTTTTTATTAACTTGAGTATTTCTTATATACATTTCAAGTGTTATTCCCTTTCCCGGTTTCCGGACAAACATCCCCCTCCCCCCTCCCCTTCCTTATGGGTGTTCCCCTCCCAACCCTCCCCCCATTGCCGCCCTCCCCCCATAGTCTAGTTCACTGGGGGTTCAGTCTTAGCAGGACCCAGAGCTTCCCCTTCCACTGGTGCTCTTACTAGGATATTCATTGCTACCTATGGGGTCAGAGTCCAGGGTCAGTCCATGTATAGTCTTTAGGTAGTGGCTTAGTCCCTGGAAGCTCTGGTTGCTTGACATTGTTGTACTTTTGGGGTCTCGAGCCCCTTCAAGCTCTTCCAGTTCTTTCTCTGATTCCTTCAACGGGGGACCTATTCTCAGTTCAGTGGTTTGCTGCTGGCATTCGCCTCTGTATTTGCTGTATTCTGGCTGTGTCTCTCAGGAGCGATCTACATCCGGCTCCTGTCGGTCTGCACTTCTTTGCTTCATCCATCTTGTCTAATTGGGTGGCTGTATATGTATGGGCCACATGTGGGGCAGGCTCTGAATGGGTGTTCCTTCAGTCTCTGTTTTAATCTTTGCCTCTCTCTTCCCTACCAAGGGTATTCTTGTTCCCCTTTTAAAGAAGGAGTGAAGCATTCACATTTTGATCATCCGTCTTGAATTTCGTTTGTTCTAGGGATCTAGGGTAATTCAAGCATTTGGGCTAATAGCCACTTATCAATGAGTGCATACCATGTATGTCTTTCTGTGATTGGGTTAGCTCACTCAGGATGATATTTTCGAGTTCCAACCATTTGCCTACGAATTTCATAAACTCGTTTTTGATAGCTGAGTAATATTCCATTGTGTAGATGTACCACATTTTCTGTATCCATTCCTCTGTTGAAGGGGATCTGGGTTCTTTCCAGTTTCTGGCTATTATAAATAAGGCTGCGATGAACATAGTGGAGCATGTGTCTCTTTTATATTGTAACATAATTTTGAACTGTAAGAACAAGCAGTCTTATATTGAACAAATACTTGCTTTTATCTGAATCCCTGTGTTTTCAGCTAAAATGGCAGCTTTTATGAAGGCAGGTAGTCTGGACATTAGTCAAGGTTTTAATGGGAACACAGTTTGCCAATTGATTCTGTAACGTTTTGTATAAAATTGTAATTAATCAATAGACAATTCTTTCCATTAAAAACTACACTGTGTTGTTAAGAGTGGAAAAGTTCCTGGTCAAAAGTGAAACCTTCCACCTGTGTGGAGACCTAACATCTCACTTGTGTCATCAGTCTCTGTGTACTCTTTTTTTTTTCCCCCCAGAGCTGAGGACTGAACCCAGGGCCTTGAGCTTGCTAGGCAAGCGCTCTACCACTGAGCTAAATCCCCAACCCCTCTGTGTACTCTTAAGAAGGTAGACTCTCCTCTAGCTGTGGTAGAAAGATGGGTGAAATAATTAGTCCTTAAACGAGATGCTAAACTTTTCCTTCCCAGAATCCCAAGCCCTTAGAGTAGAAGCTTAGAAACCCTAGTCATGTCTGCACAACTTTCTGAATGATTCAGAAGAGCAACACTTTCCTTTACTTCCCTTTATCTCTGAGCATACTTCCCTTAGCACTCTGGCCTTTCACCCTAACCTTTGGACTTGCTGACTTTTTCTCTAGAGCTCCGCACCCCCACCTGTGTCAGTCTTCCACCCAGCTTAAACAGCCTGACTTTTCCTCCCCTCTCCTTTGCCCTCCTCCTCCTCCTGGCAATAGCTGTGGTTTCACTTCTTACCTGCCCTGGGGCTTGCCTTTTAAACTAATAAAAGCTTGACTTTGAGCTTCTGTTTGGGTCCATTCTTTTTTTTTTTTTTTTATTAACTTGAATATTTCTTTCTTTTTTTTTTTTTTTTTTGCAAAAAAAACCTCTTTTTGTTAGAGATTTCCAAACCATATACAAGTGGTTTCTTCACAACTTCACAACTTTTTTTTTTATATCTGCACCAAGTGGCAAAGAAAACAGACATAGCTGGGAGAGATTATTTGAATAATCCCCTGTACTAATTTCACATTCTCCTATTAGATTTTGAAGTTCCTTTTATGGTATATCTGTGCTCCAAGTAGCTAGCTATATAAAAGATTGTCAAGGCAGAAACAGTAGAGGGCTAGATGGCCTTGCATATCTCAATGTAATGGGTACAGCTCTGTCAGAGCAGAAAATATATTTACAGAAATTAGATTTCTTATATTCACAGTGCTTCACCTCACTCTTCACAAACTACTCTGCTTTATTAATATTTTATCCTCAACAGTGGCCTTTATAGGCCACTCAACTATTTATAAAAACTGACCCATGTTAACTATACTTTAGTCTGATAACCAGCAGTTTTTACAGAACAATGACTTGTGGTGGTAAACGATTTCAAGTGAAAGAATCATTAAAACTTGTGCTGAATATTTGTTATGTGCTCTTGTCTGAAAGAAAAGAGTTGCTAGTGCAATAATAATCACATTCACTTATTAATGGTCTATAGGTCATGTATAACTTGAATATTTCTTATATACATTTCAAGTGTTATTCCCTTTCCCGGTTTCCGGGCAAACATCCCCCTCCCCTCTCCCCTTCTTTATGGGTGTTCCCCTCCCCATCCTCCCCCCCCTTGCTGCCCTCCCCCCAACAGTCTAGTTCACTGGGGGTTCAGTCTTAGCAGGACCCAGGGCTTCCCCTTCCACTGGTGATCTTACTAGGATATTCATCACTACCTATGAGGTCAGAGTCCAAGGTCAGTCCATGTATAGTCTTTAGGTAGTGGCTTAGTCCCTGGAAGCTCTGGTTGCTTGGCATTGTTGTACATATGGGGTCTCGAGCCCCTTCAAGCTCTTCCAGTCCTTTCTCTGATTCCTTCAACGGGGGTCCTATTATTTCTCTGATTCCTTCAACGGGGGGTCCATTCTTAACTTCTTTTATTGATGAGACTGAGAGCCCCAAGAGGACTGAAATTTCTCCTGTAGCAGTATGTTTTCCGAAGCTCAACAAGTTACAGAAATTGTTAAGATTTAGTTATTCTTTCCATAAAAATACATTTCAGGATTATGACCACCACTCTAATCCTCAGTAACAATCCAGCAGAGCATTATGTTACAGTGTTTCAACATTATCATTACTGGCCAGAAATATTGAAATAAAATAATATGAATGCACTGTATATGGGAGTAACCTCAGTACAGTCTGTTTTCTAGATTGTTTGCAAAAGAACTTTTAAACTGCAAACCAGCATCTCTTGTCTCTTGATGGCATGCACTTTGTGAGTAGAAGCAATTTCTTCCTCTCTGTTTCCAAGGAATCTGAACTGAAACTGGCTTTGTCTCAACCTTTAAAAGAATTTTACCAAATGGAATATGAACTGAATTGCCTTCAGAAATAAATGCAGTTAGCTGCCGTGAATCCCAATGTGTGATTTTAAAGGCAGAACAGTTTGACATATCTGCCTGTGTGTGCACAGGTATGTGTGTGAGTGCTCATGCCTGTCTCTACCTTGTAATCCTGCCTAAGTCCATTAATAGAAGATTAATAGTGTCTGAGTGGAACTATAAAATTCCACCGGCATTGTACTTCTGCTTAAGGGAAGATCTATTTTATCTTTGCCACGACTGACTCTGACAGTCATAAGTACGATAATGTTTTATAAGACTCTGCTTTTCACCAACTTCCTAAGGCTGTTTTAGTATGACGCATATTATATTATTGTTGGCCAAACATAATTAAATATTTTAGGATGGGGCTCAGGAGATGGCTTGGTGGGTAAGAGTGTTTATGTATTGCTCAAGTAGAAGAACCTGAATTCAAATCCCCATCACCAATGCAAAACATATCAGGGTGTGGCCATGTATGCCTGTACCCCCAGGGCTGTCAGGAGCAGGGACAGATGGATCTTTAGGTCTTACTGGCTACCAGCCTCGCTCTAGGTTAAGTAAGGTACCCTGTCTCAAGAGAGTAAGATAAGGAAGGATAGAACATTATTCTTTTTTTTTGGCACACACACACACACACACACACACACACACACACACACACACAGGCCATTTCTAAACCAGCCAGGATGTAGGACAAGTTCATGACATATCAAATTAGTTGCTAAGGTGTTTATTTTAATACATTTTTGTATCAAGCTGAATAGAGAAAAAAATAAAATCACAAAAATTGTTGCAGTGCACAGGTAATCAGAAACTGTACTGTCTTACTCATTTTCTTATAAGTGTCTTGGAGCCCAACCAAAGAGCTGTGTTTCATCCATAGCTCTCCTTTCTGGCTGCACCCAGCCATCCTAAGCTGGGCTCTCTTATCAGCCTAATTGTGTGTAATCATAGGCAGCTGAGCCCATGCCTCTGTTGCTTAACTTCAATGGAACCATAACTGAAAAGTCAGCATTCACGTCCTCTGTAACTAATGTTACATGTACCTGTTTACTTTATTCAAAAATTTAAAATTTGTGACCGGTCTCACAACAATGTCTCACTACATAGCCAAGGCTGGCCTCAAATTTATGACTGTCCTGCCTCATCCTCCTGCAGCGGGGATTAGAGGATGTCCCACCCTTAGGACTCCTTGTTTTGTCTTTAAATGGTCTTAAGACCCTTCATTTTTAACATCTTGCCACCAACTCTCCATTTATCTTGGCTATCCTCATCTTCAGTGATCTCAAATGCAGCAGAAAGAAAAAAAATATCATTTGCTGAATTCCTTGTTCCCTTAAAACCCCCTGTTTCCTGACATGAGGCTACTTTCTCTGCCACAATTCTAAAAATTTTTCCATTTCTTCTTTCTTGTTAGGTGGTGATATACAGTTGTTTAGAGATCCATAACATTTTATTATCCTTTAATATCTGTAGGTTATGTAGTGATGCCTCCCTTTCTTATCATTAATAAGCTTTGTTTTTTAACTTTATTGATTAATCTGAATAAAAGCTTATACATTCTATCAATTGTTTCAAAGGGTAAGCTTTCGTTTTATTGATTTTCTACTTAGTTCTCTCTGTCAAGATAATTGATCTCTTTAAAAAGCTATTCCACTTTATGTCTTGTGCGTATGTATGGTTGTTCCATGACATATGTGGAGAGGTTTTAGTACAGCTTTTGGGTGTCAGCTTTTTTCTTCCCTCTTGTGAGTCCCAGGAACAGAACTCAAGCTATCAAGCTTGGTAGCAAGTACCTTTTCCCACGGAGCCACCTCTTCTGTCTTACTTGGTTTTCATTTTCTCTCATTCCTCTCGTTGGAAGCCCAACATAGTGATGTTAACATTTGCCGAGTACAATCACCACTTAATGCTCAAAATATTCAGCTTTAGATAGTCGGTTTTACTTTACATCAGATTCAAATACAGAACAAATTTTGTAATTATTTTTCTTCACTGATTTTCATTATTCTTTATTTTTCAGAGTAGTTCTTGGTGTTTTATTTAATTAAGCCTCCTCTAAGATGTGCCCTTTAACATTGCTTGCCATTCAGAAATTTCTGACTATAGTTTCACTCAGTTTTTGAAAAAATGTTTTTTAATTCATTTTGAAACATGCTCTATGGGTAGAAGTATTTTTTCCATCATTATTTTTAAGCCCATCCCCATCCTCTTCTGTCTTACATAGCCTCGGATACATCTACTGTTTGAATACTACTGTGAAGTAAGTATCTTTTTCTTCTGATGACTTTTATATTTTCTCTTGACAATAGATATGCTGGACTGCTTTGTGCTCGTTGGAGGTGTTAATTTTCCAGCTGTCTTGCTAATTTTACTACTTTTATCCTCTGGGATCCTAGGATTTAGGGGACAATGTCTGTTATTAAGTTTTAGAAAACTATTAGCTACTTTTATCTTGTTTATTACACATTGTTAATTATCTGATATTTTTATACATTTTATTTTCAATATTTTCTACCCCCCCTTCCAACCTCCCCCCAAATCCATCCCCCCATTCCACACTACCCAACTGTTTGGGTCAATTCTTTTTAACACATCAAATTCTATTCTTATAAAGTAAATACTTCCTATATACATTTGCTGGGGCCTGTTAGTAGTTCCCAAGTCCACATTCTTAAAGAAAACTGACGCTCCCTCTCCCAGCAGTTGTCCCAATAGCTCCTCATATACGGCTTGGACTTTCCCCCCATTTCCTCACTCTGTGCTGTAGGTGGGGTTTGTGCTTGCACAGGTGCTGTCCATAATGTCACAACCACTCTGAGTTTATATGTGCAATTGTCCTGATGTGTCTGAAAAAGGTTTTTATTTTTTGTCACCTCTACCCCAACTATGGCTCCTATAATCTTTCTGGCCCATCTCCTGTAATGGTCCCCGAGTCTTGGGAGGAGGAGTAGGGAGATTAAAAGTAAACTTTAGGACATTTAGAGTAGTTCCTGAGCAGGGACATCTGTGATGGCCAAAGCGCTCTGTAGTTCAGCCTCAGTGGGTAAGAACTTTCTGCTCGGAAGCTGGGGTCCTTTCTACTTCTGTCATGTTTAGGTCTGTAGTTCCCTTGAGATGTGATTCTCTGCTTGTTTTGTTTTGTTTTTAACACATACTTTAAAAATAAACACTTGAAAGGACACAGTGGAACTCTGCAAGATTATTTTTTTTAATACAACAGTATTGTGTGGGTGTCCTTTTGACTGTTGGGCAATATGGAGTTGGTATTTGATTCCCCAGCCAGATAGACAAAGATATGAGCATGTGGGCACGGCTGCAACTCCATTACTGCCCTATCATTCTCGGTAACGTAGACCATGCAAACATGCCCACTTACCTTTCTACCAGACTTTACGTGCAGCCATGTTCCAGAGGTCAGAATTTCAGTCACCAACACGGGAACAGATCCCAGTTTGAGTGACTTTGGCTGCTGTGCCTTGTCCACCAATAGAAGAGCCAGTAGTTCAGCTACCATTTTCTTCTTTCCTCCCGTCCCTGCATTTTTTTTTTTTTTTTGACATGCTCCCTTTGAGACTGACTGTGGGCCAAAAGTTTCTTGGTCTCTCCTCAGAGTCTTTGGATCTGAAGTTAGCAACCCCTGGATACCTGACCTAGACATCATTTCTGAGAAATCTGAGCCCTATGGACTGGTCTGCTCAGACAGTGGCTGAACAATTCCCTCTGTTTTTGAGTCTCCATGTGCAGGAATGCAAAGGAGCACCCAGCTGGATGACTCTGAGACCCATTTCTCCCATGTCCATCATGTGACTGATCCCGATTGCTACTCAGCCTCAGTGATTCCATGTAAGATGTGAGCCTTCTCTAGAGTCCTCGTCTCAAGGCACATATTCTGTCTTTAGGAGCTAGAACTTTTAAAACTCCCACAGTTCCCCAAGGGGGTCACCAGTAGTGACAGTGACACTTAGGCTCTGGTTACAGAATTCTATCCATTGAGGATACAACGACATTGCTCTGCAAGCTAGAAAGTGACTCTTGTCCTCCTTGGTCCTTTCTCAATGGTGATGTATAACTGTCTTCTAACCATACCTTCCTGACAAGAAGCTTCTGGGTGAAGTAGTGTATTTGAAGCAAAGACTCTCTTGGCCATGCCAAGGCTCCTGTCCTGCAATGGAAGCAGTCTCAACGCACTTTAAATTGTTTCTCTTAGCTGAGCCTCTCTTCAAGTTTTAAAAGGAAACAATTCCTTTCTCCCTTTAAGTTCTCATCATATTATCTGTTACGTGATCCTTATTTCCCTTGAATTACTCTCCCATCTCCAGGCCTCCCAGTGCTTCTGCCATGGCACAAGGCGCTCTCCTAATTAAGCTCATTCTGAAGGGTGATTTGGTCCATTGCTCTAATAGTATTTAGGGAAACCGCACTGTGTTATCAATGCAGGTGCCATTCTGGTAGGCCAGATGAGGAAGATTTCCCATGGCTTCACAGTTAGCATTCCAAAGTCAGCTCTGGAGAAGTCTTATCGCAGAGCAGCGGCTCACTCACTGGATTGCTCCTTTGAGCTCCTAGAGGCCAGACTTATTTTGGGGTGTTTCTGAGAATGTGGACATTGCAGTCCAGGCACCCATCAACTTAGCGACAAGTGTCTGAAGAACAGGGCAGTGTGGGAGAGTGTAACTCAGCCTCCTGGAAGCCTGCTAAACTGGTTTAACCCGATTCTATTCTTATGAGGTTTTGAAGGGAAACCCCAGTGTCAGCCTGGAGCAAAATGTAGGGCTGGAGTATAAAGCCTTCAGAAACAGGCAGAATTGTAATTATGATGATGAGTGAAATCTTAAATGGTTGAAGGCTCCTCTTGCGTAAACGTGTTCCAACCTGAGCTGACAGGACCCATTTCTCTCTGACACAGCCTGAAGACCTTGCCCCACCGTTTCTGGTGTCTTATTTACTCTTACAGTTTGCTGTGAGACAACATTTGGTAAGAGATTTGCATGCAATTCTCAGTAGTGCAATGTGGGACCACAGTTGAAAAGCCTCAGATCTGCTGTGGGGAAAAATAAGAAAGTTTAAATCATTAACAGGTTCACAAGAAGCTGGAGTTTTAAAAATACTTAATTACAAAAACTTTTGTAGTGGGACACACACACACACACACACACACACACACACACACTCACACTCAATTTCTCCTTGGTTAGAAGTCTGATAACTGTCAACTGGAAATCAACATGTGGACGATATCATCTAGCATGTGCCCACACTGACCCTTTTTCAGAACATCCCTTCCCACCTTTCAATCATCTTCATTTCTTCTTTTCCCCCTGAAAGACCAAATGCTCCTCATATCTCAAAATTCTTTGGGCATATGGCAACTTCTCCAAAAAGACTTGGTTGTCTTTCAAGTTGTATTTTCATATCATAGCTCCTATTTCTTTGGTAATGTGCACCCTATGATGTGGTAATATATCAATAAAAAAAACTTTCTTTTTCACTGGACAGGAGAGATATCAAAGGTAATTTTTTGTCTTCTCTGCCTTTTCCACAGTATCTTCAACACAGAAAACACAGAAGGGATGAATGAGCAAAATTCTTTGATTTTTTTTTCTTTATGTTTGTGAGAGAGAGCTCATCAGCACATGTGTGCCTCTGTTTTGTGTGTGTGTGTGTGTGTGTGTGTGTGTGTGTGTACCTATGTGTACATGCATGTTTTTATATGATGTGTATGTGTGTGAGTGCATGCGGGGGGCATGCATGTATGTGTGTGTGATTCAATGGTGTGTGTGTGTGTGTGTGTGTGTGTGTGTGTGTGTGTGTGTGTGTGTAAAACTGAAGAACTCACCAATCAGGCTTGATCTCCACACATCTACTTGTCTCCATTTCCCCAGAGTTGGGATTATAACCTCATACAGCCACGCTTGACTTAAAAACAAAACAAAACATGGGTTTTAAGACCAAACTGAGGTCCTGGTACTTGCAAGAATCCATCTCACTGTTCCTAAACTCCTGTCATGGGAAGTTTCCATCAGCTCAATGGCCATTGTGCATATCTGCAGGCAAATGGCTGTGTTACAACGTTGGTCTCTGTAGTACTCAACTCTCCTGAGTCTTAGGGATAGAACAAAAGGAATACACAAGTGACTGGCATATCAGACTTTCCTCAAGTTAAATGTATTCATGAGTCTGGCTTTGTGGTTGGGATATCCTGAGAGTGCATTGTCTTTGAATCTGACATATATCAAAACAAGGAAACTACACAGAAGAAAGGCTTTATGTGAAATCTTCAAGCATTGGTGTATTTCTTACTGCGGTGTCTCATGAGCATCTGATGTGTTGTTTTGTACACAGTTTGCTTTAGAGGGTCTATGAAGACAGCTATAGAGCCACTCAGATGATCTGAATGGGCTCTTCTGTGGCTTTCCAGCAGACAATTTGACTGTCACCATGTGCACTGTTGCATAGTTTGGAGATATCTTACTCTCAAGAGCAACAATTTGTTGACTCAATTCAATCCAAGTATCTATATCCTGACCATTTAAAACACGCTTATGACTTTGAAAGGTCCAGAATGTGTCCTTATCTTGAATCTTAATAATAATATGCTGTGTCTGCTCTGAGTATCTTGGGAGCTCACTGATTTATATCGTAAAGATACCACAAAATCCATGTAATGATGACTTTGTTGATCTCTGTTCACTATTTTTTTTTTTATTAACTTGAGTATTTCTTATATATATTTCAAGTGTTATTCCCTTTCCCGGTTTCCGGGCAAACATCCCCCTCCCCCCTCACCTTCCTTAGGGGTGTTCCCCTCCCAACCCTCCCCCCATTGCTTCCCTCCCCCCATAGTCTAGTTCACTGGGGGTTCAGTCTTAGCAGGACCCAGAGCTTCCCCTTCCACTGGTGCTCTTACTAGGATATTCATTGCTACCTATGGGGTCAGAGTCCAGGGTCAGTCCATGTATAGTCTTTAGGTAGTGGCTTAGTCCCTGGAAGCTCTGGTTGCTTGACATTGTTGTACTTTTGGGGTCTCGAGCCCCTTCAAGCTCTTCCAGTTCTTTCTCTGATTCCTTCAACGGGGGACCTATTCTCAGTTCAGTGGTTTGCTGCTGGCATTCGCCTCTGTATTTGCTGTATTCTGGCTGTGTCTCTCAGGAGCGATCTACATCCGGCTCCTGTCAGTCTGCACTTCTTTGCTTCATCCATCTTGTCTAATTGGGTGGCTGTATATGTATGGGCCACATGTGGGGCAGGCTCTGAATGGGTGTTCCTTCAGTCTCTGTTTCAATCTTTGCCTCTCCCTTCCCTGCCAAGGGTATTCTTTTTCCTCATTTAAAGAAGGAGTGAAGCATTCACATTTTGATCATCCGTCTTGAGTTTCCTTTGTTCTAGGGATCTAGGGTAATTCAAGCATTTGGGCTAATAGCCACTTATCAATGAGTGCATACCATGTATGTCTTTCTGTGATTGGGTTAGCTCACTCAGGATGATATTTTCCAGTTCCAACCATTTGCCTACGAATTTCACAAAGCCGTTGTTTTTGATAGCTGAGTAATATTCCATTGTGTAGATGTACCACATTTTCTGTATCCATTCCTCTGTTGAAGGGCATCTGGGTTCTTTCCAGTTTCTGGCTATTATAAATAAGGCTGCGATGAACATAGTGGAGCACGTGTCTCTTTTATATGTTGAGGCATCTTTTGGGTATATGCCCAAGAGAGGTATAGCTGGATCCTCAGGCAGTTCAATGTCCAATTTTCTGAGGAACCTCCAGACTGATTTCCAGAATGGTTTTACCAGTCTGCAATCCCACCAACAATGGAGGAGTGTTCCTCTTTCTCCACATCCTCGCCAGCATCTGCTGTCACCTGAGTTTTTGATCTTAGCCATTCTCACTGGTGTGAGGTGAAATCTCAGGGTTGTTTTGATTTGCATTTCCCTTATGACTAAAGATGTTGAACATTTCTTTAGGTGTTTCTCAGCCATTCGGCATTCCTCAGCTGTGAATTCTTTGTTTAGCTCTGAACCCCATTTTTTAATAGAGTTATTTGTTTCCCTGCGGTCTAACTTCTTGAGTTCTTTGTATATTTTGGATATAAGGCCTCTATCTGTTGTAGGATTGGTAACGATCTTTTCCCAATCTGTTGGTTGCCGTTTTGTCCTAACCACAGTGTCCTTTGCCTTACAGAAGCTTTGCAGTTTTATGAGATCCCATTTGTCGATTCTTGGTCTTAGAGCATAAGCCATTGGTGTTTTGTTCAGGAAATTTTTTCCAGTGCCCATGTGTTCCAGATGCTTCCCTAGTTTTTCTTCTATTAGTTTGAGTGTGTCTGGTTTGATGTGGAGGTCCTTGATCCACTTGGACTTAAGCTTTGTACAGGGTGATAAGCATGGATCGATCTGCATTCTTCTACATGTTGCCCTCCAGTTGAACCAGCACCATTTGCTGAAAATGCTATCTTTTTTCCATTGGATGGTTTTGGCTCCTTTGTCAAAAATCAAGTGACCATAGGTGTGTGGGTTCATTTCTGGGTCTTCAATTCTATTCCATTGGTCTATCTGTCTGTCTCTGTACCAATACCATGCAGGTTTTATCACTATTGCTCTGTAATACTGCTTGAGTTCAGGGATAGTGATTCCCCCTGAAGTCCTTTTATTGTTGAGGATAGCTTTAGCTATCCTGGGTTTTTTGTTATTCCAGATGAATTTGCAAATTGTTCTGTCTAACTCTTTGAAGAAATGGATTGGTGTTTTGATGGGGAATGCATTGAATCTATAGATTGCTTTTGGTAAAATGGCCATTTTTACTATATTAATCCTGCCAATCCATGAGCATGGGAGAGCTTTCCATCTTCTGAGGTCTTCTTCAATTTCTTTCCTCAGTGTCTTGAAGTTCTTATTGTACAGATCTTTTACTTGCTTGGTTAAAGTCACACCGAGGTACTTTATATTATTTGGGTCTATTATGAAGGGTGTCGTTTCCCTAATTTCTCTTTCGGCTTGTTTCTCTTTTGTATAGAGGAAGGCAACTGATTTATTTGAGTTAATTTTATACCCAGCCACTTTGCTGAAGTTGTTTATCAGCTTTAGTAGTTCACTGGTGGAACTTTTGGGATCACTTAAATATACTATCATGTCATCAGCAAATAGTGATATTTTGACCTCTTCTTTTCCGATCTGTATCCCCTTGATCTCCTTTTGTTGTCTGATTGCTCTGGCTAGAACTTCAAGAACTATATTGAATAAGTAGGGAGAGAGTGGGCAGCCTCGTCTAGTCCCTGATTTTAGTGGGATTGCTTCAAGTTTCTCTCCATTTAGTTTAATGTTAGCAACTGGTTTGCTGTATATGGCCTTTACTATGTTCAGGTATGGGCCTTGAATTCCTATTCTTTCCAGGACTTTTATCATGAAGGGGTGTTGAATTTTGTCAAATGCTTTCTCAGCATCTAATGAAATAATCATGTGGTTCTGTTCTTTCAGTTTGTTTATATAATGGATCACGTTGATGGTTTTCCGTATATTAAACCATCCCTGCATGCCTGGAATGAAGCCTACTTGATCATGGTTGATGATTGATTTGATGTGCTCTTGAATTTGGTTTGCCAGAATTTTATTGAGTATTTTTGCGTCGATATTCATAAGGGAAATTGGTCTGAAGTTCTCTTTCTTTGTTGTGTCTTTGTGTGGTTTAGGTATAAGAGCAATTGTGGCTTCGTAGAAGGAATTTGGTAGTGCTCCATCTGTTTCAATTTTGTGGAATAGTTTGGATAATATTGGTATTAGGTCTTCTATGAAGGTTTGATAGAATTCTGCACTAAACCCGTCTGGACCTGGGCTCCTTTTGGTTGGGAGACCTTTAATGACTGCTTCTATTTCCTTAGGAGTTATGGGGTTGTTTAACTGGTTTATCTGTTCGTGATTTAACTTCGATACCTGGTATCTGTCTAGGAAATTGTTCATTTCCTGAAGATTTTCAAGTTTTGTTGAATATAGGTTTTTATAGTAAGATCTGATGATTTTTTGAATTTCCTCTGAATCTGTAGTTATGTCTCCCTTTTCATTTCTGATTTTGTTAATTTGGACGCACTCTCTGTGTCCTCTGGTTAGTCTGGCTAAGGGTTTATCTATCTTGTTGATTTTCTCAAAGAACCAACTTTTGGTTCTGTTGATTCTTTCTATGGTCTTTTTTGTTTCTACTTGGTTGATTTCAGCTCTGAGTTTGATTATTTCCTGCCTTCTACTCCTCCTGGGTGTATTTGCTTCTTTTTGTTCTAGAGCTTTTAGGTGTGCTGTCAAGCTGCTGACATATGCTCTTTCCTGTTTCTTTCTGCAGGCACTCAGCGCTATGAGTTTTCCTCTTAGCACAGCTTTCATTGTGTCCCATAAGTTTGGGTATGTTGTACCTTCATTTTCATTAAATTCTAAAAAGTTTTTAATTTCTTTCTTTATTTCTTCCTTGACCAGGTTATCATTGAGTAGAGCATTGTTCAATTTCCACGTATATGTGGGCATTCTTCCCTTATTGTTATTGAAGACCAGTTTTAGGCCGTGGTGGTCTGATAGCACGCATGGGATTATTTCTATCTTTCTGTACCTGTTGAGGCCCGTTTTTTGACCAATTATATGGTCAATTTTGGAGAAAGTACCATGAGGAGCTGAGAAGAAGGTATATCCTTTTGCTTTAGGATAGAATGTTCTATAAATATCCGTTAAGTCCATTTAGCTCATGACTTCTCTTAGTCTGTCGACATCACTGTTTAATTTCTGTTTCCATGATCTGTCCATTGATGAGAGTGGTGTGTTGAAATCTCCCACTATTATTGTGTGAGGTGCAATGTGTGTTTTGAGCTTTAGTAAGGTTTCTTTTACGTATGTAGGTGCCCTTGTATTTGGGGCATAGATATTTAGGATTGCGAGTTCATCTTGGATTTTTCCTTTGATGAATATGAAGTGTCCTTCCTTATCTTTTTTGATGACTTTTATTTGGAAATTGATTTTATTTGATATTAGAATGGCTACTCTAGCTTGCTTCTTCTGACCATTTGCTTGGAAAGTTGTTTTCCAGCCTTTCACTCTGAGGTAGTGTCTGTCTTTGTCTCTGAGGTGTGTTTCCTGTAGGCAGCAGAATGCAGGGTCCTCGTTGCGTATCCAGTTTGTTAATCTATGTCTTTTTATTGGGGAGTTGAGGACATTGATATTGAGAGATATTAAGGAATAGTGATTATTGCTTCCCGTTATATTCATATTTGGATGTGAGGTTATGTTTGTGTGCTTTCATTCTCTTTGTTTTGTTGCCAAGATGATTAGTTTCTTGCTTCTTCTAGGGTATAGCTTGCCTCCTTATGTTGGGCTTTACCATTTATTATCCTTTGTAGTGCTGGATTTGTAGAAAGATATTGTGTAAATTTGGTTTTGTCATGGAATATCTTGGTTTCTCCATCAATGTTAATTGAGAGTTTTGCTGGATACAGTAACCTGGGCTGGCATTTGTGTTCTCTTAGGGTCTGTATGACATCAGTCCAGGATCTTCTGGCCTTCATAGTTTCTGGCGAGAAGTCTGGTGTGATTCTGATAGGTCTCCCTTTATATGTTACTTGACCTTTTTCCCTTACTGCTTTTAATATTCTTTCTTTATTTTGTGCGTTTGGTGTTTTGACAATTATGTGACGGGAGGTGTTTCTTTTCTGGTCCAATCTATTTGGAGTTCTGTAGGCTTCTTGTATGTCTATGGGTATCTCTTTTTTTAGGTTAGGGAAGTTTTCTTCTATGATTTTGTTGAAGATATTTACTGGTCCTTTGAGCTGGGAGTCTTCACTCTCTTCTATAGCTATTATCCTTAGGTTTGATCTTCTCATTGAGTCCTGGATTTCCTGTATGTTTTGGACCAGTAGCTTTTTCTGCTTTACATTATCTTTGACAGTTGAGTCAATGATTTCTATGGAATCTTCTGCTCCTGAGATTCTCTCTTCCATCTCTTGTATTCTGTTGGTGAAGCTTGTGTCTACAGCTCCTTGTCTCTTCTTTTGGTTTTCTATATCCAGGGTTGTTTCCATGTGTTCTTTCTTGATTGCTTCTATTTCCATTTTTAATTCCTTCAACTGTTTGATTGTGTTTTCCTGGAATTCTTTCAGGGATTTTTGTGTCTCCTCTCTATGGGCTTCTACTTGTTTATTTATGTTTTCCTGGAATTCTTTCAGGGATTTTTGTGTCTCCTCTCTATGGGCTTCTACTTGTTTATTTATGTTTTCCTGGAATTCTTTCAGGCATTTTTGCGATTCTTTCAGGCATTTTTGCGATTCCTCTCTGTAGGCTTCTACTTGTTCTCTAAGGGAGTTCTTCACGTCTTTCTTGAAGTCCTCCAGCATCATGATCAAAAATGATTTTGAAACTAGATCTTGCTTTTCTGGTGTGTTTGGATATTCCATGTTTGTTTTGATGGGAGAATTGGGCTCCAATGGTGCCATATAGTCTTGGTTTCTGTTGCTTGGGTTCCTGCGCTTGCTTCTCGCCATCAGATTATCTCTAGTGTTACTTTGTTCTGCTATTTCTGACAGTGGCTAGACTGTCCTATAAGCCTGTGCGTCAGGAGTGCTGTAGACCTGTTTTCCTCTCTTTCAGTCAGTTATGGGGACAGAGTGTTCTGCTTTCGGGCGTGTAGTTTTTCCTCTCTACAGGTCTTCAGCTGTTCCTGTGGGCCTGTGTCTTGAGTTCACCAGGCAGCTTTCTTGCAGCAGAAAAGTTGGTCTTACCTGTGGTCCTGAGGCTCAAGTTTGCTCGTGGGGTGCTGCCCACGGGCTCTCTGCAGCGGCAGCAACCAGGAAGACCTGTGCCGCCCCTTCCGGGAGCTTCAGTGCACCAGGGTTCCAGATGGTCTTTGGCTTTTTCCTCTGGCGTCCGAGATGTGTGTGCAGGGAGCAGTCTCTTCTGGTTTCCCAGGCTTGTCTTCCTTTTTGAAGGTTTAGCTCTCCCTCCCACGGGATTTGGGTGCAGAGAACTGTTTATCCGGTCTGTTTCTTTCAGGTTCCGTTGGTGTCTCAGGCAGGGGTCCTGCCGCTCCTGGGCCCTCCCCCACGGGAGCCCAGAGGCCTTATACAGTTTCCTCTTGGGCCAGGGATGTGGGCAGGGGTGAGCAGTGTTGGTGGTCTCTTCCGCTCTGCAGCCTCAGGAGTGCCCACCTGACCAGGCGGTTGGGTCTCTCTCTCACAGGGTCTGGGGTCAGAGAGCTGCTGCGGGCCGGGATCCGCGGGTGTGGGACTTCCGGTAAACACAGAACGTGCCCGGTTCTACAGGAATTCTGCTTCTGTGTGTCCCAAGCTCACCAGGCAGCTTTCTTGCAGCAGAAAAGTTGGTCTTACCTGTGGTCCCGGGGCTCAAGTTCGCTCGTGGGGTGCTGCCCACGGGCTCTCTGCAGCGGCAGCAACCAGGAAGACCTGTGCCGCCGTTTCCCCACTATTTTTTTTTTTTATTTCTAGTTTATTCCATGAACTTAAACATTCCATATCTGCTCTTTGACAAACACCTTTCTGTGGAGGTAGGAGAATCAGAAACTTTCTTAGCATTTGCTGTGGTTTATTGTTCAATAAAACTTGTGTCTCTATAAGAAGAATCTTAATGTCAAAGGTGAAGGTGATAACACTTCTTTGGTTGTTAGGGGTATTTTCAGCTGAGATTATTGTTAGCATTCAATGGCTTTAAGATGTGAAAACTGGATCTGGGGAGATGGTTAAGTTAGTAAAGTGCTTGCACTGCAGCAAAAGGACCTGCCTTTTATACCCAGAACCCTCACACAGAAGTCTGCTGTGGTGAGGTGTACACGTAATCCTACACTGGGACATTGGAGACTGAACACTACCTTAAGACATTCCAAGGCTTGATAGTCAAAAAGTCTATCTTACCTAATACTCCAGGTCAGCAAAAAACCGTTTCTTAGACAAAAAGATGGATG
Source organism: Rattus norvegicus (assembly GCF_021556685.1). NCBI lineage: Eukaryota > Metazoa > Chordata > Mammalia > Rodentia > Muridae > Rattus > Rattus norvegicus. The sequence goes on from NC_141535.1 coordinate 122,876,239, forward strand.
ATGCCTGAGGAATGACACTCAAGGTTGCCCTCTGGCCTCCATATATGTATATCTTCACATACAAGAATGTGTGTGTGCGTGTGCATGCGTACACAGACACACACACACACACACACACACACACACACACACAGGAAAATAAAATGTGAAAACATTTTAGGAGTTCCAGCTACAGGCATAATTTCAGTTGCAGTAGATGAAAGACACACAATATAATGTCACTCTACATGAGAACCTTCTTAATGCTGCAACCCCTTAATACAGTTCTTCCTGTTGTGATAACCCCAAAGCATAAAATTAGTTTTGCTGCTACTTCATAACTACAATTTTTGCTACTGATATGAATTGTAATGTAACTATGTTTTCCTCTGGTCTTAGATAACCCCTGTGAAAGGGTCATTTGACCACAAAGGAGAACTGATACTCTACAGATTCAGCTATGTCATTGGCATTCAATTTTCCATAATAAATGAAGCCTATGAAATGAGCATTGAATCCACAAACTACAGTATAACATGGAGCACAGGCTAAACCTACCAGAAAAACTAGGTAGGTTGGTCACAGACTTCTCTCTATGTCCCCCACATCTATTTTCCAGTCTCATACCCATGCCCCCACCCTCCAGAAGCCTTCTCTGCAGTCCTTCTTTCTATCTCCTGTGAATACCACAGATCTTCCCAGATCCCAACTCTGGCAGGTACCCCCTGCTAACTCAAGGGCTGTTCCTCCCAGACTGATGAACAGGGTGAAGGCAGACCCATATGTCTCCTACTACTCCTGAGATCCAATTTACAGAGTCTCTTTCACAGCTCTGTAGCTGGATATCTTCTGTGGTCTCCTTTCCTTTATGACCCTCATCCCCAACAGATTACAAAGACCTTTTCTTCTCCTCCAAACTTCTTCCAATCCATTCTAGTATCCGAGCCTCCAACATTAGCAGGCATTCCTTGTGAATATACCAGCTGAGAAGGCCAGGAAGACAGGCAACACACAGCCATTACTCTTTCAAAAAATCCAGGGAAGAAACAGACACCAAGGGACAAACCACTTACCCAACAAAGACAAATCCAGAAATAAACACTCAGACCTATAACCACCCTGAACACAGATGCCTAGATATTAGAATAAAAATACAATCATAAACAAGTAGGGAATTAGCAGGTATGTCTCTACTAGAGCCCAGCTGTCCTACCACAGCAGACCCTGATTATTCTCACACAGCTGAAGCTTGGGAAAAAGACCTTAAAACTAACTATATGAAGATGATAGAGGTCCTTAAAGAGAAACATAAACAAACAGTTGAAGGAAATGAATAAAACTGTTTAAAACCTGAAAATGGAAATAGAATTAACAAAGAAAATACAAACCAAAGGAATTCTAAAAATGAAAAATTTTACAAATAGAATGCAAGATATGGAGGAGAAGAGCGTAGGCATTGAAGATACTATGGAAGAAATGGATACAGTAGTCAAAGAAAATGTGACTACTGTATATATGTATATATGTGTGTGTGTATATATATACATATATATATATATATATATATATATATATATATATATATATATATAATGTTGTTCCTCATGTTGTGGTGACCCTCAAGCATAAAATCATTTTCATTGCTACTTCATAACTGTTATTTTGCTGCTGCTATGTATTGTAATGTAAATCTGTTTTCCTCTGGTCTTATGTGACTCAGTGACTCCTGTGAAAGGCTTATCTGATCTCACATGATCATGACCCACAGGTTGAGAACCAGTGCTCTACATAGATTCAACAATATCATTAGCATTCCCTTTTCAAAACAAAAAGTCACAGAAGAAAATTTCCTAAACTAAAGGAGATACCTATAAAGGTATAAGAATCATACATTGGACCAGAAAAGAGAGTACCCTCATCACATAATAAAACACTAAACATACAGAACAAAGAAACAATATTAAAAGCTGCAAGGGAAAATTATCAAGTAACATATAAAGGCAGACTTATTAGAATTATATCTCATTTCTAAATGGAGACTCTAAAATTCACAACACAGAGGAAATAATCTCACACCAGCAAAACCAAAGTAAGCAAAGCAAACACACACACACACACACACACACACACACACACACACCCCAGCAGCAGCAGCAGCAACAGCAGCAGAAGTAGCAACAGCAACAACAACAGCAGCAACAACAAAACAGAAATCAAAAATCACTGGTCATTTATATCTGACAATATAAATATACCTAACAGATATTTACAGGACATTTTACCCAAACACAAGAGAATGTAATTTCTTCTTGTATCTTCTTCTCAGTACCTTGTGGAAGTGGAACTTCCTCTAAAATTGACCACAAACTCAGACACAAAACAAGTTTCAACAGATAGAAGAAAATTGAAATAACTCCATGAATCCTATCAGACTATGACAGATTAAAGCTGAATTTCAGCAACAACAGAAGCAAGAGAAAGCTGACTAACTCATGGAAACTGAACAAGTCCTACTGAGTAAAAAATAAATTAAGAAAATAAAGAAAATAAATTCTTTCTAGAATTCAGTGAACATAAATACACAACACACCCAAACTTATGGGACACAATGAAATCAGTTCTAAGAGGAAAATTCATAGCACTAAATGCCTACATAAAACAAAACAAAAAACTGGAAAAGTCTCATCCTAGCAACTTAACAGCATCTCTGAAAGCTCCAAAAGAAAAAGAATTAATTATACCCAAGAGGAGTAGACAGCAAGAAATAATCAAAGGTTAATATCAGTAAAATAGAAACAAAGAGAACAATACAAAGAACTCATGAAAAAAAGTTGGTTATTTGGGAAAATCACCAGGACAGACAAACCCTTATCCAAAGACACAGAATATCCAAATTAACAAAATCAGGAATAAAAATAGGGATTTAGCAGCAGACACAGAGGGAATGCAGAGGATCATAAAGAAACATGCCAAAACCTGTACTATAGGATGATATCATACAGCTGAAGACAAGTACAAGATAGAACGAGGCCTGTCATTGGATGAGAAGGAAGGATAGGCAGGAGAAAAGTTTGAGGGAAGAGGAAGGGACTGAAATGGAAGGAAACTGGAGAAGAAGCTGCTGAGAGAACATGGAGGAAGATGTTAAGATTCCACTCTGTATCTTTACAGGTTGTTATGAATGTTTTTAAGGGATGGATGCGTATAGGGCTTTGTCTGTTTAGACAGGTAATTATATCATATCAATTGGATCAGAGGTTATTGTGTTGTGTGTTCTTTCTTGTGGCAAATTAAGTTTAAGAGAGTATGTGGCAGCTGGGACACTAAGCCGCCATGGAATTGAGATGTATATTTCTGGCACAGTGGCAGCCTGCCTTGGGAACTGGATGGGTAGAGAGATATCTTGGGGTACTGCGGTGCCACACCTCGTGGGGGTAAAAGACAGCATTTTATTTTTTATAATTTTACAGCAACACTGTACTCCACCAAATTGGAAATAGCTAAAAGAAATGGATAAATTTCTTGACAGGAAACACTTACCAAAGTAAGCATCAAGAACAGATAAGCAATTTAAACAGACCTATAACTCCTGTAATATAGAAATAATCATGAAAAGTTTCCCAACCAAAAAAGTCCAGGGCCAGACAGTTTTAGGGCAGAATTCTACCGGAATTTAAAAAAAGAGTTAACACCAATACTCCTCAAATTATTCCAGAAAATAGAAACAGATGGAACATTCCTCAATTCATTTTATGAGGCCACACTCAGTACAATATTCAAGTCACATAAAGACTGAACAAAAAAAAGATAATGACATCAATTTTCTCATGAGCACAAATGCAAAAAATACCCAATAAAATAAAATAACTTATAAACTGAATCAAAAAGACCATCCACCATGATGTAGGCTTCATCCCAGGGATGCAGGTATTATTCAATATACAAAAATTAGTAAATGTAATCTACCATATAAAAATGTGAAAGGAAAAAACCCACATGATCATGTAATTAGCTGCAGAAAAAGACTTTGACAAAATCCAAAACCTTTTCATTATAAAAGTCCTGGAGGGATCATGGATACAAGAGACATACCTAATCATAAAAAGACAATTTATAGCAAGCCTACAGCCAACATCAAATTAAACAGAGAGAAACTCAAAGCAATTCCACTGAAGTCACTCTCAAAACCTAAATTCAAAATAGTGCTTTTAAGGTTTAGCTAGAGCGATTAAGACAACTGAGGAGAGCAAGGCAATACAAATTTGAAAGGAAAAATTCCAAGTACCATTAGTTACATATGATAGGATAAAATACCTAAGTGGCCCTAAAAGTTCCACTAGGGGGCTTGTTAAAGCTGATGAACACTTTCAGCAAAGTGGCTGGATACAAAATTAATTTTAAAAAAAATCAGTAGCTCTCTTATATTCAAATAACAAACGACTGAGATAGAAATCAGGAAAACAATGTTCTTTGCAATTCCAGAAATAATATAAAATAGCTTGGGGTAGCTGTGACTTAAGCAAGATAAAAACTTCGAGTCTTTGAAGAAGGAAATTGAAGAGGATATCAGAAGATGGAAAGGCCTCCCATACAAATATATTGGTAGAATTAGACATACTTAAAATGATTATTTTTATCAAAAGCAAGCTACAGATTCGATAAAATCCACATTAAAATTTCAACACAGTCTATACAGACCTTGAAAGGACAATTACCAACTTCATATGGAAAAACAACAAGAATAAAAATAAACAAGCCAGAAGAGCTAAAACAAACCTCCAAATAAAAACTGCTGGAGGTGTCACCACCCCGATTTCAAGTTGTATTACGAGCTATAGTGATAAAAATCACACAGCATTGACATAGCATTGGCATAAAAACAAAACACATTGATCAATGGGATTAAATAAGAGACCCAGCCATAAATCCCCATACCTTTGGCCACCTGGTTTTTGATAAAGAAGCCAGAAATATACAACTGAAAAAAGAAAGCATCCTCAACAAATGGGGCTGGTCTAATGGAATGTCATGGAATGTCAGTGTCTTAGTCAGGGTTTCTATTCCTACATGAAACATCATGACCAAGAAGCAATTTGGGGAGGAAAGGGTTTATTCAGCTTACACCTCCACATTGCTGTTCATCACCAAAAAAAGTCAGGACTGGAACTCAAGCAAGTCAGGAAACAGGAGCTGATGCAGAGGACATGGAGGGATATTACTGGTTTGCTTCCCCTGGCTTGCTCAGCTTGCTTTCTTATAGAACCAAGGACGACCAGCCCAGGGATGGCACCAAGCACAATGGGCTGTGCCCTCCCCCATTGATCACTAGTTGAGAAAATGCCTTATAGCTGGATCTCATGAAGGCATTTTCCCAAGGGAGGCTCCTTTCTCTTAGTTAACTCCAACTTGTTTCAAGTTGACACTCAAAACCAGCCAGTACAGTCAGCCTGTAGAAGAATACAAATATATTCATGTTTATCACCCAACATAAAATTCAACTCCAAGTGTATCAAAGACCTCAACATAAACCCAGATTCTCTCAACCCAATAGAAGAGATGGTGAGGAATACTTTTAAAACATTAGCACAATAAAGATTTTTCTAAACAGACACTGATAGTACAGGCACTAAGATTGGCAATTAATAAATAAATGGGACCTCATAAAACCAAAAGCTTCTGTAAGGCAAAGGACACTATTAATAGGACAAAATGGTATTCTACAGAGTGGGAAATATTTTTCCAACTCCACATCCAGTAGAAAACTAATATCTAAAATATATAAAGAACTGAAGAAACTAGATATCAAAAAATGAAATAATTCAATTAAAATGGGGAACAGATCTAAACAGAGAATGTTCAACAGAGGAATCTCAAATATCTGAGAAACATTTACAGAAATGTTCAACAACCATAGCCATCAGGGAAATGCAAATCAAAACGACTTTGAGATTCCACTGTACACCTGTCAGATTGACTGTGATCAATAACACAAGTGACAACACAAGCTGGTGAGGATGTGGAGCAAGGGGAACATTCCTCTATTGCTGGTGGGAGCACAAACTTGTACAGCTACCGTGGAAATCAATGTCCTTGTTCTTCAGAAAATTGGGATTCAGTCTACATCAAGATCAGCTACATCACTGTTGGACTCAAAGCATGTTCCATTCTATAACGAGGAGCATTTCTCAGCCCTGCAACCTTATTCATCAGAGTCAGAAACTGGAAATAACTTAGATGTCTTTCAACCAAAGAATGAATAAAGAAAATGTGGTGAAAAGAGTAGTATTATTCAGCTGCTAAAAATAAAATAACAACAACAAATGACATCACGAAATTTGCAGCCAAATGGACAGAACTACAAAAAAAAAGTCATTCTGGGTGAAGCAACCCAGTCCCAGAAAGATAAATATGTATTCACTAACAAGTGGACACTGCCATTCAACCACGCAAACACTGATCTCAGTCAGACAGGGACGGCTCGTTGCATACACACTTTAAAGCTGATTGAACAGGACCATAGCTCACAATTCAGAGGCTGAGGCTTCACCATGGAACATTTTTTTTTTCCTGTCAGTTTATAGAGGTGACACCACAATTCCCACAATGAGCTCATATGCAGGGACAGGAAGTGCTGCCTGGTAGTTGTCTCTGACTCAATCCATTTTAGACATAACAGTTCATATTCACCTTTAATTTGATGGGTCCTACATGTAGCTCTCATTACAGCACATAACAGGATATTTGATCAGCATAGCCTTGCTCTGGGTCGTGTGTGTGTGTGTGTGTGTGTGTGTGTGTGTGTGTGTGTGTGTGTGTGTGTTAATGACTGGTAGTCATATTAGAGCAACAATATGAAATAGTTGGTAGGCATGGAAGAAATGGTTACAGCAATGCTGGGGGTGGGCAGGCCTCAACAAAAGAAATAATAACTAAGCTACAATCTGTAGACCCAGAGAGGTTAGGCAAAGAGGATGCACAGTGGGATACATGGATCTCCCTGGGAAAAGGAAATAGAATAGATTTTTGGGGGGTGACTGGCAGAAGGTGGGAATTGGAGTGGGGGGATCAAGTCACCGAGGGGAAATGAGACAACGGAGGAAGTACAGAGAAAGAGACTACTGAATTGGGCATTTGGGAGGCAGTGTGGAAACCTAGGGCAGGGGCACCTTGCAATCTATGAAGGTGACCCTAGTGAGGACTTCTCATAGTTGGAGATAATGAGTCTCAGCTGGCCATCTCTCGTTTCTAGGACAGGCTGCAGTGGCAGGATAGGGTTGTAACTAGTTGAGTTGTTTCCAAGGGGGTCCCACTGAAACCCCCAAACAATGCAGGGTGATGCTAAGTCCGAGTGTTGCTTTCTGAAAACTGATGGTAGGACCCTGTCGCTGATGACTATACCCTCACAACTCATTAAATCTGAAGAAGAAGGCTGGTGTCTTCATGGAGCCTTTACCCCTATCTTCTATTTTGTGCAACAAGGTACTCTGCAGGCTACCAAAAGAGAAACATGGACACCAAACCATTGAAAAACCTTTGACCTACAATCTGTCCTGTCTGCGAAATATTCTAGGTAATAGTGGTAGAGAACATGTGGGAATGTTCCAGCCTAACATTACAAACTCCATTTTGCTTTCAGATTCCATTTTATGATTAATTTGCCTTCTGAATGAATTCAGCCACTGGAAAAACTTCAACTTGTTTGGGGAGCCATGTCATGTGTGTAACAATTACAAGTCCTCTGAGCAAATAGCCACTCCATACCTAGCAACAACCAATCAGTTCTTAAGGGGAAAGTAATTGATGTCTAAAGTAGATTGATTAAGCTAGCAATGACTGCTCATACCAAGCTGAAATCATTGCTAGTTAATGGAAGTACACCAAGCAAATGTCAACCAATAGTGTACCTGCCACACTGGAAAGTCCCTCACCCTGCTACAGCAACCATGATAAATAGGCAAGGCTTGTACCTGCTCAGGATTTTCTGCACCTTCCACTGTGCTGGAAACTCCAAATTCCAGTGTAAATAAAGACTCTGCATTTGCTGCCTACAGGAGTTTCGCAGACACCATTTCTATGGAACAGTTGCAGCCATTGTTGTAGCAGTTTCCGGGGCTGCTGTCCTCTGCAGCTGTATGCTGGGAACAGGTGCGATTCCAGGGATTTTTCCCACAGTGCCAGGTGTGGTGGTCAGAACCTCAAATCAAACAGTGAGTCTGGACAATATAGCAAAGGTTAAACAAGCAAGTAGGTTTTGCTTTTAAAAAAAAAGTCACTGTCACTAGTACCATCTGGGCCATAAAACTATATTGAAAAGATATGTCAGGGGAAACGAATCATTTCATTATGTATGGTTAGGATAAAATAACACTAAATAGGTTATATATTCAAGATAGTTCCTTGTAGTTTTAAGAACTTCTGATGATGATAATGTGCATGTCTATATACCACATACTTGCCTGGTACCCAAGGAAGTCAAAAGAGGATGTCAGATCCCCTAGAACTGGAGTTATAGACTGTTGTGAGCTGCCAAGTGGGTGCTGGGAACCTACCTTTACAAGGTCAACAAGAGCTATCTTACCAGCCCCCGATAGTGTATTTTTATTTCTGATCTTGGTTTAATTACACAAATAGTGATTACTTAAATATACTAATATGGGCTGATTAAATACTAAATTCCAAACTATGTAAATAGTAGAATAAGATCATCAAAAGGGCTGCCTACTTCTTGTTGGTCTAGAAGTTTCTGGATAGAAGATATTAGTGAGAAGCCAGGAGACTTTGTGGTTATTTCTTTTGATCAATGTTGGTTCTGGAGCAATCATGCTCACTCAAGGCCTCCCAACTGCCTGTCATGCCCACCTCTGTCTCTTTTCCTTATGTGGTTGCTGCTTATAAAGGATTCTTTCTCTTTCTCAATGAAAACTACTGTTGTTTGTTTTATTGGCATGGGGAAGGATGCTGTGACATAGCCGTCACTTAGCTAGTATCCTCAAACTTTATTTTCTCAAAAAACTAAATGGTAATGTGGACATGCATTGCTCTTTGGAGTTAGAGGGCAATACGGAATGGAGGCACAGATTAAGGAAGAAGGGCTTGTTTTGTATCTGTGGATCTCATACAGCTTGAGAGCAAAGAATTTATCAGAGAAACCCTTGTTCTCCATAGTTGGGTGGGACAGTCTAAGTCTTGGGTCTCTTCCAAAGCTCAGTGTCTTCATGGACAGAGAGCCACAGAACGCCACAGTTTACCTTTAGTGAGGAGAACTTGCTGTTCTTCTCATAGGTCTCATTGGTGGAAGGTATGCTATGCCTGTAGCCAGATGTCTCTGGACAGTTTCTGCTCCAAAGCTTTGGGAATCCACACACCTGTGGAACAAAACCACAACTCCTCTCCCAGAGGACATATGCAATGGAAACTACACGGGAGAATCAAAGCTACCCATCAGATGACCCACTGAAGGCCCATTCAGGGTCAAAGGTCTTCAAGAGGTAAATGTGTCATTAACCCTGCTGTTCTGCCCACTCCAGCTTTGCCATCCTCTTTCCAGGTACAGATCCCTAGGGAATCTCTCATAAAGCTTTTGAGAGATGCCCACAAGCCATCTTCCCTTTTGAGCCTCCTCCTTGGCTCCTTATGGCTTTCCTCATCCACACCGTTGCCTCACTAGCATCTCATTTTAACAGCATCTCATTTGGTGGTATTAGCTCCTCCATGGGAATGCCTCTATCTGAGACAGTCAAGTTGGAGCTATTAATTCACTATATCCACATAATTTAGAGCTGGTAGACTCATCACAGCTGCTTGGGCGTGGGAATTGTGGGAACTGATGTAGAAGTCAACAAGTCAGTGTGGGCTGCAACCCTGATGATTGTAGGAATGAATGATGTAGTTCATTCTCTTGCTGCCTCCCCCTCAATTTTCACTGCTCCCTTTCTTCCTCTTTCCCTTCCTCCTCCTTCTCTTCCTGTGCTTCCCTCCTTTCTTCTCCAAGTGTATTGCCTTCCATAGTTGCTAATAGTCATCTTCCATAGATGGTGGCAAATAGCTTGGAGATGCTAGCACGGCCAAGGAAAGAAACGCTAAAGGAGATGTTGGAGTAAGCCAGGCCCAGATGGAACTGCTTGTATTTCATCCTGTCAATGTGGGGGCAGATGATTCAGCAAGGCAATTTTGTCTCCTAAGAAACGACACTTTAGAAATAGCAATGAAATGGGTCTGTGTACTCTCAGAGGGTAAATGACTCAGGAAAAATCCAACTTGGGTATGAGTTGGCCAAGGAAGAAACTCTGCTAATGTCCAAGACAATTCTTATGGCCTCATGGTTTAAAAGTTGGTTAGACCCACTGAGGAAATGAACAAATTACATATATTGATTATCTCTACCAATTTGGCCACATATATTTATGAATGTTGGCTATGATTTTATTGCAAGTTTGTGGTGATTTTTATTAGAGAAGTAATGGGATTTCTTTTCATCTTTTCCTTTACCCATTAGAGTGAATTGATGTTTGTACATTATGATAATTTCTGTATAGCTCAGTGACATTGGAGCCATGTTGTCCTCATTCCCAACTGAACTTGGCTTAAGTTTAAATTTATTATTGAGTTTGTATTTAAAGGATTTACAGAACAAAGATAAAGATCCAAGGCCTCGTTCACCTTGAAAATGCATCATGCTGAGTTACACTTTTACTTTATTGCCTTGTTTATTGTATGGAAAAAATGTTCACAACAAGATGAGAAATACTGACAGCTTCAGAACACTCAGTTAGAATATGGGGGGTGGTATTTGTGGAGACCTCTTTCAAAATTCTGCGCACAAATGAACAGGGAATAGAAAAATAGACAGGAAGTAGCCAGAAGGTTAAACCTAAACAATGCTAATCACTTTGTTCTTGATGTATGTGTGTTGTAAGACTGTCTTAGTCATTGCGCTGTTGGTGAAGAGATACCACGACTAGAGGAACTCTTGGAACATAAAGCATTTAATTTGGGATCTGCTTACAGTTTTAGAGGGTTGTTCTGTGAGATCATGCCTGGAAGCAGACAGGCTTGGTACTGGAAGAGTAGCTGAGAGCTTTATATCCTGATCCACAAGGAGGAGAGAGAGAGAGAGAGAGAGAGAGAGAGAGAGAGAGAGAGAGAGAGAGAGAGAGAGGAAACAATGTGGCAATCTGAAGATAACTTTTCCAAAGATGGGGTTTCTGTTCAGGGCAGGGATTCAACTGGTTTCTACATGACCTCTGAACAGCTCAGATGCTACTAAATATCATCTCTAAGTTCTTAGGACTGCATCAACACAGTACAATCTAAGGTTGTTTTTGTTGCTTTTGTTTGTGTATGTTTGTGTGTCTGTGTATGTCTATGTGTGTGTGTGTGTGTGTGTGTGTGTGTGTGTGTCCCACCTTTCACCATGTTTAAGACAGAATCATTGTGACTTACCCATTGTGTGTGCCAGGCTTTTATGTAGGAGGCAGCCTCTCTGTCATACAGTGGCAACCAGGACATACCATCTGCTATTGTTACTGATCATACTTTAGAAAAATATATGTGATGAAAGGTAATGCAACTTTTCTGGTTAAAAAATATTACTTTTATTCTAGGTCTTTGAGATATCCAACCTCTGGGTCCTGGCCCTCCAAGGAAGTGGCCAGGGTGGACTCAGTGTCCTGGCCTGAGTCTCAAGCTGGACCAGTCATTGGTTGGCCACTTTCACAATTGCTGCTTGTTAAGGGTTGGCCTGATGCTATTTGTATTCTGATGTTAATTCTGCTTCCTCTAAAGGGGTTGCCTTGCCACCAGCAGTCCATCACATACTCAGGTGCTCTCATGTGAACCTTCTTCCCATTTTAACTGATCAATAAAGGCTAGAGCCTGTGGTTGGGCAGTGAAGGGGAAACATGGGTCCGAGGTTTAAGAATGGGGACAGGTAGAGAGGGAGAAGAAGACGAGAGGGGAAGGAGAGAGGATGAAGGAAGAGGAGGGGGAAGGCACAATTGACTAGAACCCCATTGCCAGGAGAAACCACAAGTAACAAGGGGTCTTAGAACTGGGAAATAAGTAAGAATAATGTTAGATCTGCCCAGTCTAGATATATAGCTTGTAATTATAACAACTGGATTATGTGTTTTTAATATAGGCTTATTGGGGTTGGAAATTCCAACAACAGCTGCTCACCTTTACTGCAGCACATCTTGTAGCAGGACAAATACTAGGTCAAAGGTTTTATGTCTGGGTTGGTGCCCTAATCCCTCCACTCGAAGTCTTGCCTGGTTACAGAAGATGGCCCATTCAGACTTTGTATCCCTCAATTCTAGGAATCTTAGCTAGGGTCACCCTGATAGATTCTTGAAAGTTTCCATTACAGTAGAACTTGCACTTGCTTCCAAATTGTTCCACGATTCCAGGTGTTCCTCCTAGCACTCCCTCCCTCTATCTTCCCCATACCTATCCCTCCTGTTTCTGTCCCCACATGCCCCCAGTTCACCCACAGTATTTATTCTAATTCACCTTCTCATAAAGGATCATGTAACCCCTTCCCACCTTGAGCCCTCTTTGTTACTTAGTCTCTCTGTTATAGCATGGTTTTCCTTGATAGAACCATTCATGATGGGGAAAACATATCAATGTAATGATTGTTTTGCTATACTTGTAGACAGGATCCTAGTATAATCCTCATTAGAGAAGCTTCATTCAGCAACTGATGGAAACAGATACAGAGACCCACAGCCAAACATTATGAGAGCATGGGAAATCCTGCAGAAGAAGGGAAGGAAGGATTGTAGGAGCCAGGAAGATTAAGGACACTACAGGAAAACCCATAGAACCAACTAACCTGGACTCATAAGGATTCACTGAAACTGAACTGACAATTAGGGAACCTGCATATGTGTTACAATTATGTAGTTTGATGCTTTTGTGGACTCCTAACAGTAGGAGTTAGGGCTTTTCCTTTTGACTGCTTTTGGTACCCTTCCCCTTCTACTGGGTTGCCTTGTCCATCCTTGATATGAGAAGAGGTGCCTAGTCTTATTGCAAAACTTGATGTACCATATTTGATTGATATGTCTAGGAAGCCTGCCTTTTTCTGAGAAGAAATGGAGGCATGGATGTTAGAAAAGGGGAGAAGCATAGGGATAGGGAGGAGGAGATGGGGGAGTTGTGGTTGGAATGTAATATATGAGAGAATAAATCAATTAAAAATATTGGTAAGGCCAAGCTGCCTAAGCAACCTGCTCTCCTAGGAGGACCTCCAATATCCTGCTACCTCTCCAACCACTTCATCAGACCTGCAGATCCTGGACCATACAGGTAAGTTTCCCTTCCCCCACCCCATCTCCCCCACTCCCTCTGAGCCCCCTGGGTCAAGCCAAGCTTCCCTGAGCAGCCAGCTATCACAGAGAGACCCCCACTCTCTTGATACCTCTCCACTCACCTTCACTGGACCAGAGGGCTTCTGAACCATACAGACCTACATGTCCAGAACCATACAACCCAAAGCTACCCATCAGAGGCCTGCCACACCAAGACCATCAAAGTTTACTCCCCCTCCCAATACCTACTACCACAAGAACATCCAGGGACTGAAACCATCTAGATGGCTAAAAGCCCTTGGAAGAACACAATCAACAAAAACCAGGGCAATATGACACCTCCAAGCATAGCTACCTGACTATAGCAAGCCCTGGATATCCTAACACAATATCAACACAAGAAAATGACAGAGGCCTTTAAAGAGGAAATGAATTAATCCTTAAAGAAATATAGGAAAATACAGTCAAACAGATAGAGGTCTTTAAAGAAGAAATAAATAAATCCCATAAAGACATACAGAAAAATACAATTAAACAGATGAAGGAAATAAAACTGTGCAAGACCTGAAAGTGGAAGTAGAAGCAATAAAGAAAACACAAACTGAGGGAATCCTGGAGATGGAAAACTTAGGGAAGAAAACAGGAACAACAGATGCAAGCATCATCAGCAGAATGTAGGAGATGGAAGAGAGGCTCTCAGGCATTGAAGATACAACAGAAGAAATTGATACATCAGTCAAAAAATATTAAAGTCAAAAATTTCCTGACACAAAACATCCAGGAAATCTGGAGTACCATGAAAAGACCTAACCTAAGAATAATAGGAATAGAAAAAAGTGAAGAGTTCTAACTCCAAAGCCCAGAAAATATTCTCAACAAATCATGAAGGAAAAAAAAAAGCCCATGGCCAGAAGAATTTAGTGCAAAATTGTATGAGACCTTCAAAGAAGAGCTAATACTAATACTTCTCAAACTAGTCCACAAAATAGAAGGAACACTTCCAAAGTCATTCTATGAGGTCCCAGTCACCCCAATACCTAAAACCACATACAGGCTCAACAAAGAAAGAGAACTTCAGATCTACTTCTCTTATGAACATTTGTGCAAAAATACTCAGTAAAATATTCACAAAACAAATCCAGAAACATATCAAAGACATCATCCATCAAGATCAAATAGGCTTCATGCCAGGGATTCAGGGATGGTTCAATATGGAAAACTCCATCAATGTAATCTAATATAAAAACAAACTGAAAGAAAAAACAGACTGATTATCTCATTAGACACTGAAAAAGCCTTTGATAAAATCCAACACCCATTCATACTAAAGGTATTAGAGAAATCAGAGATAGTTGGCACATACCTAAACATAACCAAAACAAAATATAGCAAGCCAATAGCCAACATCAGACTAAATGGAGAGAACCTTAAACTAATGCCACTAAAATTAGGCTAATTAGGCTAAAAGTAGACAAGGCTGCCTACTCTCTCCCTCTCTATTCATTATAGCATTTGAAATTCTATCCAGAACTAAAGAAGATCAAAGGGCTACAAATTGAAAATGAATAAGTCAAAGTATTGCTATTTGCAGATGATATATGATAGTATCCATAAGTGACCCCAAAAATTTTACCAGAGTATCCTTACAGCTGATAAACAGTTGAATAAACATCAAAGTGGCTGAATAAAAATTAACTTAAGCAAATCAGTAGTCATTTTTAATAGAAATGTTAAATATGCAGAGAAAGAAATTAGGGAAACAACTCCTTTTACAATAATATATAATATTATAAATATCTTGGTGTAACTCTAATCAAGCAAGTGAAAGATCTATGTTACAAGAACTCCAAGTCCCTGAAGAAAGAAATTGAAGAGAATATCAAGAGATGGAAAGATCTCCCATGCTCATGGATCAGTAGGATTAACACAGTGGAAATGGCCATCTTACCAAAAGCAATCTCAGATTCAATGCAATCCCCATCAAAATTTCAACACAAATTTTTATAAACCTTGAAAAAGCAATTCTCAACTTCATATGGAAAAACCAAAAAAATCCAGAATAGCCAAAACAATTCTGAACAATAAAAGAACTTTGGGAGGAATCACTGTCCCTGTCAGGAGCCATTTTCTCCTCTGAAGCAGAGAAAAAATGCGAGAGAAAAGTCTGCTCACCAGGCAGAGTCAAAGCAGGTCAGGGCCTGTTGGCAGATTTCCCAGCCTGCTGAGGCATAGAAAGATAAGAGGAGCCTCACTTGAGGCTCCAGGTAAGGGGATGAAGATTCTTTTGACCTTGGTGCAAGGAATAAGGAGGTTTGGGATAGGAACAAGTGTATTACATGTATATTTCAGCAAAACGTCTCTGTTAGCTTGTGGCTTTGCTTCCCATGGTACTGTAGTATAAGAGGGCTGTGAGAAATACACTGGCTTCTGATGTGGTAATGACCTACAGCCCTCCCATTATCTTCGTCTTACAGCTTGTTTCTATCTTTCTTATTGTCAGCCTCACTTCTCCCTCGGAGGACTGTTCAACTTTGTACTGGCTGGACCAGTACATATTCTTGACCTCAAAATGTACTACAGAACAATAATGATAAATACTGCATGGCATTCGTACAAAAACAAACACATTGATCAATGGAATTGAGTAAAAGGCCCAGAACTAAACCCATAGATCTGTGGACACTTGATTTTCGGTAAAGAAACCAATACCATACAAGGGAAAAAGGAAAGCATCTTCAACAAATGGTGCTGGTTTAACTGGATGTCTACATATAGGAGAATGAAAATAGATCCATATTTATCACCCTGCACAAAACTCAAGTCCACGTGGATGAAGGACCTCAATGTAAAACCAGATACACTAAATCTCATAGAAGCAAAAGTTGGAAATACTATTGAACATGTTGTTACAGGAGGCAGCTTCCTGAAGAAAATATCAGTGGCTCAGCTTCTAAGATCAATTGATAAATGGAACCTCATGAAACTGCAATGCTTCTGTAAGACAAAGGACACTGTCAAGGCCTACAGGTTGGGAAAGGATCTTTACGAACTCTACATCTGACAGAAAGACAATATCCAAAATTTATAAAGAACTCAAGAAGTTAGACACCAACAACCTAAATAATCCAATTTAAAAACGGGACACAAAGCTAAACAGAGAATTTGCAACAGAGGCATCTCAAATAACCAAGAAGCACTTAAAGGAATGCTCAAAGTCCTTAGTCATCAGAGAAATGCAAATCAAAACAACCCTGAGGTTCCATCTTCTACCTATCAGAATGGCTAAGATAAACCCCAAGAGATAGCACATGCTGGTGAGGGTGTGGAGCAAGGGGAACACTCCTCCGTTGCTGGTGGGAGGACAAACTTGTTACAACCACTTTGGAAATCAGTTTAGTGGTTTCTTAGAAAATTGGGAAGAGTTCTACCTCAAGACCCAGCTATACCATTCCTGGGCATATACTCAAAAGATGCTCCAACATTCCATTAAGGCACTTGCTATGTTCATAGAAGCTTCATTCATAATCCTAGAAATTACAAACAACTTAAATGTTTCTCAATTGAAGAATAGATAAAGAAAATATGGTAATCTACCCAATGGAATACTATTTAGCTATTACAAACAAAGTCATCATGAATTTTTCAGGCAGATGGATGAAACTTGAAATATCATCCTGAGTGAGGGGACCCAGTTCCAAAAGAAAATGTATGGTATATACTCCCTTATAAGTGGATATTAGCAATAAAATACAGGTACCATAAAATACAGGTCCACAGCCCCAAGAAGCTAAACAAGAAGGAAGGCACTAGCAAGGAGATTTGAATCTCTTTTAGAAAGAGGAATAAAATAGTCATAAGAGGCAGGTGAAAGGAGGGAACTGGGATCATTGGAGGTAGGGAGAGGGAATGTGGGTGGGTTTAGTATTAGGTGTGGGAAAGGAATAATAGATGACTAGAAAAATGAATGGAAATCTGCAACTGAGAGAGGTGAGCAGGTATGAGTTATCTCCAGAATAAAAAAGAAACCTAGATTAAGGGAAGCATCCAAAATCAATGGGGGTAGCCTTAGCTGTGACTCACTACACTGGAGAAATGGAACTTGAAGAGTCTACATCTGGTAGCCAGTCAGGAACACCAGTGGGCAATAGAGACATCAACCCACCCACAAATTTTTAATCTAAAATTTAGCCTGTCTACAAGAAATGCAGGCATGGGGGATGGAGTAGAGACTGAGGGAATGACCAACCAGTAACCGACCTAATTGAAGACCCATCACATGGGCAAGCACCAATCCTTGACATTATTAATGATACTGGGTTATGGTTGCAGATAGTAGTCTAGCATGGCTGTCCTCTAAGAGGCTCCACTCAGTAGCTGACTCAGACAGATGCAGAGGCCACAGCAAAACACTGGATGGAGCTTGGGGCCTCTTATGGAAGAATAGGAGGATTGTGGGCCGTAAAGGGTATGATAGGCTCTCCACAGGAAGACCAACTAAGTCAAATAACCTGGAACCTTGGGGCTCTCAGAGTGTGAACTACCAACCAAAGAATATACATAGGCTAGTCCTATCCCTCTCCACATATATGTAGTAGATGTACAGCTTGGTCATCATATGGGTCCCCAACAACTGGAACAGGGACCATCCCAAAAGCTGTTGCCTTGTAGACATACATTTTTGCAACGTACTTTTAATAAGAGTTCAATCTCTCCCCTAGCCCACCACCCAGCAGAGGGAGTAGAGGAGAACAGTTATTAGGTTATGTGGGAATATATTCAGCAATAGTTCTGTGGGGGTGAGCTTGATCTTCTTTGGCAGCAGCTCAGTCCCATAGCAAACACCAAATATGACTCAGCAGCTGCAGACTGGTCTTCTAGGCAGGCAGACACCAGGCACAAACCAGCAGTTACAGTCCAGTCCTTTCAGCAAGCAGACAGCAGGCAGCTGTAGTTCAATCCTATAGAAACAACTAGGTTGGCCAATAGGCCTGAGGCAGGGCTGCAGAAGTGACAAGCTGCCACAGGAACCTCATTAGCAGTTCTTGAAAGAGCTTCTCTCAATGGCAACATTACCACAAGTTGAGCTCAACAATGCTATGTAAGGTGAACCAATGCTTGCATGTCTTTAGTGAAGAATAACAAAATAGAGCAAACTAAACCAAATCTTAGTGCTCATCTCCCACTGTCTGTGGGGTCATATTTATACTCCATCACAGGTCCTTCCGAGTGCTATATCAAAACATCCTTTTACTGTGTCTGCTTCAGGAAAACAGTCTTTCATAAGTTTGATTTAGCAAGACATCCTAGACATCCTTTTATCTGTGTGCCCCAGCAAAACACCATTTGACACAACTAACTTTCCAAAGAACTAGAAGTTTCTATTTCAGTTGCCTGTACATGAGATATGTTCTTCTAGCTGGGCTGTCTTCTTTGGCTTTAGGGGGAGAGGAAGTGCCTAGCCTCACAGAGACTTCAAGTGCCAGGGTAGGGGGATAACCAGGGGGGCCCCACCTGCTCAGAGGAGCAGAAGGGGAGTGTAGGTTGGAAGGGAATATGGAAGGGTCTGACAGGGAGGGGGCAGTGAGCAGGATGTAAAATGAATACAAAAAATAAAACAAATAAAAGAACCTCAAAAAATATTGTTAAAATAAAATATTTTGCTTTTATGCAATATATATATTTGTAACCACAAAGAGACATTCTAACAAACCTGCTCATCTCTGGGTGTATTTCATGGTTCTGTTGGATGATGTTGGGGTTTAACCAGGGGGCCTTGCATTTCTAGGTTGAGCTCTGCCGTGAGTCCATGCCCCCATCCCATGCCCCCCATCCCCTACTCACAGCCCCTAGTGTTTGACGGGGGTGCATTTCTCTTCCTTTGGAGTCACCTTTGGGTCTCTAGTTGTCAACTGATAGTGCTGACTTCCCTTTCTTCAGAGGACATTTATTTGTATCCAGAGACACTGCACAGACGTGTGTGCTCAGCCAGAGGAGGCCACCAGAACCCAGACAGAGACATGATGCTGAGTCACTGGATACACACAACAGCCCCACAGCAGACACTGTCTGCCTTCAACTTCTTCAGTGATGTGCTTGAAGAGATTAACTTTGACCTTGAATTTCAGTAGATCTTGGTCTTTCTCAGCTTGAGGGAGTGTGTGGCTCGTCCTGAGCATTGGGCATCCTGAACACCATCAAAGATTGAAGGTGGCAACCGAGAGAACATTTTAAATCACAGCAGATAGGATAGACAAGATAACCGTAAAACATTAAAAAGATGTTTCCATAAATACAATAATAGTTTATGGAGCAGAAGTACAATAGGAGCAGATGACTGCAGCCTTGCCTCATAGGAATCTAGCTCGAAAGATTATAGAGTTCAGGGCTTATAGAGTTCAGCTCTGAGAGAACTGTTTCCTATACCCAGCAGGGAGCCAGAGTCAACCAGCTCTTGAGGCCCTGGTGAGCAGTGGCTGTTCATCCTTCCATGCTGATGAAGGGAAGCTGCTCTGCTGCTCTGAGCTCAGGGGATGGGTGCTAATTAACGCAGTCTGAATTATCCTGCTGATCCACAAGCCCCAAATCTATTGGTTTAAAGGGTTACTGGTGCATAGTTTTGTGTCAGCCACCTATAAATCTTTGATGAATAAGGACCCACTGAAGTTTATGGTCAATCTAGACTCATACTGACAGAGAGGCCATTACCTTGGTATGTGCTGTTAGCCACATTCAGAGGAAAGACTTAGACAATCTTGTGACAGCAATGGTATAGTGACATCATTAGGGTCAAAAGACACAGGTGGATAACTGTCTATCTAGCCTCATGGAGTCCCACTGTTCCCTGTGCTGATGAATGCTGGGGGTTCCTTAAAGTTCTAAGAAATATAAAAACCAGAGGGTCAGACAGATGAGTTGGAATATGCCGACTGCTTAGGCAATGGCTCAGATTTGGCCACAGCCTGAGAACTTTTTGATAAATGCAGAGGCAGTAGGCTAAATAGCATCATATAAGCAAGAAGTATGTAGGAAAAGGAAGAACACAGCTGCCCTCTTTAAATACTGCATGGCTTCCAAGCCACCTCCCTCTGACAAACAATAGCCCTGTAAGCCTCACTCTCCAGATGGCTTGCCACTAAGAGGAGATGATGGTCACTACTTCATGATCAGGGCAGAGGACTCTGAATCCTCTGATGGACAGGGGTACAGAGCTAGCATTGTGCGTGGATGACCTAGCGCCACAGAGAAATTTTTAATTGGCTGTGGAGATGGATATCAGTAGGAAAGAAAATTCCCTGGAAGATTAGAGAAGCTGCCATTAAAACAGGCAAGGGCAGCAAGAGAATTGGGCATTTGTTTTGTGTTTGATGAGCCGCCATCTTCCCCTCTTGAGATTACCTGAGATCCTCTAAGAGTTGAATGCCACAATGTATGTTCTTTTCTTCTCTTTTAGACTAGCATTTAGTCTAGGAGTTCTGTTTAGGATGGATTTGCATGCGGAAACAAACCAGAAGTTGTTTATTAGGAGTTGATAAAGCAGCATATTCATATATGGAGAGTGAGCCACTGAGCAAGTACTAACTGGATGCTTCCATATAAATAAGATAATTCCTGAGACACAAACTAGAGGGAATGGGTCAAGATCACTCACAGAATGGGCAGAAGCAGAGGCTGATTTGCATGAGAGGAGGATTAGATGACAGGTTTTAGAGGTGCACGGATGTCTACAAATTAGCGATATCCAGCATGCTTATGTTACTATGACTGGCACCACTCGATGGGACCGGAGATGTTGGTGGAGATGTTGGCTTATTTCCAAATGATTTCATTTATTCCACTGGCTCATGGCTGGTCCTGTGTACTCCACGGAAGGTAGGCAAAAGCTCTCATGAGTCTCTTAAATGTCATGTCCAACAAAGACAAGAGGGAGGTCAAGTTGTCATTGTCTGACTTATCCTCAGCTGCCTCTGAAGTTTTGATACTTAAAAATCAAAATGGCCACCCAGTATGGAATTAGGGAAGGTTGCTAAAGCACTCAGACATTTTACAGTCAGGCACAGCACTCTTACCAAGTTTTTATGGAGTTGACTTCCAGCCACAGAGCTCTTTATGGTGCAAACACACTGACAGCCATATTCCCCCATAATTTTCTAAACAAAGTTATAGTAAACCATCAAAACAGTTAAGAGGTGATGAGATTGGGGTCAGAGAGATGGCTCAGTGGTTAAGAGCACGTGTTGCTTTTGCCTAGGACCCAGGTTCTGTTCCTAGCATCACTCTTCACAACTATCTGTAATCCCAGTTCCAGGGGTCTGGCGCCCTGTTCTGACTCGCAAGAATGTTGCACACACATGGTTTATATACGCAATTGCAGGTGAAAATCAGTACATGTAACTTAAAAAGAAATAATCTTTTCTTTTAAAAAAGGCTATAACCATCCAGAAGAGTTTGGAAACTTTTAAATGACCAAGAATCAAACATTTAAAGTTTGCATGAAAGCAGATGCTGAAACAGAGCACCAGTTTAAACAGAATGGCCAATTTCTCATCGTATGTGGGATGGGTTTTGTTTATTGCAGGATAGAAACCTGCAAGATGAGTTAAATGCATCATCACTGGCTGGAACATCTGAACCCCATGAAGCACTGATTTCCACAGGAACATCACAGCAGTGGCAAATTGTTTTCGCACCCCCATGGAGAGAAAACATTCTCATTTTTTTTACACACTAATATTTAAAAACACAAAGAGAAAAGCAAGCATATCTCTTTAGCAGAGCAAAATAAGAAGCTTAAAAAGCCCCGACGGTTCCAGAACTGGCCACAGCTACAGAGAGAGCATCAGTTACCTTGCACTGAAGGTAAACTCGGAGCCTTCACTTTGGCCAAGATGGCAGCAGTAGAGTGTTTAAGTGTTTTGTTTGTTTTGTGAATGTTTTGCCCACATGCATGTGCTTGGTGCTCACAGAGGGCAGAAAAGGATCCCGTGGATCTCGAATCACAGATGGTTGTGAGTCACTAGGTGGGAGGTGGGAGCTGAACCTGGGTCCTCTACAAGACTTGTCAGGGCTCTTAACCAGATCTGTGTCATAATTTCATTTTACTATAATTACCATGGACATCCCAAACCCGACAGTCTACTTCATGATGCCCTCCATTTTGGAATGACAACACTGGTGGAGAAGTTTGAGAAATATTTCAGAAACCCCTGGCTCTGTTGCTGAGCTGGAAGCCGCAGGTACAGAGGTGTTTCTACTGCTGCTTGCTCTGAGGACTGCGTCCAACTTGTCAGGAGTCACATCTGGCAAGTGGGAAACCAGATCATTACCGCCAAATTATAATTCACTAGTTCAGTTGCACTTACATAGCACTATGTAAGTACCTTAAAATGCTAAGCCATAGCCACCCCAGCCATTAGGAACTTTTAATACCTCTTCTTCGGAGAAAGGAAGCCTGCTGTTCAGAGCAAATTGCTTGCTTAGTTCAGGGATTTAAGAAATAGCACTGACAGGGATTCCCACAGTGGGTTGTGTCTCAATAAATCTGTCACAGGTTGGAAATGCTGTAAGCTAAAAATTCCCCTAAATACTTAGTGTACGGAACACTAAGACCCTCCAGCCAGAGTGGCGCAGTAATGGTTAATATCAATTGTCAGCTTGGATGGATCTGGAATCACCCAGTAGAAAACCCTCCAGGCACACCTAGGAGGAAATCTAGAATTCTTCAGGTGTCAGAAGGAGGGATCATCTTCATTAGGTTAATTTGATGTGGGAAAATGCACACTAACGGAGAGCAGATCCATACTTGGGGCTCAGGTCTTAGACTTCACACAAATAGAGAAGTCTAGCTGAGCATTTGCCTCCTTCTGCTTCCCACTGCAGATGAGACAGGCCCCCTGAAGTTTCTGTACTGTGACCTCCAAGCTCTGAGAGACAGCAATCCAGAACCCTGGGCCACCATAAAACCTTTCCCCACCAAGTTGCTATTGTCAGGATAATTTATTATAACAACAGGAAAGGTGACCAAATACCAACTTATGGCATGGGCTTCAATCTCGTGATTCTCCTGCCACAGCCTCCTAAGTGCTGGGATTACAGCCTGCACCTCCAGGCTTAACACACAGTCTTAACCACCCTGTCTGTCTGAAGCAGGCACAACAGATGCAGTGACAATTGCTACTGCGGAGTCCCTGTTAGAGCACCTGCTTACACCGCTGTTTAATTTGAAAACTGGAATGACATCCTCTACTTTCATTGATTAACCAAGATGATTGAGAATGAGTCTTCCCAAGAAGTCATATTGAGATATCCACAAATAGAAATCAGTCCAAACTAAATATTCAATTCGGAAATCATAGAATTATACACAAGGAGGTGTATTTGGGGTGGTTTTCTTCCTTCCTTCCTTCCTTCCTTCCTTCCTTCCTTCCTTCCTTCTTCCTTCCTTCTTCCTTCCTTCCTTCCTTCTTCCTTCCTTCCTTCCTTCCTCTTTCTTTTTTTACTTTTGAAGAATTTACATAATTAATGATAAAGAAATTTCCATGTATATTAACACACAGTCATTGAAAACAAACCCCAAACTATATCCATATAGTCCTTTGGTTCTAGGAACTAGTCTGCTTGTATGAGCCCTTAGATTTTAACCAGAAAGTAAAGTTACTTGCAACCTTCTGGACTCTTCCAAGTTCTGAGCATTCATGTTGTATATGAAACCATCAGCCGAACTGTTTCAAAAGTTTTTCTGGATTAAGCAATTGTCCGTACCCCTGGGGATGAGTGAGATGTCTCATGGTGATTACCTCATGTATCAGATGAGTGACATGTGCATCATGCTACTGCCATGTAAGCCTGTATGCCTGTAAGCCATGAAACATGTGTATACATGGATACATGTGGATACATTAACATGTACTTTTGGACTTTACCATAGTGCAGAATCAGTAGAACCTTTAGTGAACTTATGAAGTGTTCAGCAGTTTATAATAAAGTGGGCTCTGTACTGATGCTTTTGTGCAACTTATAGCTAGTATAAGAGTCCAAGTGTGGGAGTTGATATTTATTCCTAACTTGACATCATCAAGACTCACCTATGAGACATCTTCTGGGCATGTCTGTTAGGGAGTCTCTAGACAGGTTTAAATGAGGTGGAAAGACCCACCTGAATGTGGGCAGCAACAGCAGCCCATGGGCCAGGGTCCCAGACTGAATGAAAAGGAAGAAGTGAGTTGAGCGCCAGTTTTCATCTCTTTCAGCCAACCGTGGACCAGGGGTTACTGGAGGACTGGATAAACCCTTCAGCTGCTTTCATCAGCTTCTTCACAGGAGTGAGAAGAAAAGTCCTGAGTGATACACTGAGCATGTTCAAGGCAGGCTGGACCAAGCCATGCTCTGTACGATGGTGAGTGTGTGTGTTCAGCTTAGGTCACAGCGTCATGCTGAGGCATGTCTGCAGGATTGTTCAACACAGCAGATGCCTGGTAGCTCTGATGTGGCCATGGCCCTGTCCTCCTGACCCAGTGGAACTTCTCAAGCATGTTCAGACAAGATCTTCCTTTGCTTCCCTTGAAACTGAATGAAGAGGGCTGACATATGTACCAACTTCCGAAGCGTTTCCTGGGAGATCCAAAACATGTTTATTTCAGGATATTAAAAATAAACCATTAGTGGGTGGTCAAAATAGCTTAGCTGGAGAGCATGAGACTGAAGAGAAATAAATCATAGGACTGACATGATGGCTTAGTGGGGAAGGGCACATGCTACCAAACCTGATGATCTCAGTTCAATTCCCAGGACTCACATGGTAGAAGGGAAAAAACAAATTTCCTAGCACCTCAATACGCATATGCCCAGACATGCACACACCATGCACCACATAGAAATATAACGACAAAGCTCATCAAAATGAAAATTCCTCCACTGAGACAAAAAGATGATCTTGCATATAGAGTAGACATCGAGATCATAATTTTGCACTGAGTGTTCCCCCTTGCAGGCAGTGGAGGTAGGGTTCTGAGGAAGACAGGACATGCCCATGTAGCTCTAGGTCAGATATTTGCTTCTCTGTTTTTGCAATGCAGATATCACTGGGCTGGGCTGGGCACAGACTCTCAACGCAGCATCTGTGCATAACAGATGCAGTTGCTGAGGAAACTCATGCTTTAAAATTAGAGAAAGATGGTGAAATTGGGGACCACACAAATAGAAAAAGAATAGAGAGTCCTGGGGTTATAAATATCTTGTGACAGGCAGCTTGCTGAAAACATTAGCAACCATTCCCACCCACCCTTAAGAAAAGTGTTAATACAATGTGCTATTAATACATCTAAGTCAGAAAAGCTGGAGTGCCCAAAGAGCCTTTGCCTAGGATGTCCACAAGAGAATAGACAGTCACGCAGACACAGCAGACACACACACACATAGCAGACACACACACACATAGCAGACACACACACACATAGCAGACACACACACACATAGCAGACACACACACATAGCAGAAACACACACATACATAGCAGACACACACACACATAGCAGACACACACACATAGCAGACACACACACATAGCAGACACACACACATAGCAGACACACACACATAGCAGAAACACACACATACATAGCAGACACACACACATACATAGCAGACACACACACACACAAAGAGAGAGAGAGAGAGAGAGAGAGAGAGAGAGGGGGGGGGGAGATTTAAGTTTAGTTTTAATTTGGGAGACTATTAGGGATCAGAGAACTACAGCATGGCATCTGAAGAATGCAATGCCTAATTTTACTTTTGTTAGCTCTGTCAGGAAACTCATGCTCTCTTTTCATTGAGGAGAATCCTATTTTAGTGGTGCTCAAGGGCCTGGTGTGTTCAGATGGAGAGATGGAAACATTTTAGGGATTTACATTGTGTGGTAAAAAACCATGTAAATTCAACAGTGAATGGTTCCACACCCTGGAGCTTGGACCCAGATGCACAAGAGACTGCAGCTATTCCAGAGCTCCCTAAAACAATCTTATCTAGAGAGGCCACACAGCTGGCTACAATAGAGGAAGTCAGTGTGCCCAGCAAAGACAAGCAGAGAGGCAGCTTGGGAAGAGGTACCCAGCATCACTGCATCTGGAACTATCATGGCTGTCACTGGAGCAGACTGAATTGTGCCCCGTGAAATCTGTGTGAGGAAGTATTACTCTGCAGTACCTCAGAATGTGACTCTGTTTGGAGATGGGGCCCTTAAGGAAGTAAAAAGGAAGTGATTCTGGTGAGCCCCAGCCTGATATGTCTTATGTCCTTATGAAGTGATGCTGGGAAGCAGGCAAGTATGGAGAGAAACTGCTTCAGGATGGCTGGTGGGAGCCACAGAGTTGGCTTCAGAAACAAAACACAATTAGGCAAAATCAGTGCTTCCAACTCAGCTAAAATTCAGACTTCTAGCCTGCAGTGCTGTGAGATGAACCTTTTGTTTTTAAGCGTGGAAACCTGGTGTATTTTGCTATAGCTCCAGCAAAGGAATCCGTCGTCCACTACAGGAACCTTAGGCACAGTGAAAGAGAAGTGATTTTATTACCAAGCGATGAAATGAGACTGGTGGGTGGGAATCTAGTGTGAATGAGAGAGTTTGTTCTCAGAATACCAAACCTGCCTATCAGTAACATCTTCAAGAGTGGGGATTACTCTCTTAACCCTTGGTATATGTGTACAATCAAGGAACATAAAAATTCTGTCTTTAAAATATCAGGGGAGGGGGAAATACCTTGGGTTCTGATGGGGGTTTTGTGTCT
Organism: Rattus norvegicus; assembly: GCF_021556685.1. Classification (NCBI taxonomy): domain Eukaryota; kingdom Metazoa; phylum Chordata; class Mammalia; order Rodentia; family Muridae; genus Rattus; species Rattus norvegicus. The sequence continues at coordinate 122,903,310 of NC_141535.1, forward strand.
TTGTTTGTTTTTTTGTTTTCCCACTTTCAGTCAGTATGAAAAAACATTTTGATTATTCAAAGACAACTATATATGGAATAAAATAAAAAAGGGAGATTGAACAAAGGGTCATTTTACACTTTTAAGAAAACTTTTCTCCAGCTTCAAGGGATCTTTTGTTTCCCCCTAGTTTCTTTTGGCACTGCACTCCCATGGTCACACACACACACACACACACATATACACACACACTGTGGAGTAGGTGAGTTCTATGAGTTCTATTGAAGAACTCATGTACTAATGCATTGAAAACAAATGCTGTTACCCTTTGTAAGGACCAAGGCACACTTTCAATACACACACAGACACACACACACACACACACACAGTCACAAACACACATGCATATGCACTCATACATACTTACATAGTCACATATACACTCACACATACACACACATTCACACATATACACATAAACATATATATACAAACACACTTATGCTCACACTCACACACACTCTCACATACAGAAAACACATGCATATTTTTACACACACACACACATACACACACACACAAACACACTCTTACATTCATATATACACTTTCTGGTTCTTTAAATCAATCTCTCTTACTCCAGTGATTGATGGAAATATTTTATCAGTTGCTTCAAGCAGTGAGAACACTGGGAAACAGTTTGGGAGTTGCTGTCCTAACAGGAATATCCCTGTCAGTGAGCTTACCTGAGTCACCAGCTCCTCATCAAGGTCCCTTCTAGGCCTTTCACACCCACTTCGCAGAGAGTTCTTATCTCCCATCAGGGAAACAAGAGAGGCACGCTCTGGTATATATCTCTGAGCAGGCCCGTGCAGCTCTGTACAATGAGGTTGGTTGAAGCAGGTCTGGGCATCTGTTGTCACCTACCACATAAGAACTTAGTATCTTTGTTTGTGTTGAAAACAGACCTGGTGAGGCTGGGAAGTTTGGCCAGTATAGGCCTGAACATTCCAAGATGGCTGGGAATAATTTTCTCTGTTTTCTTAATGCAGAGCTGGGTCACCAATGTCTCTAGATCAAACTGGTTGTCACTTAAACATGTACACTATTTACAATTACATGAAAAAGTTATCTATTAGAACTTACAAATTTCCTTGGAGTCCTGAATGGATACTACATCTGAGTTGAGGAAGGAAAGAAAGACAGAAATAATTAAGGACACATGGAAGAAGAAGCCATCACCACATGGCCTCCAGTTATCAGTTACTCCTCTGCTAATGTCATAGAACAGTCTAGATAAATAACCCAGAGAAGGCTTTAGCGTGGCTTATAGTTCCACAGGGGATACAGTCCATCATGGAGGGAAGGAATAGCGGCAGGGACATGGGGTTGACCTGGAAGCAGATAAGTCACATGTCACCCACACACAGGAAGCAGACAGAGAGAGAGAGAGAGAGAGAGAGAGAGAGAGAGAGAGAGAGAGAGAGAAATGGAATTACCAGAGAGAGAGAGAGAGAGAGAGAGAGAGAGAGAGAGAAAGAGAGAGAGCGAGCGAGCAGGAAATGGAACTACCTATAACCCGTCAAGGCCCATCCCCAGTGCATCCCCCAGCAAGGCTCTGCCTCTTAAGGTTTCTGTGATCTTCAAAAACAGTACTATAGGCTTGGGACCAAATATTCATACATGAGCCTAAGTGGGGAACTTGTCATTTAAACCACATTGGTTGGAGTTTCTCCTCAGCTGAGAAGGAAGAATTTTAGCACAATTACAACATTTGCCTGAAAGGTTAAGAACATAGATTTGACACAGCTTTTACAGACAGGTAGTTTCTGTGCAAAGAACAGCGAGCCAGGCTTAGGGCTTGAACAAACCTGACAGTGGGTAGCTGTTTTCTGTTCTCTCACACATGAAACTATTAGCTTTATTTAGAAAAGAGACATCCTAACTCCTGGCATCCCAAACTCATCGATCAAATTCTTGTTGGGTGTCCCCAGGAACCACCCACGGATCTGATTTAAGTTCTTTAGTCATCGTTTCAAGACAGTAACTTGAAAATTACTAAAATCTTGCATGCGATGATTGTAAAGACAGTGACGTGGGACTCCCCTTCCAGAAATCCACACCCATGCTCTTCCTGAATGTTTCCATTTCTCTTAGCCCCTGGGTTTAAAATGTCTTATAATGAATGCCGTCCAGGCTTCCCATTGTCTCCTCATGACATTCTTTTCAACCCGGAGCCCAAGCATCTTGGGTATTCTTTCTCACTTGTCCTTAATAAATCTATGCCTACTCTGCTTTTTCCTTACTCCTTTAGAGCACAAAACAATGAAGACGAGGAACGCAGGCTCCACTGGATGAGGTGACTGGCGCAGTGCCATAAGCTCTGCAAGGGGTCATCCTGCTCACCACTGCGTCATAGGCCCATGGCTGGCTCCTCTCTTCTTCAAGGTGGTCTGCCAGATTGTCAGAACTGTGAACTTAATCTCTTTCAGGGAGACAAGCTTCTCCTCTGACTAGTCAGTCCTTTCCTTCTCTCAGTATGGGATTTCTGGGGAAATTAAAATTTCTTGGGGGTGGGGGGGTGGAGGGATCTGTTTCAATTATCTGCTAGGCAAAGGGAGAGACACAGTGTCTCTTTAGAAGTCTTCCTTCCTTCCAGGATGACTACAGAGTGTCAGACACTTTCGTCCATGGTCAGCACCATTCCCCCCTTTGCATTTAAAAAGCTGTATAAAGTGTCAGTAGCCTGTGTTTTGTAAGAAAAGTAGGCTAATGACTAGAGCAATTTCTATGTTCCCTTGTACAACATTTAAGGTCGTCATTAAAGTATGTTTTTAAAAATCAGTGAAAATAGAACTTCCACATTCTCTCAAGGCCAGAGGTCACTGCATCTCCCTCAAAGACCCTTTTAGATCCTCTCCCTGGCACCCTTACAGAGGGCTAATAATCCCTTTAAGAGGCAAATCAAGTTCTCAAGATTCTGGAAGGCCAGGGGGATGCTGGGGAATTTGGAGTCTCACTTTGTTGATTATAATTTCTCATATTTAGCCATTCACAAATATTTAACTTTCTATTTACGTGATACCATGCAGCACTAACGACCACAAACACACTGTTGCCAATAGCTGTCCCTTCTTTCTGTTGCAGTTGTTTCTAGCAATGTGAGCTTATCAGACCTAGGGTAATAGAGGAGAAAAATGCCCAAGGAGGCAGAGAAGAGAGAGTGAAGTTTGTGCCACAGTTGTGGCCAGCTTTGATGCCATTGTATCTGAAGTCAAGGATGTTCTCTAGTTAATGCCTTTGACTCTAAAGAGATAACTAATTGAAAGAAGGTTTCTCTCATCTATGGTGTCTCTGACATTTAGCCAATGTTGGTGTAAGTCACCTTTACCTTCTCGCTCGCCCTAAAGGTGAGCCTGGGAGTCTATCTGCAGCATTTGTTCAGTTCTTGTTCTTTTACTTCATAGATTCTTAATTTGTACTTTGAAGTTTCTGGTTTCGCCCTCTCTCTTCTCTCCCGCTCTCTCTTAAGCACAATGTGCTATAAGGAGAACCAATTTCAAAAGTACTCTTAGTGTTTCTGGTCTGCATGAAGCTCTGGAGGTGTCCCTGCAGAAAAGCAAATCACAAGTAGCTATTTGAGATTAAGGCCAGTGAGGAATCTGTGCTAAGAGCACGGCTCATTGACACATCAGTGTAGGTAGATGTCTTTATGCAGGTGAAAGCAGACACAAGATAAAATGAGGTCTGTCAATAGACGAGAAGGAAGGGAGGTGGGAAAAAAGTTGTAGAAGGAAACCGAGAGGCAGAAAGGAGGGAGAGGCAACATGGAGGCAGACATAAACAATCCATCACCATGCATCTCTACATAGATACAGATTGTTATGAATATCTCTTAAGGGATGGATTTCTATAGATCAAGTCATCTTATCTAGGTGGGTGGTTATATCTTTATCAATTGGTTGTGAGTTTATTGTGTGGATATATTGTGGATTGAGAATTTAACATATGTATCTGATTGTTGGGTTGGAGTTTGTTGAGTCTTGATTTTATGGGTTACCTGGAACCCCGGGAGACTGGAATGGCTCGTGGACCGCCTGGGTCTGAGAGTTCTTGGGGGCAGCGTGGAACTGCTGAAATAAAAGTGTCCTGAAGTGCCATGTGGCCTTATGGGTACCCTCGCTAGCGTGGGATAAAAGGTTTAGGCATTTTTAATATTTACAGCAACACACCAGTATTGTAGGTAACATTGTAAATAGTCAGAAGCAGACCACCTTTTTTTCTTCTCCTTTTAAAATACGTAGCCTTAGTGGGGCTTTCCCAATGTTTAGGAAATGGAATGATGTATAAAATGCCAGGCATTCATAGTTTTCTGTGCCTTGTTTTACAGCAACTCCTGATTTTATTTACCAAGTGGCTTAATTCAGTGATGAGCTCGAAGAAGGCACTGCATGTGTTCATGTTAATATTGTTGTTGTTCAAAGAAGCATAGTCAGGAGGGAAGATCCAGTTTTGTCCGTCCATTTCTAAACATCGTCTGTTGATCTAGACACTGGTATGTTGCCTTTGAAATGTGTCGAGGCCAAGGCATCTAGAGCCTGGCACTGTGCTTCTTGCCTCTCACTCAGTACCCAACCAATCCTCACCCTTGGAAGCAGGTGCCATGATCCCTGGTCCTTTCGTTGAAGATGAGAGAAAGTCAGACACATCCTAAGTAAGGAGTCAGCTCTAGAAAGTTTCTAAGTTTTGGTACATGCCAAGCAAGTGTGCTTCACTGAGCTGAGAGTGCGGGTGTCTTTTGATGACCGACTGCTTCTGAATCATTGATGGGTCAGACAACCAAAGTCTACTCAGTGAACATCCTAGAAATACAGAAGTACATTCTGGGAGTTCTAGGAGGTGGACACTCAGCTGTTTTCTCAACAGAAGTCTGGAAGGCTCAGAATCTTCTGGAATCAGTGCTTCCTGCCTCATCTTCTACAAGTCTATGTGCACATGAGGTGTAAAAGAGATGTATAAAGAGAGGCTGAATAACTGACTTATAAATAGAATTGAATTTTTTTCTTAGGTAATGAAATAGCATATTTTCAAATACTACCTGTCTTTTCTCACCAAACTGTGAATGCAAACACAAAAGCATGCAGGCACGTTGGTCCCGGTGTCGGTCTCTGGCTAGATTTCGCAACCTTGTCCACCATCATCAGGCCTTGCTGAGTTTCACGCAGCTGAATAAACCTTCCCTCTTCATTGTCAAAAAGAAAGCTGCTTTCTGTTTCTAAGGAAGATGCGCTGTTGGCAGGGAATTAGTTGCGAGAACTCAGAGCATCTGTCTCCAATGTCCCAGGTTCAGATTTCTGCCAAAGGTCAGGGGCTAATCAGTCGGCTGCTTGGTTACACAGCAGAATAACAAACAGTTTCAAGGCCGGCACTGTGTGTGAACGCACTGGGGCCTTCACACTTCCCTGCAGCAATTGAAGGTGGAACAGAAAGAGGGCTCTTGTTTGCCAAGCCGATGTTAAACGTATTCAGGTGGACCATCCATGACCCAGAGCTTGTGTTTACTTGTCTTGAACACTTGTTATTAACACAGCTGCCTGAGATGGCCTGAAAACTGTTTACACCTTCACACAGGAGTCGCTGCTAGAAGCCCCCTGTTCCTTGCATGGGGATACATGTCTCTCAGTTGGGTGTCATGGTGCAGGGGCTCGGACCTAGCATCTGATCTCGTACTTTGTGCTCACATGCCTGAAGGGGTACTTGCTACTCGTTTTATAAAGCAGATGAGGCATTCCTGAGATGAAATGGGATAATTCATACATCTGTTTCTGCTGCCTAGAGCCCTGGCTACTCAGTATTTAATGATCTGTGATACTGGCTGCTCTGATTAGGAGACTGAAGCCCCTTGAAAACCAGTGTGTGGGTTAAAGCCTCCGTCTGTTCTGCAGAGAGAAAACATTACCATGGACCAGGGACATTTGAGGTGGACAGACTGGCAGCAAACACTGGTGAGGACGAGTGCACGAACTTGATTGGTCAGAAGCCATGTATGATTTAATTTCTGAAGGGAATTTGATGGATCTCACCTGCATCCTACATGGAAACACACTCCGCAAAAGAATATAGCTTTGTAATCTTCATCCATATTCATACATGAAGCCATTATTTCGGCTCACATGACTGACTCAGTCTTGTGAGATAAAAGGCTTGTCTCTGGTCTTTGCATTTCTTCTTAGAGATACAAGCATAGCCTTGGAACATTTAAGGACAACACCCAAATCATCAGTTTGTTATAATCATAAAATTATGAGGTAGTAGATTCAATAATGATCTTCACAGACTAACCATTAAGTGTGTGTGTAAATATATATATATATGTATACATTTATATGAAAACAAAGTAAATGAATACTGATCATTAAAAGATACAGCAGAGCTGACACAGCAATGAGGTTCATATAACAGAATTTCAGGCTCTCCAACTACCTCCCACTTACTACCAGGTAAAGTTAAAAAGTATAGATGACTGTTTGCCTCTGTTTGGAGTCTCTGTATCAAATGCACAAACAGACTTTCAACCCAGTAACAGCAGAGAAGAGTCCAGTCCTGGGCTATCTCAGGAGCTAAACCCGAGATACTAGGATTGCCTGGTTTCTGAAGCCCCCACATAGACTCCTGGGCCACATGCTCATGTGACAGTGCCAACCAGGCTTGCTTCTTGGCCTGGGTGATAAACCTCCTTTTTTTTAGAGTGGGCTGAGTACCACTTAGTGCTGAAATACATGCCATCCCTGTGACGCCATTCTGAGTTCGTGGGCGTTTTTCCCTCCGTGGTGAACATTAGCTTGAGTCGAGCCAGTCCCATGTGTGTTCTCCATGTCTATTTGGAACCACAGCTGCTGAGTGCCATGGCTCTCAGAAGTGCCCCCCACCAGCCCCCGCCCCACCCCTTGCTGGTTGATTCCAAATGTGTTTCCCCACCTGTCAGCAGAGTCACATTCCTTTCACAGAAGATAGAGCTTTGGATTTATTATTGGAATTCTGACTTGGGAATACTCATTGCCAGAGTGTGGAACACAGCAGCCTTGGCTATGGTGGGGTGTCACGTTCCTCTCTACTCTGGCTGACACCCAGGCACTCAGAGAATCTTTCCACTGTGCACTGGCCTGCCACCTCTTTTCCATGTGTAACCAGATGCCAGTCTGTTAGGGAGAAGTTTTATTAAGATGACAACATTCTAAAGCTATTCTAAGTCCCATTCGAGCATCCGGGACCCCAGAGCTTCTGGTCCGGTGTGATAAAAGTACAATTAGAAAAGCCCTACAACAGTCACTCTCCAAAAATTGGAAGCAGTGGTATAGGTGTGACCTTCTGTCCCCAGGACCTGCTTCCTTTAGTTTCTGGGGTCTAGATTCCTTTTTGATCCAAATTTCTGCTGAGTTACTAGAAGAACAATCTTCACTCAGATGCCTTCAAAGTTTCACTCAGGCTTTAAAATACAGGAAAAAGTAAAGAGCAAGAGGGACTGCGTTCCAGAGCGTGTGGAAGCCTGCTGCCACTTAGTGTAGGCGTTAGTCTGAGTCCCTGTCTGCCTCCCTCCTGCTGCTGGTCTACTTCTGAGAGAGAGTGAACTGGCCTAACTGAGCTAACTTGAATCCAGCCCCACCCGCACCACAATTTACACTATTCTGCATCACTCTCCTCCATGGGGCAGCCACTGGTGTGAATTTCTCCTTGCTCCTGGAGGCTTACACATGTGTACTCTGTAGTATATGACCCACAGGGACCTGAACCTGCTGCGACTGGTGGACCTGAAGGGCTTACCACTTGCCAGTGCTCTAGCAGTGCATCCCCTACAAGGCGAGTGTCCCCACCCAAAAAATCCAAAATCTGAAATACTCCAAAATTTAAATGTGTGTGTGTGTTTTTTTAGCATGGACATGGTCACAAATGGAAAATTGTAGGCCTGGGACAGGTTGAAGTCCAATGCAGGTGTGAGACAGGTTGTATCAGACTGCCTTCAGGATTTGCGAGTAAACCATCTATGAAACATGAATAACAGAACATGATATTTAGACTAGACTCCTACTTCCAAGATATCTCATGTTGAACACGCAGACACCTCATGATCTTAAACACTGCCTAGACAGGAAGCACTGAGATTCCCTAGCACTTTCAGTAAGGGATTCCCAATGTATGCCGGCCTGTGCTCTTTTTCTGTCTCTGTCTCTGTCTCTCTGTCTCTCTCTCTCTCTCTTATGTGTGTGTGTGTGTGTGTGTGTGTGTGTGTGTGTGTGAGAGACAGACAGACAGAGAGACAGACAGACAGAGAGACAGACAGACAGAGAGACAGAGCAAATATGTGAGCAAGTGTGCCATAGCAGAGTGAAGGCCAGAGGACATCTCCTGAGGTCAGTTCTTTCCTTTCACCCCTCTAGGTAGGTCCCAGGGATCAAACTCAGGTCAGCAGGGCCTTTTATTCATGGAGACTTCTCCCGTCCCAGGTTAGCACACCTTCAACAGAAGCAGTTTAAAGAAACAGTGTCCCTGGGTGGCCAAGTGGTCACAGCTTTTCCTTCATACTGTGAGATCTTCAGTTTCCAGCCATAGAATGTAGGAGCAGGACCTGTCAGCACAGCTTGGCTGAGACCTACTACCTCCCACCTCTCTAAGTAAAGGGGAAACCATGCCACCACTACCCTCTTCATGCGGAGGCTTAACCGTATACAAGTTTCTGTGGCCATGTCCCAGTTGTCCCATTAGATGCTGAAGTACAAGACAACATTGGTTCTCAGTAAGATGTTCTCACAGGGGTTCCCCACACTGGGCAAGGATACCTGTTAAGCAGCCCCCTGGGTCTCTAAGATGGGGTATCCTTCAATATGTGCGCAGGCAGATTGCTATAGCATCCAGGGCATGCAGGCAAGGAGGGGCTGATTCATGCCACCCTTCCATGGTTGCTATTTCTAGGAGCAGCTTTCTTAAAAGAGGGCTACCATTTTCTTTCCTGGGGATGAGGACAATTTGCTGATTTGTGCACATTCTTTGTTTTAGAAAGATTGTAGGGCTGGTTTTACAATAGGAAAGGGAAGGGAGGAGAAAGGAACCTTCCCAGAGGCAATTCTTATTTGGGGAGAAAACAGAATATATTCCTTGTCTGAATAAAGGTTTTTTGGAGGGTGTATTAAAAAGTTAGGAATTCATCTCAGTATCTAAATTGACAAAATTAATCACTGGAAATGTTTATTTTCTTTCTTTCTCTGAGGAATAGCAGTTGGAACCTCCCGTCATAAACACAGTTATATGATAATCCAGTTAGTTTTCCAGCCAAAGTTTCATACCCATTAACCTATCAGATGAGCTCTCCTCCCTATGCAGTCAGATAAGCCAAACTATTTATGGGGTTTTTATATTTTGTGCTAGTTACAATTCCATCAGCTTTTGAAGAATAACTCTTCAGTGGATGCTTGTGATGAGACGAAGCCACCCCAAGGATGAGGTTTCAAGAGGAACTTGGAATTGGGATCACTTTGAAGGGAGCGTGTGTTTTTGCTAGTCTCCTCCAACCTTTGGAGGAGACATCTTGCTTTGAGTTGAGGGGCTAAGTCGTTGGATTCCATTTGAATGTCTTGCAGGGGGTCACTTGTTGACAGATAGTCTTCAGGAACTTCGCTGTGACCTTGAGACTAAGTTGGGTTCCAGGGGCCATGGGGATCGCTGGTGGTATTAATGTGCACCTGACTCATGCAGCGTGCAGCCCTTCGTAACATGGCGATTCTCGACACAAGTGAAGCTGCACGGCACCCTGGTCGAGCCTTGGAATTTAAAAGCTACTCAAGCTGCTCAAATGTGGGACACACATAGGTGAGGAGTTGAGCATGATGACTGCTCCCCATCCTAGCTCAGGGACATTGTTATTGCTATAGAGATATCTTTATAGGGAAAGGCTTACTAACTCCCTGAAGGTCACACACATCTCACCCCATTTCCTTGCCTGGTCCACCCTCCCACCCCCATCTGCTTACTTGTGCTTTCTGTGCACTGGGTGCCTTGTGAGCTACAGGAGGGCAGCCGAGAACAGGCAGTCCACATTCCTGCTTTCTGCAGCACTGGCGTGGAGGGAAGACCTGCCCACGTGCAGAATTTATAGACCACAGAAGAAATGCTCAGGATACCAGCAACTTACTCAGGGAAAGGAATCCAATAAGTGGATTTAATGGGACTCTGGACAAGTGAGGACTTGCAGTGTGAATGTCAGAAAATGAACTTCATCAAAATTAGAATCTTGCACTCCTGCAAGATGATATTTCAAAGGCAATAACATCTCATAGGCATGATGCGTAAATTGCTTCTCTCTCACACACACATATGCACACAGAGGAACACAGATGAGAACCCTAAAACTTAGAGTTTGACACAGCAAGAAGATATAAGTATTTTTGAAAAAGTCTATTGAAGTCTAATTAACAGAGTCAATATCACAGGTGTAGGACGTGACTGTTTCTCACACACTGTGTAACTACCCAAATCAAATTGAGTACATTCTTCAGCACCATGATTATGGTTGCTATAGGGAGCACGTGTTGAGAAGACTGGATACCTGGCCTCTTGTATTGCAGGTAAAGAACACAGTCTGCTTTTATATTTCCATGCTGTGTATCCGAGTTCTTGCAACTCAGGTTAGCAGCTGTCTGCCCCTTTCCAGCATCACTCCCCAGCCTTCTGCATTTCCAGTATACTATTTGTGTATGTGAGCTTCTGGTTTTATTCTTTTATTTTTCATTAATAAGGGCCAATCCTTGTCTTGTCATACCAGTCTCGTTTCACTTAGCACCACATTTGTCTGTGTTGTAGCCAATGATGGGTTTTCTTTCTTCCTTTATGATCAAACAGTAGTCCATTCTATTGACATACAAACATTTATCATCCACAGATTGTGTGTGTGTGTGTGTGTGTGTGTGTGTGTGTGTGTGCTCTTACACATGCATACATGCCTGTGTGTCTGCCGGAGGCTGACCTCTACATGTAGTTCTCAGTCACTTTGCCACCTTGCTTTTTGAAGTACAGTGTCTCACTGAACCTGAGCTTACCATTTTGGCTTGCCCGGCTGGCCAGCAAGACCTCAGGATCTGCCTGTCTCTTGTGGTTGTATGTGGACTTTTACCATGAGAAAGAAAATCTGATGATTCCTCAAAATAAATATCACGAGTTGGCTCAGCCCTAAGCACAAACGAACAGGATGTAGGAAATGAGTGAGAACCTTTGACATTCTTCGTACTTCTAGAACTGTTTCTGTATCATTGCTTTTAACTTGTATTTCTAGTAGGAGTCAATGGAAAACAGTTTTTAAAAGAGATCCGTAGGATGAATGCTAAGAAAACATACATATTTCAATTATTTCTTTTAAGCACCTTGCCACCATTGAGAGACTATGATACCTGTGTAGAGGATAACAGATACTTATTACCAGGAATTGCAGGCAAACTATATTAGAATAAAAATACAGTGAAGTTTAATATATAGATATAGACAGTCTCTTTTCATTGGTTATTTTTGATTTTGATTATACATAGCTAAGAGAAAGTGCCTAACTAAAAAATACATTGTTTTCTGACCATCTTACATGTTTTTGCTGAACATCTTGACAACAGAATTGGACCTGTCCAAGGCTTCCTTAGGGACTGTGCCCTAGATTTACACATAATACTCTCCACTTTGGCATTTCCAAGAAAGCAAGATGGCCCAGTGGGCAAAATCACCTGCTGCCAGGACTGAAAACTTGAGTTAGGTCTGCAGAGCCCACATGGTGGAAGGGGAGAATCAACTCCTAAAAGATGTCCTCTCACTGACACTTGTATTTTATAGTGTTCACCCACCAGTGCACACACACATACCAAATACACACATATATGTGGGCACACATACATGCACACATGCACACACACATATACACACACAGAAATAAACACACACACACAAATATACACACACAAACCAAATACACACATGTGTACACACACCAAATACACACACATACCAAACATACACATATACATACCAAATACACATATGTGTACACATACCAAATATACATGCATATCAAACACATACACATACATACCAAATACACATTTGTGGTCACACACCAAATACACACACATACCAATACACAGATACCAAATACCCCCCAAATATATACATATACTCATATACACACATACCAAATACACACAGGTACATACTCACCAAATTTATACATATATTAACACATACATGTACCAAATACACACATGTATACACATACATACACACACACACGCCAAATTTCCACACACATACCAAATAACCAAACACACACCAAGTATACACATACACACACATACCAAACACATATACATGTACACCCACACCCACACACACGACACCCCACATAAATGAAAATTAAGCATTGTCAGGAACGGAGACTTTACTTTTTAAGAAAATCCTTAGGAGATGGTGATATTTGATAAATGCTTTCTAAAGACAGAAGTCTTTTACTGGTTTTGATGATAAGGTTGCTTTACTTCAGGAAAGATCGGATTTGGCCTGTCAAAGTGTCAGAGTCAGTGACATTATTATCCTGGTAACTAGTACAACAAATGTGATGTCATTTCAGAAAAATAAAGGAAAATACTGTGACTGACACTATTCATATAGAGACAGTTGCATTCTCTAAGGACCACTGTGATTTTCTTGTTTCCTATGAGGATGCAGAATTGAATCATGGGTGACAGAAGCACTGGACTCCATCTAGTCTGGGGAGATGGCTGAGTGGGTAAAGTGCTTGACTTGCAAGCTTGAGTCGATCCAACACACCAAATCCAAACAAAACTGGGTATGATGGAGTATGTTTACCATCCCAGTACTGAGGAGACAGAATGACAGATCCTTGGACTCACTGACCAGCAAGCTTTACCTACATGGTGCTCCCCAGGCAGGAGAGAGGCTGTATTCAGAAATGTAGATGGTGAGTAAGAGCTTCTGTTGTACTAAGGTGTGTCCCTGTATTTCTAATTATTGCTTGCTGTGCCAGCAGAACTAAGTGGTGATAGAATGTTTGGTACTGTCCTCTCCAAAGCCCACTAACAAGCCTTCTATACACAAATGCTTATTTTTCCTCCTCTGACCAAAAGAAGATACTCTAGGATTATCATATTAAAAAGCAGGCTGGTGTGGTGAGGGCAATGTCAAAGGACAACCCAAAGAGAGGGATCTAGCATTGTACTGCTGATGTGGCCTTTTGCCTAATAAAGACCTGGCAGCTAGAGCCAGGGCAGGAAGTACTAGCATGGGGGGCATGTGAAAACACAGACAGAGCAGGAGATGCAGAGAGGCAGACAAAACAGAAGGAAGACAAAGGGGAGGTGGGAACAGAGGGGGTTGGGTTGGCAAGTGAGAGCCATGGTGAGCCACAATTGCAGAGAAGTCTGGTTAAGTTAGAGGTTAGTGGAGAGATTTCCCCAGGAAAAGACCAATAGCTTCAAGCTATAAGGATTTTTTTGTCTTAATTATTAAACCTCAGGTGGGATCCCAAAAGCTCTGCAATATTTGGCACCCCACGTTGGGTAACAAATGTTGTTTTTAACAAAATCATAACTGTTCAATTTTACCAATGAGGAGTCAGGGGCCAGATACTAGAGTGAAATCCTGATGTTTCAGAGATGCAGAGAAAACACCCAGCTGACCTCCTGCACATCTGATTTCCCAAAAGGAAGCACTCCTTTCCCATACCATCTCAAAAACCCTTGAAACTTGAATGTCCTTCCTTTCTACTTCCTGTACATCTGTCTTCCTGACTTCCTCTTACGCTCTGTTTTTTTCCCCTGTGTTCATTTTCTGTCAACCAATTGCTTGCTCTGCCTCTTGATCTATGGGTGACTTTATTTAATCCTATTTACAATAAGGAGAAACGTCTTGGATTAAAGGTGTGTGCTAGGGTTGAGCCGCACCACAACTAGAAACAGGTTTTTCCAGCAAATAATAAAATCTTAGGGTTCACAGTGTGATCAAATATCCTTCAACAAGCTTCCATGCACACACACACACACACACACACACACACACAGAGAGAGAGAGAGAGAGAGAGAGAGAGAGAGAAAGAGAGAGAGAGAGAGAGAGAGAGAGAGAGAGAGAGAGAGAGAGAGAATCACACTGTGTGGGTACACATACAAAGGCACACACAGGCAAATGCACAAGATCCCCATAAAATACTATCCTCATATAGCTTTTTTGAGCATGACATACATGTCTCCCAGTCACACTAAGGGTAAGGTTTGCACGGGGAAAGATTGCTCATCCAACTCTGGAGCTCTGTGCAGCCTCAGAGCCAGGTGTTGTTGGATTTCTTGAGCCAAAGGAGGTCTTTGGAGGAGAAATTTAAAGGCTCTTGTTGACTTTTCCATTTTTTTTTCTTTTCCAAGAAACTGTTGTGATATACAGACAGACATGGTCTCTATGTAATCATGTGGGATGAGGAGACATAATATCAGGTTTTCCTTCGCCATCATATTTGACCCACAGACCAGCCCACTATCCATGCACCCAGAGTTTGTAAGCAGCTGTTCCAGGAGCTACAACTTTGTATCTTTCAGAACAAGGTCTCCATAGTCATTCTTCAGTTGTCATAGCAATGTGGCCCAGAGGAGGAAAAAAGCTAGAGATGGGAGATAGGGTTAAACCAAGCCTATCAAAATATGGTGGTAGGCTGAGGATTGTGTTCAACTGATAGAATGCTTGCCCAGAAGTCACAAGGGCATGGTTCTAGTCCCAGAATCTTGAATATTGGACCAATTGGTAGCACACATCTGTAATTCTAGTACTGGGCATGTGGAACAGGAGGATCAGTAATTCAAGGTTATACTTGGCGGGATAGCAAGTCCCAGGCCAGGCTGTGCTATAGGAGATCCTGTTTGAGAGATAATAGATAGAGGATTGATCGATTGATCGATTGATTGATAGATAGATAACAAAACATACCCAAAAGTCATACATGCCTTACAAAGACACAACACACAAAACAAAAATGAAACGTCTTGCCTTTTGAGAGGCATTGTTCATCAGTTATGTCATTTGGTGTAATTAACATTTCTATATCTCAACATCCTCAATTAAAAATAATAATAATCAAAAGAATTCAGGTTGAAACACATATAAAATATGAAATGCTTAATAAATATTAATCCCACTAAAATATCTTCTGAGATTTTTGTTATCTATTTAGTATGTTAATTGCATAAATGTAAACCTTCAGACATTTATACTTGAAATTGTATTTCAAGAATGACTTCATTATATCTCAGACACCAAGTGCATCTTATCTCTTCAGGCTGATTAAGTGGGCTGCTGTACTTCCTCTGATAACAGAGACTGTCACTGTCCCTGGAACATGCAAATGCCTCATTTCTGAAGGCTGAGTTTAAGATCCAGTTGCACATGGTTCTTAGAGGCCTGTTTTAGTCAGGACTGCATTTCCAGACAAGCTAAATTGTTATAAGGAGTACCTCTCTTTCTTTTCCTCCCCAGCAAGTGTACTTACCATCCTGACACTGCCTGTCTGCTGGAGAGGGCTTCCTTGTGCTCATACAGCCAGCTATTCCTTCTTTCTGTTTTGGTCTTATGTATTGGGTAGGGCCTTGGTAGGAGGAGGATGAACAAGTAAGCCAAGATGTTGTCATGGCTTAAGGTTCAGGAGTTTGCTTCTGAAGACCCAAGTCAAGCTCTTCTAAGTATGGTCTCTCCAATACCCCAACACAGATCTGTGATTAGGATAATATGGGCAGAACAAACTCAGGTAATAGAGCTCCCAAGTCCTTGCCTCAGTGACTTCTAAGAAATGACAACCATCTTCAATAGCTGAGGGGCCTTTGAGAGCAGGTAGGTGGCTTATCATTCATCAGGGGAAGACCTGTGGGACATGGTGCTTAATTCTTTGTTATAATTCTTCCTTCTAATCAATATTGAAAGTTCCTTTTAGTCACCAGCCAACAGATGCCAATCTGAAGCAACTCCATAGCCTTGGAATTAAAACAAAAAAATATTCACATAACATTTCTGTGTTTTTAAAGAAATAAAAATCCTTACTGCAGGTTTGTGATGTACGGTCAGAGGTTTCTCAGGGTTGCCATACATGAGCTGCTACTGAACTCAGGCGGTGGGACACAAAGACAGAGGACAGATATAATCACACAAGTGACAGAAGACATGTTATAATCAAGGGTCTTTGTTTTCTGAGCTTTAAGGATGTAATAAAGGGGTCTTGACTTTCTTGCTTTGAATTAGGGAGAGAAAGTTTAAAATACATTATCAGAAGAGGATGGAGTGAACACCTCAGAAAACACAGGGCTACTTCTAGTGGCTGTTGGGAGTATTCAAAGTGGGCAGTTAGGGTGACAATCTTAGTTGTTGCTCTCTTGCTGTGAAGAGAGCCACCACGACTCTTATGAAGAAATAGTTTAACTGTGCCTGGCTCACAGTTTCAGAGGCTTAGTCTATTAAGTGTGGAAGGAAGCATGGTGGCACAGAGGCAGACATGGTGCTGGAGAGGTAGCTGAGAATTCTACATCTGGATCAGCAGGCAGCAGGAGGAGAAAGCAACACTGGTCCTGGCTTGGGCTTCTGAAACCTCAATATCCATAGCTAGTGACAGGTTTCCTCCAAAAAGGTCACGCCTACCCTGACGGAGACACACCTCCTAATAGTGCCTCCCGATGACTAAGCATTCAAATTTATAAGCCTATGGGGGCCTTCCATCTGCAGCACACAATGGTTCTCTCACTGGCCCTAAGAGGAGGATGTTCTGACCCTGGTAGAATCATAGGCCACATTGTACATTTGTCAATTGAATAAAGCACAGCCATACTTACAAATCAGTAAAATTACTTTTCTGCTGGATTTATGACTGGAAGCCAAGATTCCTGGTCATCAATCATGGAGGAAAACTAAACAAGGGGAGACTAGCCTTAGGAGTGCAGGAAGGAAATATAGAAAGACAGGGGGTGGGGGGATTTGGAAAACTCAATGCCAAGGGAAACTGAAGTCACTTAACTTCCTCCCATCAGAGCTACTGAAGACAGAAACATTTTATATATGTCACCACTGGGCACTCTGGAGTAGCAGACGGAACACATCACAGGTTCCCTTTTCTAATTTTCTTCTCTATAACCTACAAAATAACACAGAAACATTCACGGTGAGAGCAAATGTTAGCTCTCAGGGCAGACAGTGACTGCTGGCTGAGTAAGGTTCACACAGCCTGAGGCTTACATCTATGGAAACCATGAATTCTGCTAGGCCAAGTAGAGGGAAGGAGCCAGACGGCAGAGGCAACCTGCACACTGACAACAGGAGAGGGGATGTGGAGGATTCTGATTATATTGCTCCCATGAGTCATTTTCTACCATTAGTCCACTCCCACAGAGCCCAGCCGACACCAGAAAAGATGCTACTGTGAGTTGATGTCATTGGTCATGAAGGGTTAAGGGCTGAGCCTCTAGCAGCAGTTATGAGAGACAATCAAGGCTAGGGTTGTGTGCTTCAAGGGAGCGTGCCTGAAGGCTGTCCACTAGAACAAATGGAAGAAGGACAAATGCTTTCCCTCAAGGTGCCTGGTGCTAACTGGTGATTGGAGTGTAATGAATTACCCTAGGAATATGATGACTTAAAAATAAAATTTAAAAATAAAGTGAAACTAGACAGGACACACAGAAACGGTGTCTCTTCCTCTCTTTCGGTTCTCTCTCCTCCTCTGAGTGGCTTTTCCACACTCTGGGTGACATCACAAAATTCCAGTTCTCACTCCCCAAAATGACAACTGCACTGCAGAGAGCTCTCCTGTTGTAGAACATGGGTTCAGCTAGGGGTGGAGAAGCATCCCTCATCTTGAACCTCAACTATGAACTGACACCTGCTTCCAAAAGCAGGTTGGTCACATCAGAAAACAGAAACCACCAAAAGAAGGAAAGAAATCATGGAGACTTGGAGCTCACAGCCTCCCACACACTGGCCCTGAGCAACATCCCAGCGGGAGACAGGGTTGTTACAGAGTGTGGAGGAAGAAACTAATGTGTTATATTAGCATGTCTTAAAGCAACTTGTGGATTGGCTTTTATAGTAAGAACCATTTTTAACCTTCATTATTTTGTTACTCTATATTAGGTTACAGTGGATGTTCATAAACCCCAGGCCAGAATTCTTTTAGGAGGAAGGTGACCTCAGAAATCAACAGAAGTATGAGACTGAAAGACATCCAGTGGTTACACCCACCGCTGCCCCCCAGACAGAAGGTGGCCTAGGAATAATACAGGATATCTTTAAGGTGGATATCCAAACAATGAGGCCAAAGCAGTAGCAGCAGAATTGGGGATTAAAGAATATGGTGGGACCCAGCCTGACGTTTGTGGAGTTACAGGTGGAGGTTTTGTGCTTATTAATTTACTTATGTTGACCAAGGGGGAAAATAGTCCTGATGTCTTCATGGTATCTAGGAAAATATCAAGTTAAATGCCTTTCTTATCACAGCTTTATCAAATTTCTAAGGTCTTAGTACTGGCTTCTCTAGGCAATCTGATAGACAGAAGATTATTAAATCCGTGGTCCTTGGAGTTGGTTTACAGAATAGCTGGCCCCTCCCAGGATGACCCCAAAGAGCCGGAGTCAGAATTTGAGAGTGTCTAGGGTAACTGATCTGGAGAGAGGGGGATTCTTTATCTGCAGAAGAGAACACTACCTTGGCCTTAGGCGCCACACGACCATCTTACTTGTTTTGTAAGTTGCTTGCATATGCTTCACAGAATTATCAGCTTAAGAGGTCAGTGAACATGAAAGTCCGATTCCACAGTTTCTTTGTACAATGTTAGCTTTACAAGGTTTTATTCTTTTTGTTGTTTCTTTGTTTGTTTTTGAGACAGGGTCTTTCTACATAGTCCTGACTCTCCTGGAACTCACTGCATAGATCAAGCTGGTCTCTAACCCACAGAAATCCACCTGCCTCTACTACTTCCAGAATCTTTGTATTAAAGGCATATACAGCCCAGAAGTCTTTATTTTGACAGTACAGTTCAATTATGTTAAGACAAAAGCTAAAGTTTAAAGAAATGAAGTTGATTGTGACATGATGTTTGGAAGGAGATGTCCAAGAGTATGTCGCTTCCTGGAACTGTCTTCTGAGATGATCAACTGTAACAGGTTGGGGTTAGGGCATTGGATATCATATCAAAGAGTACAAAGATGTCATAATACTAATAACCTCAAGGGAAGATCCAGAGCTTCCCACCCATGTGCACACTATGAGGGAAGGGAGGGCCACTTAACATATTACCTTTGGAAATGGAATTAGCATGAGCACCAAACAGAAGGTCCCTACCTCTGGGTATGAAGCCACTTTACTCTTGTTTCCTCATCCCAGGGTCATCTCTAAGTGCAAACATTTGCTTCCTGATATGTACTTCTTCCTTTCTTTATTTTTATTTCCTTCCTTCTTTTTTCCTTCCTTCCTTCCCTCTCTCCCTTCCTTCTTTCCCCCTTCCCTTTCTTCTCCATCTTCCCATCCCTCCTTCCTCCCTCCCTTCGATCTTTCCTCCTCCTTCCTTCCTTCCTTCCTTCCTTCCTTCCTTCCTTCCTTCCTTCCTTTCTTCCTTCTAGGTTCAGATATTGAGAGTTAAGGAACTTATGTTTCTATTTTTATTATTAGCATTATATAATTCACTTTTAATTCATTGATTTTATTTTTATTATTTCCTGAAACAATTTCAGGACGTGTTATTTGTTGGAGGTTGAACAGACAGCGCTCAGCCTCACCTTTGTTAATCTGTAATTATAAAATTGTGTGTATTTTCCTGTACAACCTAACCAACTGCCTTGCGAGGCCAGAGCAGATGGTTTTGACTACCCCTGGGGATGGGCATTGAAACATCTGCAGTTACAACACACAAAGAAAGTTGCTGAAAAGCAGAAAGATGGCCATGATGGAAAGTTATTATTTCATAATTAAGAACCACTTAACGTCAAGTTGATTAATGAAAGAGGCAGCCAAAATTTTACTGGTTTTTCCAAAGGATTTGTAAACACAAAGATTCCCTTCTTTCCTCTATATGGTAGAGTATGTCAAGTGTTGCAAACTCGCTTAAGTTTTTCTGTTTGTGCCCAGAGTATCTGCAGCTGTTGGTCTTATGCCTGGCAAACTGTTAGACGTGTTAGGAGAATTACAGGAAGGAACTCTTTAGCCATGAATAGGGAATCCTTAAACTCCATAAGCCGTGAAATCCTCCACAGGAGACATTCGTCAGCTGTCAGGTCAGAAGAGCATCTGTCTGGAGACAGAGATCTCCATAGAGACAAAAGAACTAATAAAACATTTTCATGAATATAGTAATTTGGAGATGGAGTCTTCTAGTCTTAATAGCAGTTCTGAAGCTGCTTTGTGGATATAGCATGTGCAGGTGACCTTGGTTATGGTCACCTCATAGCCTGCATGAAGTTATCTCCAATTACTCATCCCACCTGCTTTATATTCAGCAGAATAATGTAAACCGGTGTCCAGCTAAAACTCTGCAGAAGAGCTTACAATACTCCCATGAGTCCTCGTTCCTCATGAACTCTCATGGTGTCCTCCTTAGAAGACTGCGTTGTAGTGTTAGCATCTTGTTTTTCTTGTTGTTCCTGTTAGGTACGACTGTGAAATATTCCCACAGTCTCATGTGTTGGAACCCCCCACCCAGGTTGCTGCTTTGAGAGGTGTTAGAGCATCCGTGCCGATCCGGCACCCATGTGTCATTATTTGCGCTGCACAGGACTCACAGCTGGGTAAGGCTGGGGGTGATTTTCTCGTAGGTAAAACCTAGACAGCGGGCAGGAAGCTTCCTGGTCAGTACTGACTTGACTTTTCCATGTCCTGTGATGGAAGTCTGGGCTGTCTTCAGCAATATACAAAGTTCTAGGGCATCAGGAACCAAGCGCGTTAGCAATACTTCAGATTCCTTTTGGGGGCAGAGGTCTCTGGAATAGCCCTGATTGACAACTTGAGAAAAGACATCTTTTTATTTGACAACCTATAGATTCTGTGAGGAGCATTCCCCCCTATGTAGGGTAACCTCAAACACTTTCATGTGAAAAAAATACACGCATATATACATGCATAAATATATATGTGCAAATATTATATATATATATGTATATATATATATATATGATGTTTATAAAGTAGTAGGCTTCCTTATGACTCTCCACATCTTCCTCTGTTCTCCCCTCCCTTCCTCCTCCAACTGAAACTTTCTTCCCCACTCTTTGGTTTTCCCTTTATAAGTGGGAGAAGCATCCCCTTTACTTGGAGGGTGTTCTGGAGGCCTGCCCCACATCGAACAGTATAGCCTATGGCTGTTTCTCACTTGGTTTTAGGGACTGACTCTTGCCTTCTGCAGAAAAGACTGCAGGAAGACACAGAGTGCCACATCCAGGGGAGTTCTCCTTCAGGGCCCAAAGCCTCGCTCATCTGCACTGATTTCATCCCCCTTTCATTCTGATACACTTGTCATGGCTTATTTGCATCTTATATCATCAGATCCCTCATTAATGAAGAGCTCTTGGGGTATTCTCCTCACTCTTATGCTCTGAAATGCTATAATAACCCATTGTGGCTAAGGACAGGCTCTTTTTGAAATGTGTGAAGCTCTGAAAAGCTTCAGAAAATCTTTTTCCATTATTTCTTTGAAAACCTTCTTCTTCTCGCCCCTCCCCCATTAAGACAGGGTTTCTCTGTGTAGCCCTGCTGACCTCTGCATTGGAAAACCTACAGATGAATGGAGATCATCTTCACCCTGTATGAAGACAGTGTGGATCTGGCCAGAGGAGAACGGATTGCTACAGCCCTGATATTTAGAGGTCTTTGCTGGTCCCTGTCTGCTTAAGGCACAGCCTGTTCTCTGAAAGAATTCAAAATGTTTCTCTGGAGCTCCTATGACTAACCTCTGCTGTGGACTGAGTCATGCCCTCTCTCCTGTGTCTCCCATTTGCTCAAACCCGAATACCCAGACATCTCCCCTGCTCCTCCAACCATCACAAGAAAGTGTTTGGTGATGGACATTGTGAGGTAATTAGATCAAGATGTGTGAGGCTACAGGAGCAGGACCCTCATGTTGGGATTTATATACCCATAAGACCAGCCAGCACAGAGCTTGTCTTAGAAAGACAGTGACACCTCAGCCATCTACAAGTCAGGGGGGACACTCATGCCTAAGCACCCTGCTCTTAGACTCTAGGCTGTGAGGATTACGTTTCTGATGTTGAAGCCATGCAGTCAGGGGCATTTTGTCAAGACTGCCCAAGCCCATGTATATAACTGTGTAGCTTTCTGCAGCCTGGGAGCCTTGCTATTAAACCTCGCTTTCTTTCCAGTTTTGCCTTATGTCTTTGCTAATATTTGCCTTTCACTTTGAGCTGGGCCCAGAAACTTCCTGACTCTGACTCTGAGTTAATCTCCTCCCATTTCTTTTTTTTTTTCCTTCTATTTTTCGGAGCTGGGGACCGAACCCAGGGCCTTGCGCTTGCTAGGCAAGTGCTCCACCACTGAGCTAAATCCCCAACCCCTATCTCCTCCCATTTCTAATGCATACAATTTTTGTTTATTTCCTCCTCTTTTTCTCTTTCCAAAAATGTGGTCAACAATATATTTCATATCATATTTATATTTTGCTCCACTGTTTTGTGTTCTCTGATTTGGCCCTATCCATGTTGATTTAGACCTCCTGGTCTCTAAGTGGGCTTCACATGGCGGACAATCCTATTATGCTGCATGCTTCCAGAAGCACGGCCATTGGAGAAGTGTCAACCTAGATCCTGATAACATCCCATCTTTGAGCTTCTACATATGTGCACCTACTTAAAATGAACTAACTACGGTGAAGGGCATTACAGAACAGTCCTGACGCTGTTCTGGCAGCACTGGTCACCCTCAGCGACCATGTGGCTGCAGCACTGTGCCGATCAGAGAATGCTGTCACCATCTGGCACACCTGCACAGTGCCGCTGTGTTTCGTCCGAGAGAACGGGCACTGGGCACACTAGCACTGGGCACACTGACTATGAAAGGAGCATGCGCCTGAGTCCTGACATAGGCGGCGGGGGCGGGGGTGATTTTACTCTTATGGATAAATACCGGCTCAACGCTGAGTCGTGCAATGAAGACTGAGCCAGGCTGTGAGGGGTCATCCTCACTTTCATGCATAGACTTGGAGCTGGAGAGGCAGAGCAGCAAGAACAAAGCAGAAGAGCAGCCGACGGAGGCTTATATGCCTTCCCCATTTTTTTTCTCCCTGATAATAGAAGTGAGCTGTTCACACTCCGGAGGGTGTGATGAGCAGGGAGCCCTGCGATGCTGTTTCTCCCT
Organism: Rattus norvegicus; assembly: GCF_021556685.1. Lineage (NCBI taxonomy): Eukaryota > Metazoa > Chordata > Mammalia > Rodentia > Muridae > Rattus > Rattus norvegicus. Next base: position 122,926,702 of record NC_141535.1, read on the forward strand.
GATGGCGATGAGCCATAGTTATGCTTTACAGACAGCCACACTTCACCTGGAGGAGAATAGAGAGATGCTCTCCCAGACACTGAATATGCATGCCACCCCTGCCCCCACCACTCATTAGGTGTCTCTACCACATAATTTTAATACATATATAAATATTATATATACATATTATATATATTTCCAGAGCAAGGGACACAGTAATATAGCATCATGAACATTTAATATCAGAATAAGATATTGAGAATGTTTATCCTCATTCTTTTGCCCCACGATTTCTGGTTATCTATAACCTGCTTCCTGTCTGCAAGTCACCTGCCCCCACCAGAGTCATTCTATGGTTTTGTTTGTCTAGAACTAAATACTCAATCTACGCATTAGAAATAAACTGATAGCCAAACTTGTTCAGTTTTAACTTTATCAAGCCAATGTTTCTGGCCTGACCCTTTACTGCAAGACGCGTCATTATGATGCTAACAGGGCATCTAGTCCATTCTACCCTGTCATGTCCTTGAAGTTAATAACTGAGACTACTCTAAGACCTTGGACGTTTGCCGAGAAAGCTGTGCGTTTGACGTGTGGTTCAGTGTGAGACTCTGGCCATGGGCCAATCTCTAATCTTTCCCATGATCCATTTTCCTACCTGTAAACATCACCTCATCTCCACAGCTGGCGCTTGCAAAGAGCTAAGGACCGGGAAGCAGTGTCCCAAGTGCTTTCCCCATGTAATTAATTTCAATTTTCACAATTCTTTATGAATTCAGAGTCATTTGTCATTTATGCATACATCAAAGGTAAAGGATTTGAAGTTGGGCAGACTGAGCGACCAGTTCATATCTCTATGCTGCCAGACAACAAGCAATAAGGGGTTTGCTTTTTTTTTTTTTTTTTTTTTTTTTTTTGCGGCACATTTATTTGGTTGCTCAGTGGATTGATGACTATTTTCGAAGACAGAAGCTTTGAGGAATGGTTTTCTGCTGAAGTACCGTGTAAAATGGAAGGACCATAGAAGAGTACCAGTGGGGCTGTATAGCCAGCAAGAATTGAGGCTGAGTTGACCAGAGCCAAGGGGTAAAAAACACTAATGTGAGTCATTGTGGCTGCACTTGCTGGGGTCTTGAGAAGATGGGGTGCCATTAGCATAAACCTAGGATTTGTAAAGAGTCAAGACCAGGCGTAGACACAAGAAGAAAGACAATCACGCCGTCTAATGTGAGAAAAGCATGCTTTAGTAAACATTTTGCTCGATTTGATTTTTAGAAAACATTTTCAATATCTTATTCTGATATTGGATGCTCATGATGCTATATTAATGTGTCCCTTGCTCTGGAAATATACCCTCTTTAAAAACAAAAACAAAAAACAAAATAACTACTGTTACCATGGTAATTCTAGGAGATATAATTTGATTATCCGGCAGAGTTCTGAGTATTGAATGACTCCCAACCTTCTCCACTCATCTGTAAAATGAGAGACTATATCCCAAGAGGAAAACATACCTTTATTATGTTCAAGAAAGACAAAGATTTTGTGAGGATATTATCCCATAGGCAGACATCACAATCAGAAACTGTTTTTGTTTGGAAAATGGCTTTCAGAAGATGGCTATTATTCAAGTAACAGAAAACGCATTTACTGGTTTTGGCAAGCTTGCTTTTCCTGAATGCTCAGAGGACCATAGGTGTTATACAAACCCTCTGAGGCTCTGCACACACACCCTCATCCCCTGCCCCCTCACAGCTTTATTTCTCAAAATGCACACACGGTCTTTGGCATTCATGTGCTTTGGGAAGCGCTGTACCGTCCCTCTCTTTTCTTCTGCTTGATTAGATTTAAGCATAGTCATCCAGAGGAAAGCCGCAGAGGAGCCCAGCAGCAGTTCCCTTGGCAATGGTACATGAAACTGAATCCTTCCATTGAGCGCTCACAGCAGAACTTGCAGTACTGTGTGTTGGTTATCATCCTTGAGGCCCTGGACTTCGTGAACGTGGGGCCTTCATTCTGCTATGCTGGAAGACCCAAGTACCTCATCTGTCCTTCCAGCCCCTGGCTGTCCTCAGTTCCCCATGGGAGCAGCCCAGGTTGTTGAGACTGAAGGCTTCGTAGTGTACAATAGGCTAAGTTTGTGTTGACAAAATTCACCCTAACTCAGAATAGCACTGCAAATCAGGTAAGGTTGAAGGCAGAGTCTGTGTAAATAGGTTATAAGACCTCAGGAAGGTTGTAAATTTTCTTTAGGAACTCTAAGGGAAGCAGATGGGTAAGGAATCTCATATAATAAAACCATCACAATGGAGCACAGGAAGGCTGAAGATTCTGGCAAGAGAGTGTGAGAAAGAGGAGCTCATTTAAACCCTTGTGATTATGAGTTCTTACTGGGGTGCCTGCATGCCAGACTCATTTGTTATGAGTTCCCTGTGAGAGACAAGCCTGTGTTGGAGTCTTTGGGGCCAATACTCAAGTGTTCTGCCTGAGTAGAATCTGCTTGTTTTTGTGTTTTTTTTTCTAGTGATGTATCCCAGTTTTAACTTATAATTACAGTTATGTCTAAGAAGGCACTAGGTAGTTTAGAAAACACAGGACACTTCTACATCTTTTCAAAGCAAGCCACACCATTATATCACAAAGACAAAGTTTTACAATGATGTGTGGAATTCCCAAATAGAATACATCTAGCTCAAAACTTCTAAACCATTATCTTGTTAGATGTTCTATCTGTAGCACTGGGATCTGACTACTTTTGTCCCCTCTTTCAAGTTACTAAGGGTTATCTTAAATCGTTACTTCTTTGTAACCATTACATATAGGCCACAGCAGAATCTTTGTAACAATGTAGTTGACTTCTTTACATAATAGCTTAATTAAAAACCTCATTGTTTTTTCTTTGAGAGGTTATTCCTGCCGTGCAGGGAGTAAGAACAGCAGATGTTCTCTCTCTTTCACAGCTCAGGGGTTCCGGGTATAAAGGATGAGATAAATGTCTTAGAGAAAATAGCTTCTTTTTCTGGAGGAATAATAAGTACCTTAGTCAGTCTTCTGTTGTGACAAAACACCATGACCAAGGTGACTTATAGAAGGAGTTTGTTTTGGCTTATGGTTCTAAAAGGTAAGAGTCTATTGTGGCAGGAAAGCATGGCCGTAAGCCCAGAGCTCATATCACGAACTAACTGTAAACTAGAAGCAGAGAGAGTAAACTGGGAATGGCTCAAGGCTTTGCACCATCAAAACCCGCCCCCAGGGATATTTCCTCTAATGAGCCCACACTGCTTAAGCTTCACAAACAGCCACCCATGGGCGTGTTCAAATACCTGAAGGCCATGGGGGGGGGCATCTTTCATTTAAACTACTGCAATAAGCATTTATATAATTCATTGGTTGGCAGCATTTTACTTTTTAAGATTTATTTTTATTTATGTGTATGTGTGTATGTTTTACTTAAAAGTACAGTTGTCTTTAGATGTCAGAAGAGGGCATTCAGTTCCCTGGGCTGGAGTTAAAAGTGGCTGTGAGCTGCCCTCCATGGGTGCTGGGAGTTGAACTCAGGTACTCTGCAACAGTAGCAAGTGCTTTTAACGGCAGAGCTGCCTCTCCAGCCCAAATGGCAGCATTTAATTTTTTAAAAAACAATTAGTTATGAAAGCCAGCTCAGGCACCTGGATAAATAACGCTTGGAATCTGAATTTGCAGCAAATGCTAACCATCAAACCCCGAGACTGAGCAAAGTTCAGAGAAAAGAAAAATGGATCTGAACCCTGGCCAACATTGAGGGAGGAGCCTCCGCAGCCAAAAGAATCAGCAGCCGTCGTAAGGGTACAACAACATAGAGAGGTCAAGCTGGGAGCTTGTTTTATTTAATAAAACTGTGATAGAAAAAGTGTGGCTGAAACGAAGTTCATGCGGCCTATGACCACATGTTCAACTTTCAGGGTTATAATTTTTAAAAATGCCTGAAATGTCTTTGACTTGGAAGTCAGCCCCAGATGGATTCCTTACTGCATTCTTGATAAACATCCATTCATCTAATTTATCTCCAAATTGAGGAGAGAGAGGCTTATCAGAGTCACACCATAGAACTCAATTAACTAAAAACTAGTGCTATTCACGTTTCAGGCATGACAGACAATAAAAACTGATGTCAGTCTGACCTTGTATGAAGAGACATTGTGTTGATGGGGGCAAAAAGTTATAACACTTTCTAAATGTCTTTCAAATACACTGGCACAGAATCCAAGCATATGTTTGATATAAGATATCGGGTACTCCCTGTTTAATTCCCATTAAGTCTAAAGAGTCACATGTGGGCTGCGCGCTAGTGCACACCTATAATCCAGCTCTTGAGAGACTGGAGTGGGAGGATCTTGAGTTTGCTGCCGGTCTCATTACATAGCAAAACCTAGTCTTAAAAGGAAAAAAAGGCATTCCTATGACAGTCACAAGTGTCCTTTTCCAGAACTGTTTTTTTTTCTACAGCCGGGTCCATGAAATATAACTAATGAGGAGACTGGAGCCTGAGAATTTCCCTGGAGCACCTGCAGTTTTGTAAGGAAAGCACCAAGCTTAGGGGCATTAGACAGATAGCAAACTAGTAAAACGGAGATGTGTGTCACCTGTGAGTACTGAGGGTAGCAGGGAGGGACTGAAGGTCTGGCCTCCTTGTAGAAAACCACTGAGAAGAGAGGGCTCTGTGCACCCAGGAGTCTGGCCTCTGTACCCCCGAGGGCCTGCAGGTCATGGTGGTGTTTTTAACCCTTCAGTCTCCAAGCTGAGTACCCTGGGAAGGCTGTGACTGCCACCTTGCTGTTCCTGCTTCTTGCTTAGGAAGGTTGCTTAGCCAACTCTGCTCTGTGTCTCCCTGACATAGATGAACTCCTTTGTTGCAAAGAAGCAGATGAGACTGCAGGCATCCAGGCCCTCCCTAATGCTGAGCTAGCATTGTTCACCCCTGTGTGTGTCTACATTTCTAATACTGCCATGAACGACTTTATAGATGTTTTTACTTTTCAGGGTTCCTTGCCTCTGCTTGGAAGTATCAGAGGAGGCTCATGATGGAAAAATAGTAAAGAGTCACCACAGACAGGAGAATGTTCTAGAGCATCCAGAACTGTGGAAGTTAAGGCAGAGGAGGCAATGTCAGCAGTGCAGAGTAGCATGGGGTCTGGAGTCCAGAGGCCCAAGGACAGCCAAAACTGCTGGGGCAAAGGACAAGTGACTCTTGTATAAAATATAATCACAAGTGAGCAACAGGGTGGCAGATCAAAGGAGCATGAGGCATCCATCTTGAGAAAGAACAGCATTGAACATCTCTTGTGTGAACAGTCAAGGAGCCGGGCTAGGAAGTGAGGTGCTGTAGTGTGACTTCAGATTAGGCATGGTTGGAGCAGAGGTGTGGGCCCACTGTGGCAACCTATACAGTTGAGAAAAGGAGGAGGTTACTACCGTGCATGGATTTGTACATGGGATGAGGAGAAGATGGAAGGTGTTTTCTTCTTCTTTTGACATAGGAAGAAAGGTGGTTGTGTTGACTATTTGAAACAGCAAGCATCAGGGAGGAAAGATAGGAGACTTATGGGAGGGCTGGGAAGATGGCACAGAGAGCCGGCCCTGCAGTTGACTCAGGTTTCTGTCCTGTCACTGTGTTCAGTCAGAATGACCCATGGGTGACAAGGCTTTGTAAGGACTATGAGTTGAGCCTCCTCTGTTCTGAGTGTCCAGTCTTTTCCCATTTTAATCCACTACAGCTCGTCATTCAGCTTTGTTTGCCCCCGAGACACATGGTCTTTGCTCACCTTCAGTTCTTGCTCTCTGCATCCAACAGTGAAGCAAAACAGGATGATCACAGGCAGTGCAGACCCAGGCTGGCCCCTGGATCACCATTTCCTGTTATAGCACTTTATGGATTCCACTGTCTATGTGAAGCAGAATCAAATGACAAGCTCCCACCCAGCAGTTTACCTGGATGACATGGGGCAATGGCCATAGGCACTTGCTCAAAGCAGGTATCTAAAATTCATGGCCCCTTATTTGTGTAGGGCAAGGCTGCTTCTGAGATGGTTAGTGAACGTAAAAGGACAGGCGCTGATGGAGGATTAGACCTGGATGTTGTCAGGGTTTAAAACTTGGCTTTCCTGAGTTATCAGGGCACTTTCTGGAGAGGTTGTTTTGTAGATTTAGAACTAAGTTAATGTGTTTTTGAGAAACTGTAAGGTGACCTTAGAATTCTGTATGTGACTCTTTTAATGACACAGTCATTTTGCTCTGCTGTTATAATTAATGAGGATGAGCCTTTAAGATGGTTTTAGACTAGCCGCAGTGGCTTATGGGTGCCTCCATCCATCTACACACCGGTAGAGCTTTAACACATCGATTTTGCAATTTCTGTTTGCTCATGTCTCTTTGCAGGACCTTATGGTTTTGATTTGTTCATTTATTTTTAGGTACTAACTCTGTGTGTGTGTGTGTGTGTGTGTGTGTGTGTGTGTATGATGTGCTTGGCTGCCCACAGAGCCCAGAATCGGGGTTCAGATCACCCTGGAGCTGGAATTATATATTGGCAGTTGTGAGTACATGATGTGGGTGCTGGAAACAAACCCGGGACTTGTGGAAGAGCAGGAAGTACTCTTAACTCCCAGCCAGCTCTCCAGCCCCAGTTTTGGCTTTTCTGAGGCAACGGGTGCCCTTGTACAGAACCTCAAATATAGTCCAGTATGCCTGTTACTCTAGTGGATTGCTGGGCTCCCTCAATCCGACCAGTATCATTAAGTCAGCCAAGATTCGGCACAGAGGTACAGCAAGGGCCAGTTACAGAGGATGTTCAAGGTTGGTCTTCCAAACAGACAAAGCAGAGAAAATGGTGTCTGCTTTCTGTCTCCTGGTTGCTACTAGGAAAAGAACAACTTTATTTCTGTAACAGATGAACCCTGGATGCCCTCTACCCAGAGGGAAGTATGTTCCAGATAGAATAAAGACATGGTTTATTGTGTCCTATGAAACTATATTCTTATAAAACACTTAGGGGAGCAAACTCTGGGAACCAACTTTCACTTCAGAGACAGGGATTCCCAGACAAACACTTTCAGCTTCTTGTCTTTTTGTTGATCAGTGTCTTCTCTGAGACACGGTCAGTCTGGGCCCAAGTTGCTTCTCTGCACTTCAAGTCCGTGATTATGATGGTCACTGCTCATTGTCACCTTTGTAGGTCCCAGAAGCTCCTGGGCATGCTTCTGAGGGATTTTCTTTACTGAGCATACTGAGGGGGGAATCTGCACCCTAAACTTGGTCCTAGACTGAATGAAAAGACAGGAAGCTGAGCTCCAGCCTGCACTGCTCTCTACTGACTGAGGTGGTGAGCAGCTGCCTCAGCTCCCGCTGCCTCAACTTCCCCATCATGATGGACTGTGAGATGAACAACCCCTCCCTTCCCTACATTCTGTGGGTCAGAATATCTCAGTCCAGCAACAGGAAAAGAAAGAGTGACACATGGCCTCACTGTATGAGTCCAGACACACGATTTTATAACTGTTTGAGAACTCTGTGGTGCTTAGGTGTTTTGCTCAGACCGGTTCCCATCCTTCCCAGCCCACCTTCTCAGCCCTTTCCCCCGCCAATTTACATGTTTTGTTTTTAAGACCACTGAGACCATGGAGTGCTGTGGTCTGCCTAGGTGTGTGAATGGGGACAGAAGCATCTATTGGAGCATGGACAGCCAACCTCTCAGGGACCACATCCATGAAGAACATTGACCCTGCCTTACCAACAGCCACCAACATCTAATAACTCCTCAGCTAGGGATGAGACACCATGTGACACCCATGCTGTGATTTTAGATGGCTGTATCTTGTGCATGCTGTCACTGCCTCTGTGAGTTCATGCTGACGAACATTTCTGCCTTTTTGGAGACAAGGTTTCACCATGTAGAATACGCTGGCTCCAAAAATCACAGAGATTGGCCTGCCTCTACTTCCTGAGTGCTGGGATTAGAGGCAGTGCCACTGCACCTGGCCCAGAGGCACTCCTTTAAAACAAGATTTCTGAGATGAAAATCACTACATTTCACAAGGCAGCAAGTGATCTGGAGCAGATGCTATGAGGTGGCAAGTTGGGTCTCGTGAATAAATAAATCTTGGAATCTCAGACAATGAAAATGTATCCCCAACTGTGTAAAAACAGTGTGCTTAAAGAGACATTCGGGAAAAGGTTCAATCATTGAACAGGATTAAGATGTCATTTTCTAGACAGTTAAGAAGAAATATCAGAGGCTATTGTTGGGTGCCTCAACTGACCTTGTGCCTGAGGGCCTATATAGCTTTTAATTAGCACTCAAATAGCGAGACCGAAGCCACTGTGGGTGAAAATCAGAAGACACCCAATTCATAATTTACATCCATATCTGCTCTCAGTAAATAGCTTCAATGATCAAGAGAGCGACAAGTTAGGCTTTGTGGCATTCTTACAGGTTTCAGGGGTCGGAATGTCTTCTCTGTTGCTTGTAGACCACACCCACTCCACCCTGTAATACTGTGCCAGCCTTTGTTGTCACATAGATAAAGACCCCTTAGAATACAGTTGAAACAGTTCAGATTCCTCATGGTGGGACCTGAGGTAGAAACGTAGCAGCCACGATCTGGGCAAGGTGGTAAGCACCTGTAATTCCAGGACTAGGGAAGTGGAGGTAGGCTGATCTATAAGTTTGAGGCCAGCTTGGTTTCTACAACAAATTCCAGAGCAGCTTGAGCCCTACAACAAGAACCTGCTCAAACAAACAAACAAACAAATAAACAAACAAGTGTAGCAGTCAGACTGGGAAGCCGACTCAGTAAAGTGCTTTCTGGGTAAGCATAGGAACTTGAAATGATTCCCCAGTGCCCACCTGAGAAACCAGCATGGTGGTACAGGCTTGTAATCCTGTTCCTGGGGAAACAGGGCAATCCCTGCAGCTGGGTGGCCATCCAACTGGCCTAATCACGAAAACCAAAATCCACCAGAGAACTTGTCTCTAAACAAGGTGAGAGCTCCTGAGGAACAACACTTGTGGTTGACCTCTGGCCTAAACACATGTGTGAGGGATCACATAAGTATACCCACACACATGTGTACCTATGTGCATACAAACATGCATACACACTGAAAAGCATACATGTAAAATCACCATGGCGATTGAGAGAAGGGATAGATTAAATAATGCCTTTAACTCTGTCAGCAGGGTGCTTATAGTTAATTGAGCATGGAGTGTGGGAAAAAGAGAACAAGGGAGGTTCTAGTTGTGTTTGTTTGGATGACGAGTTATGAGCAAAAGCCTTGTCTAACAGTTCCTATGTAGGAAGAATGCTTGGAGGAAAGACCTGAGGTCAGATTTGCAGTGCTCGTATGACCACTTAGTGGGATCCCAGGCGATCTCCCAAATGTGTGATTTACATCTCAGGACTCCAGGTGGAGATAAGCAGTTGGCTGTCACCAGGGAAAACTGGGCATTGAAGTCATAACAATAACTCTTGCTCTCTTATGAAGCACAGGGAAACAGAGATAAAAAGTGAGAGACGGCAAAAGTGAACAGCAGCAGAAGGAAGCCAAGGGCGGGCACAGACAGCCCTAGGTCACCCCCTAAAACTGGTGCATTTAGAACAAGGGAAGAAGGGCCGTAAAAGCACAGATACTCCTGAGCAAAATCACAATGCCGAATGACAGACTCTGCAAGGATCTGAGCCTGGAGATAATTGGTAATCTTGGGAGAGTGGCTCGCACAGTGCAGAGTTGAACTTGAGGCCTGATTACCATGTGAGTGTAGACATAGGTGCCTCTCTGGGGAGACACATACCTGAGAAGGGGCCCAGGGGGATTTTTTTTCTATATTTAAGAAGTTAGTGACTTAAATTTGTACACAGAAGGGAGTAGACAGGAAAAAGACAAAGAATGAGGCAAGTAAAACTAAATGAGGAAGGGTGCATCACGGAACGGATCCCTACAGTGAAATTCAGTGAATAGATGGAAGAATTAGATTTAAACAGGACCAGAAAATGTTATGCTAATATATTATATTAGATTTCAGTTTTAAAGATTGTGTATGCAGTACCTAAGGAGGCCATTAGAGTGTGACAGGTCATTCAGAGCAGGCGTTTTTAGGCATCTGTAAACCACCCGTCGTGGGTGCTGGGAACCAAACTTAGGTCTTCTGCACGAGCAGTATGCATACCACTGAGACATCTCTTTAGCCTCCCTAATTCTGTTTTATATTGATAATTTTATTACCTAGATAAACTAGCCAATGAGCAACAGATAGTGCTGCTATTGTTTGTTCCAGAAAGGTTCCCATTCTAGAAGCTTCTTCCTCTCCACCCCCTTTTTAGGTGAGGGCTCCTATAAGAAGGGGAGAGTGCATTTCAGGTAGATCACATTGTCACCAGGGTCACCACTCTTCTGAATAGATGAAGGCTGATGTAGGAGTCCCATGGTTAACCTCTCTACTTACAGCCACTTCAATGGGGTGGCTATGATGCCACCAGTGGAAGGGAAACATTATGCCAGGAGCCAGAAACCATCTACTCTTGAGTAAACTCTCTTTTCATAAGGATCTCTGATGAGTAAGGGCCAGAGGGGAAGCCCCTGTTTTTATCATGTGTTATGTTTAGGGTTTGAGCAGATGTGTACAGATGTTCACAGCTAATTCCTCCTTCCCTCTTTGTCCATGGCAACTGCCTGCTGGTCGGCTCAGTTTCCTACACTTCCTACTTTCCGTGGCCTCTCTCACACCACACTAACCTTTCCATGGACACTTCTGATTCCTTTGAAGATGGCTATGGTTACTATGGTAGCCAGTCCCTGTAGGAGTCCCCTCCAGTTGAGGTGTACCCTTAAAGTGGAAGAGAAGTTAGTTCTGATGAAGCAGACTTTATCAATACCCTGTGCCCTGCCAGAGCTCTGGTCAGTGGCTGCCCAGTTTGTCAAGATGTCACTTCTGCCATGAGGTTATTCCCAAGAGGGACCTCAGTGAGTAGTGATGCTTTATGGGCTGTACTCCAGGACAGTTGTGAGCACTGATCAACACAGAATGGTAAGCTTAGAGTGTCGTAAGGCTTGGTTTTAGTTGTTATTTTTTGTGTTTCTATTGAGGGATTCCTGTGCATGAATTTCATGGACACCAGTGTTGCATGCTAAGGGAAAATTGGTGCATGGCTGTGGGTCTTTCCACTCTGCCGGTGTCTGGTTGCAGGCTGTATCTCTACCATGGCCCCAGCTTGCTGGTGGCTTCATCCAGCCTAGTTCGGCTGATACAGTCTTTGAAATGCCCTTCTCTTATTCTAGGCTCTTTCTCTATTGTAAGCAGAAAATAACTAAAATGCAATTTCTCAATTTCTCCTTTATAATCAAGGGGAAAGCCACAGCTTCAGTCACGGCTGGAGGCCTTCAGTGTCATAGAAATGTGGTTTATCTGACGATCTGAAAGCTTAGGTTTTATGGTTCAATTACAAGTTTGGTTGGAATCCAGGTTTGAAAATTATATTTTACAAGCTCTGTAAATACCAGAATAGTATATTAAGTTCACCCCTAAGCAAGGATCAAAACTGCCAGACAGAAGACAAAATGTTCAGAGACTTGGAGAAAGAAAGAGAAAATTTTAACTTTTAAAAGATGGTGGATCTATTCTAAATGGGAAATAAATGGCAGCTAGGAAGGCTGCTTTTTCTCTGTCGCCTTTCAGCGTTTTGTTCCTTTTTTGCCCTACGCTGGGCTAAATTTCTTCTCACTCATAAGCTCTCTAGGTGGGAAATTATTGAAGACTGTGGCAGTTGGTCAAAGGATAATGACGTTTGGCATTTGTGCGGGATACAATTGTCATGCACAGTTTAGTGACTCTCAGACACGTTTGTCGGAGGGAAAGTTTTGTGTTGCCAACAAAGCTTACAGCATTTGAAGCCAAACTCCCTCTCCCTCTCCCTCTCCCTCTCCCTCTCCCTCTCCCTCTCCCTCTCCCTCTCCCTCTCCCTCTCCCTCTCCCTCCCTCCTTCCTCCTCCCCTCCCCCTCTCTCTCCCCCCCCTGTACCCTCAGGAGACAGAATAGGGTGTCAGATTTCTTGGAGCTGGAGTTACAGGCTGCCTGATGCTGGTGATGGGACCTGAACTTGGGTCCTCTGCTGTTAACTGCTTTTAACACATGGGCAGCCCCTCTGTCCTCTCCACCCTCAACTTTCTCTCTATACAGAATCTCTAGGAAGGGAGGGTGACAGTGAATTACTCTCGCTTTCTTTTGCTGAATGTTATAAGAAGGGCCAGAGCCAGTACCTGTCGAGACACACAGGCACAGAAGAGAGGAAGGATTCTAGGGTCATGCTCTCTCAACTGGTGGAACAAGAAAAGAAGTCCAAGTGAACAGATCCCTAGCTTATGATCCATTTTGCTAATGTAGTTTCTCTCAGTTGTTAATGTTTACAGTTTAGATCTTTTTAAATGGAAAAAATGTATGAAAATGGGGAAATAAATTGGATTATTTGAGACCGCATAGTATGAAACTTTGGAAGATTTCAACATTTGTTTACGAATGAATGAACTCCATGTTATTTCTCCTGGGAAGATGGCACCAAGTCCAGATTGTTATTGGAGAGATGTTAGAGTTCAGCTCTTGTTGCATCCTCAGATCTCACTCAATGAAATTACCGCCCATAGGTATTGATAAAACCTAAGGTTAATACCACGGCCTGCCAAGGGCACTGCTGTACATGTGCTTCCCATAGAATCTGGGGAAGGGAGGTGCCCACGACTCTGCCTGGGCTTCTGGATGGTTGCTTGTGGATAGAATACAGAGAGGCTACATTTCCCAAACCAAGAGCTCCCTGTCTTCCACTGCAGCCCAGCCGGTACCCGAGGGCATGTTTGGACTTTTCCTGCTCCCTGTTCATTGAGATGAAGGCTTCAGTGGGGCCACAGGAGTGTGAGCAAAGGCTAGCCCAGGCCAGCATTCTTCCAGTGCTCATTTCAAAGTGTTTTTATAGTATCTCAGTGGGAAGCAGTGGGAAGGCATGTCAGACCCTGGCTTCCATTTGCTGTCTCATATAACAGGACTTCTCAATCTGCCTATTGTAGGGAGAGACGTCTGTGTTTCCAGCATTGGAGAGAGCTGGGACAGGTATGCAACTGCCATATGAGGACTCCTTAGATGTGAGAGGTTCACTACAGAATAGACAGTCCTGATCAAAGCAAGTCCTTCACTCCAGGGCCCCTATGAATCCTCACTCCTGTGCCTAGAGAAATACTCCCTGAAGAATGACTGCTGGAGTGACCTTGGGCTCCACAGTGGGCTCATTATTAGGCGTTTACGGCAGAGGGCTCCAAGTTGGAATACCAATCTAACTTTCAGGAGTCTGCTTTGCCTTTGCCTTTCCCAGCCAATTCCTGGCTGCCTTTTCTAAGACGACTGCCAACAGCCTGATTTCTATAATTCAGGTGATAAAAGTGCTGAGGAAATTTAGTTGTTAGCTGACAAACAGCAAATCCATAATTTATTTCATTTAATGCGACGATAGCTTAAGTGTCCTGTGTAATCATCAGGGTGTTGATAATAACTTGGAATCTTTTGAGATGATTTTAGTATTAGCTTTAAACAAACAGAAAAAAGGTTCTTTTTGTTTTGTTTTTTTGTTTTGTTTTTGTTTTGTTTTTTGTTTTTTGGCTTTAATAATGTTGCCAGGTATTCTGTCTTATGGAGGGGGCTTTACATCCAGTCAGAAAGTGCTTGGTTACTCCTGTAACATTAAAGTCACTTATGCCAGTGGGCATTGCCACATTAGCCTTTCTTGTAGCTTTCTGGGTGCACAGCTGGTTACAATTAATTACTTTTCTCCTCTGGCTGTCTGAATCCCATCTTTCAGAGCTATGAAAGGTAAGTAGGAAGGAAGCTTCTAGGTCTGTATCTGCTTGATTTCTACATGATCTGTGACTCAAGCATCTTGTGACTTCAGGATAGATAGGTAGCTCATAGGCCCTAGAGAAGAACTCCACTACGACCATTCTAAGGGTATAATAAATATTAAATTGACATTTAATGACTTCCTGACCTACCCATAGACTAGTTTGTTTTTTGACCCTCATTTTGCATTGATCATGATTAACATAGAGACCCAAAACTGACCAATCTACACTGAATAAGAGGTTATGGCATGCTCATCCCTAAATGGGACACCTATATTATATTTCCTTATGACAAGGCTCAAGGATTGTTGTAGAAGACTCTAAAAGTGAGATAAGTACAATACACAGTGCTTTCCAGACATAGCAGGGCAGTTATCTATGTGCACCTTCAGCATTATGACAGCAGACACAGGACCTACCAGCTCTAGCCAGCTAAAGGAGGTGGCAGGGTGATGGGCAGAGTCCTGTCCACAGTTGAGGAGCTATTAGAAAGTGATAGCTGCTGGGAAAGGAAAAGTCAGTTCTCTTTAAGGATGAGGTCCTTAAGTCAACCACACTCCGGGGAATAGCACCACACCCAAGAAAGACTATTTGGGATGTACATGTTAGACTCTATGGATTTGGGAAAAAATAAGAGGGCATGGGATTGAGTGGGTACATGATGGGGATGGCTCTTGTAGAAGTTGGGAAGGTGAGTGAATATTTTCATACTACGTTGTATAAATTATTCAAAGAATTAATAAAATGATTAAAAATAAGTGTTTTATTACATTCATAATTATTTATGATGTGTGAATGCATGTGTTGTAGCAGAGGTCAGAGAGCAGCCACTGAGAGTCACTCCTATCCATCCTGTGGTTCTGGGGGTTGAACTCAGGTCATTAAGCTTTATGGCAGGTGCCTTTGCCCACTGAGCCACCTCACCAGCCTGCTCTTGTTTGTTTGAATTTTCTAAGAATTTGATGGGTTTTGTTGATTAAATAAAATCACTTTATTGTAATGAACACACAAATGAAGACACCACACAGATAGAGTAAGGTGGCCACACAAATACATGACAATGAACTTCAGGAATTAGAATAGATTTTCAGAAGCTATGGCGTGTTGGCCAGGATTTTACATTTTACCACCAATTACATTTCTAGGTGCTTGACCACCATAAAATCAGACCTAAAATTGTCCGTGCACAGATGAATGGCTAGTGGAAATGTGGTGCATATACAAAAGGGAGTAAAAAGGGAATTTAAAGGAAAATGGATAAACTGAGAAAGCATATTAAGTGAGATGACCCAAACTCAGAAACACCAGCAAAACCCAAAAACGCTTGCTATCCCTCTTATGAGGACTTACCCTATATTGTAAATAAGCAAGCAGTTTAAATATGGATGTGGAATGACATTAAAAAGAAGACAAAGATGATGAGGAAGAAGGGGAAATGGGCAAAGGATACACGAGGCATGAAAGATGGTATAAGGCTATTGTTTCCCTAGCTTCAAATCTAATAGTCTTTATTTTTCTTTTATACTCCATAGTTATATTCAATTGCTTATACCTTTGCAACTTACTACATATTGCCTCGCATATAATCTGATCTATACTAAACTGATGTAACCTAGTAATTAGAGTAGTTTTGACAACTATAGATTGTGTAATCCGTCTATGGAATGCTTGCAGTGTGGTAGAGTTATTGAACAGATGTGTCCCGCCTTGACTTCCACTGTAGAGTTACGGCCTAAGAAAGCAGATGAACCAGCACACGCACTGTATCTAATTTGAATGGTGCATTGTAGAGAAATTGGAGACATTCATAGGAACAAAATGAAGCATCTTGTGTTTTGAAAGCAAGAAGGTCTTCCTTTGATTGACAGGGATTTTCTTGTGGGAAATGACCCGTGTGGACTTCGAGATCAAAGGCCTTGGCGGCTATCCTGTAGACAATGCATCCTCTGCTCTTCACGGTGTGTTTTTTACCAAAACTTTTCCAGACAAGGTCTGATGGGGTCCCTCTTCCTCTCCTGACCCTGATCTCGCTTTTGTATCTTCTGACCATGGCAGTAAGCAACAGCTCACATATCAGCTTTCCTCTGTCCTGTCCTCAGCTGCAAATGAGCCCAGGGTTTGTTCTTTTCTTTGCTATTTGCTCTTTTCTCTGCCATAAGAATCATACATACGAGCTTCTTGGGGTTGGTTCTTTCCTCTCCATAGTCAGCCATGGGTCCTTCCTTTCCAGTGTCTTTCTACCCTTGACTGTCAGGAACAGGAAAGACCTTTGAGACTCCATCCCTGCACTTGGAGAGTGGCCCTTCCTGATGCAAGATAGCCTGCTCTAACCTCTCACTTTGGACAAAGAGGGTCCTGTTCCTCTGTCATTCCTTCTCATTTTGCTTGCATTCTTTCACCACTCTCCACCCTTCCTATCTATGTCTACTCTGTGAGATCTATGGGCTGGAACAGGATGAGTGACTGCTTCAAAGTCCTTTTTTTTTTTTTTTTATCTGAGCTGAGGATCGACCCAGGGTCTTGAGCTTGCTAGAAAGCACTCTACCACTGAGCTAAATCCCCAATCCCTTCTTCAAAGTCTTTTTTTTTTTTTATTAACTTGAGTATTTCTTATATGCATTTTGAGTGTTATTCCCTTTCCCAGTTTCTGGGCAAAAATCCCCCTCCCCCCCTCCCCTTCCTTATGGGTATTCCCCTCCCAACCCTACCCCATTGCCGCCCTCCCCCCAACAGTCTAGTTCACTGGGGGTTCAGTCTTAGCAGGACCCAGGGCTTCCCCTTCCACAGGTGCTCTTACTAAGATGTTCATTGCTACCTATGAGGTCAGAGTCCAGGGTCAGTCCATGTATAGTCTTTAGGTAGTGGCTTAGTCCCTGGAAGATCTGGTTGCTTGGCATTGTTGTACATATGGGGTCTCGAGCCCCTTCAAGCTCTTCCAGTTCTTTCTCTGATTCATTCAACGGGGGACCTATTCTCAGTTCAGTGGTTTGCTGCTGGCATTTGCCTCTGCATTTGCTGTATTCTGGTTGTGTCTCTCAGGAGCGATCTACATCCGGCTCCTGTCGGTCTGCACTTCTTTGCTTCATCCATCTTGTCTAATTGGGTGGCTGTATATGTATGGGCCACATGTGGGGCAGGCTCTGAATGGGTGTTCCTTCAGTCTCTGTTTTAATCTTTGCCTCTCTCTTCCCTGCCAAGGGTATTCTTGTTCCCCTTTTAAAGAAGGCGTGAAACATTCACATTTTGATCATCCGTCTTGAGTTTCATTTGTTCTAGGCATCTAGGGTAATTCAAGCATTTGGGCTAATAGCCACTTATCAATGAGTGCATACCATGTATATCTTTCTGTGATTGGGTTAGCTCACTCAGAATGATATTTTCCAGTTCCAACCATTTGCCTACGAATTTCATAAAGCCGTTGTTTTTGATAGCTGAGTAATATTCCATTGTGTAGATGTACCACGTTTTCTGTATCCATTCCTCTGTTGAAGGGCATCTGGGTTCTTTCCAGCTTCTGGCTATTATAAATGAGGCTGCGATGAACATAGTGGAGCACGTGTCTTTTTTATATGTTGGGGCATCTTTTGGGTATATGCCCAAAAGAGGTATAGCTGGATCTTCAGGCAGTTCAATGTCCAATTTTCTGAGGAACCTCCAGACTGATTTCCAGAATGGTTGTACCAGTCTGCAATCCCACCAACAATGGAGGAGTGTTCCTCTTTCTCCAGCATCTGCTGTCACCTGAGTTTTTGATCTTAGCCATTCTCACTGGTGTGAGGTAAAATCTCAGGGTTGTTTTGATTTGCATTTCCCTTATGACTAAAGATGTTGAACATTTCTTTAGGTGTTTCTCAGCCATTCAGCATTCTTCAGCTGTGAATTCTTTGTTTAGCTCTGAACCCCATTTTTTAATAGGGTTATTTGTCTCCCTGCGGTCTAACTTCTTGAGATCTTTGTATATTTTGGATATAAGGCCTCTATCTGTTGTAGGATTGGTAAAGATCTTTTCCCAATCTGTTGGTTGCCGTTTTATCCTAACCACAGTGTCCTTTGCCTTACAGAAGCTTTGCAGTTTTATGAGATCCCATTTGTCGATTCTTGATCTTAGAGCGTAAGCCATTGGTGTTTTGTTTAGGAAATTTTTTCCAGTGCCCATGTGTTCCAGATGCTTCCCTAGTTTTTCTTCTATTAGTTTGAGTGTGTCTGGTTTGATGTGGAGGTCCTTGATCCACTTGGACTTAAGCTTTGTACAGGGTGATAAGCATGGATCGATCTGCATTCTTCTACATATTGACCTCCAGTTGAACCAGCACCATTTGCTGAAAATGCTGTCTTTTTTCCATTGGATGGTTTTGGCTCCTTTGTCAAAAATCAAGTGACCATAGGTGTGTGGGTTCATTTCTGGGTCTTCAATTCTATTCCATTGGTCTATCTGTCTGTCTCTGTACCAATACCATGCAGTTGTTATCACTATTGCTCTGTAATACTGCTTGAGTTCAGGGATAGTGATTCCCCCTGAAGTCCTTTTATTGTTGAGTATAGTTTTAGCTATCCTGGGTTTTTTGTTATTCCAGATGAATTTGCAAATTGTTCTGTCTAACTCTTTGAAGAATTGGATTGGTATTTTGATGGGGATTGCATTGAATCTGTAGATTGCTTTTGGTAAAATGGCCATTTTTACTATATTGATCCTGCCAATCCATGAGCATGGGAGATCTTTCCATCTTCTAAGGTCTTCTTCAATTTCTTTCTTCAGTGTCTTGAAGTTCTTATTGTACAGATCTTTTACTTGCTTGGTTAAAGTCACCCCAAGGTACTTTATATTCTTTGGGTCTATTATGAAGGGTGTCGTTTCCCTAATTTCTTTCTCGGCTTATTTCTCTTTTGTGTAGAGTAAGGCTACTGATTTATTTGAGTTAATTTTATACCCAGCCACTTTGCTGAAGTTGTTTATCAGCCTTAGTAGTTCTCTGGTGGAACTTTTGGGATCACTTAAATATACTATCATATCATCTGCAAATAGTGATATTTTGACTTCTTCTTTTCCGATCTGTATCCCCTTGACCTCCTTTTGTTGTCTGATTGCTCTGGCTAGAACTTCAAGAACTATATTGAATAAGTAGGGAGAGAGTGGGCAGCCTTGTCTAGTCCCTGATTTTAGTGGGATTGCTTCAAGTTTCTCTCCATTTAGTTT
This sequence comes from Rattus norvegicus, assembly GCF_021556685.1. Lineage (NCBI taxonomy): Eukaryota > Metazoa > Chordata > Mammalia > Rodentia > Muridae > Rattus > Rattus norvegicus. The sequence continues at coordinate 122,945,789 of NC_141535.1, forward strand.
AATGTTAGCAACTGGTTTGCTGTATATGGCTTTTACTATGTTTAGGTATGGGCCTTGAATTCCTATTCTTTCCAGGACTTTTATCATGAAGGGGTGTTGAATTTTGTCAAATGCTTTCTCAGCATCTAATGAAATGATCATGTGGTTTTGTTCTTTCAGTTTGTTTATATAATGGATCACCTTAATGGTTTTCTGTATATTAAACCATCCCTGCATGCCTGGGATGAAGCCTACTTGATCATGGTGGATGATTGTTTGGATGTGCTCTTGGATTCGGTTTGCCAGAATTTTATTGAGTATTTTTGCGTCGATATTCATAAGGGAAATTGGTCTGAAGTTCTCTTTCTTTGTTGTGTCTTTGTGTGGTTTAGGTATAAGAGTAATTGTGGCTTCATAGAAGGAATTCGGTAGTGCTCCATCTGTTTCAATTTTGTGGAATAGTTTGGATAATATTGGTATGAGGTCTTCTATGAAGGTTTGATAGAATTCTGCACTAAACCCGTCTGGACCTGGGGTCTTTTTGGTTGGGAGACCTTTAATGACTTCTTCTATTTCCTTAGGAGTTATGGGGTTGTTTAACTGGTTTATCTGTTCCCGATTTAACTTCGGTACCTGGTATCTGTCTAGGAAATTGTCCATTTCCTGTAGATTTTCAAGTTTTGTTGAATATAGGCTTTTATAGTAAGATCTGATGATTTTTTGAATTTCCTCTGAATCTGTAGTTATGTCTCCCTTTTCATTTCTGATTTTATTAATTTGGACACACTCTCTGTGTCCTCTCGTTAGTCTGGCTAAGGGTTTATCTATCTTGTTGATTTTCTCAAAGAACCAACTTTTGGGTCTGTTGATTCTTTCTGTGGTCCTTTTTGTTTCTACTTGGTTGATTTCAGCTCTGAGTTTGATTATTTCCTGCCTTCTACTCCTCCTGGGTGTATTTGCTTCTTTTTGTTCTAGAGCTTTTAGGTGTGCTGTCAAGCTGCTGACATATGCTCTTCCTGTTTCTTTCTGCAGGCACTCAGGGCTATGAATTTTCCTCTTAGCACAGCTTTCATTGTGTCCCATAGGTTTGGGTATGTTGTACCTTCATTTTCATTAAATTCTAAAAAGTCTTTAATTTCTTTCTTTATTTCTTCCTTGACCAGGTTATCATTGAGTAGAGCATTGTTCAATTTCCACGTATATGTGGGCATTCTTCCCTTATTGTTGTTGAAGACCAGTTTTAGGCCATGGTGGTCCGATAGCACGCATGGGATTATTTCTATCTTTCTGTACCTGTTGAGGCCCGTTTTTTGACCAATTATATGGTCAATTTTGAAGAAAGTACCATGAGGAGCTGAGAAGAAGGTATATCCTTTTGCTTTAGGATAGAATGTTCTATAAATATCCGTTAAGTCCATTTGGCTCATGACTTCTCTTAGTCTGTCTACATCTCTGTTTAATTTCTGTTTCCATGATCTGTCCATTGATGAGAGTGGGGTGTTGAAATCTCCCACTATTATTGTGTGAGGTGCAATGTGTGTTTTGAGGTTTAGTAAGGTTTCTTTTACGTATGTAGGTGCCCTTGTATTTGGGGCATAGATATTTAGGATTGAGAGTTCATCTTGGTGGATTTTTCCTTTGATGAATATGAAGTGTCCTTCCTTATGTTTTTTGATGACTTTTAGTTGAAAATTGATTTTATCTGATATTAGAATGGCAACTCCAGCTTGCTTCTTCCGACCATTTGCTTGGAAAGTTGTTTTCCAGCCTTTCACTCTGAGGTAGTGTCTGTCTTTGTCTCTGAGGTGTGTTTCTTGTAGGCAGCAGAATGCAGGGTCCTCGTTGCGTATCCAGTTTGTTAATCTATGTCTCTTTATTGGGGAGTTGAGGCCATTGATGTTGAGAGATATTAAGGAATAGTGATTATTGCTTCCTGTCGTATTCATATTTGGATGTGAGGTTATGTTTGTGTGCTTTCATTCTCTTTGTTTTGTTGCCAAGACGATTAGTTTCTTGCTTCTTCTAGGGTATAGCTTGCCTCCTTATGTTGGGCTTTACCATTTATTATCCTTTGTAGTGCTGGATTTGTAGAAAGATATTGTGTAAATTTGGTTTTGTCATGGAATATCTTGGTTTCTCCATCTATGTTAATTGAGAGTTTTGCAGCATACAGTAACCTGGGCTGGCATTTGTGTTCTCTTAGGGTCTGTGTGACATCTGTCCAGGATCTTCTGGCCTTCATAGTTTCTGGCGAGAAGTCTGGTGTGATTCTGATAGGTCTGCCTTTATATGTTACTTGACCTTTTCCCCTTACTGCTTTTAATATTCTTTCTTTATTTTGTGCATTTGGTGTTTTGACTATTATGTGACGGGAGGTGTTTCTTTTCTGGTCCAATCTATTTGGAGTTCTGTAGGCTTCTTGTATGCCTATGGGTATCTCTTTTTTTAGGTTTGGGAGGTTTTCTTCTATGATTTTGTTGAAGATATTTACTGGTCCTTTGAGCTGGGAGTCTTCACTCTCTTCTATACCTATTATCCTTAGGTTTGATCTTCTCATTGAGTCCTGGATTTCCTGTATGTTTTGGACCAGTAGCTTTTTCTGCTTTACATTATCTTTGACAGTTGAGTCAATGATCTCTATGGAATCTTCTGCTCCTGAGATTCTCTCTTCCATCTCCTGTATTCTGTTGGTGAAGCTTGTATCTACAGCTCCTTGTCTTTTCTTTTGGTTTTCTATATCCAGGGTTGTTTCCATGTGTTCTTTCTTGATTGCTTCTATTTCCATTTTTAATTCCTTCAACTGTTTGATTGTGTTTTCCTGGAATTCTTTCAGGGATTTTTGTGTCTCCTCTCTATGGGCTTCTACTTGTTTATTTATGATTTCCTGGAATTCTTTCAGGGATTTTTGTGACTCATCTCTATGAACTTCTACTTGTTTAATTATGTTTTTCTGGAATTCCTTCAGGCCTTTTTGTGATTCCTCTCTGTAGGCTTCTACTTGTTCTCTAAGGGAGCTCTTCACGTCTTTCTTGAAGTCCTCCAGCATCATGATCAAATATGATTTTGAAACTAGATCTTGCTTTTCTGGTGTGTTTGGATATTCCATGTTTGTTTTGGTGGGAGAATTGGGCTCCGATGGTGCCATGTAGTCTTGGTTTCTGTTGCTTGGGTTCCTGCACTTGCCTCTTGCCATCAGATTATCTCTAGTGTTACTTTGTTCTGCTATTTCTGACAGTGGCTAGACTGCCCTATAAGCCTGTGTGTCAGGAGTGCTGTAGACCTGTTTTCCTGTTTTCTTTCAGCCTGTTATGGCGACAGAGTGTTCTGCTTTCGGGCATGTAGTTTTCCCTCTCTACAGGTCTTCAGCTGTTCCTGTGGGCCTGTGTCATGAGTTCACCAGACAGGTCACTTGCAGCAGAAAATTTGGTCTTACCTGTGGTCCCGAGGCTCAAGTTTGCTCGCGGGGTGCTGCCAAAGAGCTCTCCGTGGCAGCAGCAACCAGGAAGATCTGTGCCACCATTTCCGGGAACTTCAGTGCACCAGGGTTCCAGATGGCATTTGGTGTTTTCCTCTGGCGTCCGAGATGTGTATGCAGAGTGCAGTCTCTTCTGGTTTCCCAGGCGTGTCCGCCTCTCTGAAGGTTTAGCTCTCCCTCCCACATGATTTGGGTGCAGAGAACTGTTTATCCGGTCTGTTTCCTTCAGGTTCCGGCGGTGTCTCAGGCAGCGGTCCTGCCGCTCCTGGGCCCTCCCCCACGGGAACCCAGAGGCCTTATACATTTTCCTCTTGGGCCAGGGATGCGGGCAGGGGTGGGCAGTGTTGGTGGTCTCTTCCACTCTGCAGTCTCTGGAGTGCCCACCTTACCAGGCGGTCGGGTCTCTCTCCCACGGTGTCTGGGAGCAGAGAGCTGCTGCAGGCCGGGATCCGTGGGTGTGGGACTTCCAGTCTCCTTCAAAGTCTTAATGGAAAAGGGAAATAAAGAAAAGCTGGGCTCATGATGATGATGATGATGATGATGATGATGATGATGATGATGATGGTGGTGGTGGTGATGGTGATGATGATGGTGATGATAGAACTGCCCAGAGCAGAAACATCATCAGGAAGGGACGAGGCTGAGAATAAATGAGGGTTGATGTCCTTAGAGTCACTTGGCCAACATGCTCCATCCTGGGCCCTGGTGTTGTTGTAACCTAGCAAGAAGAGGCTGTCTCACATCAGAATGTAGTTGCCAATTTGCCAACAAAGTTGCCCTATCAGCACAGATCCCATCTAGTCTGTTGCAAACGTGAGAAACAGATTATGCCTGTTGGCATTCAGTGGCCTCTTCACAAACCCCGCTGTCTCTAAGGAGAAGCAAACAGTGTACTATTGATTGAGTAGTCAGAAGGTGCCATTTATTTTTGGCAGCTGTCTACACACATGTCTAAGTGAGTGATTCATATGTGTAATACCGACTTCACGTGCGGAGAGGATTTTAAAGCATGCACCCGGTATCTAATGTAAGGATTTCAAAACCAAACATTACACGCCTGTGTTTATAGATTTAGCAATACAGAACACAGCAAAGAGCCAGGTTTATTTTCTCCCCTCAGGTCTGTGGTACTACAAGACTATAATGCAGCCTAAGAAAATACTACGTTTTAATTTCAGGGCAGGTAGCACCATGCATCAGCAACACCCCGGAGGGATGGGGGCAGGGCAAGAACAGCTCTGTGCTCCTGTGTACACCAAGTAGGACTTTAGGGGGAATTCCAGTGTTATTAGCCAGCAAGTTCAAGAGTTCAGAAAAGCATAAGGACCCCACATAATATTTGATATACTTCATAAAACCAGAACTGAATGACGCCAATATTAGAGACAAGCAACAGCATTTAATCCTCTGCAGTCCCTGGGTGGCAGAGGTTCCACAGGCTCAGCCCTGTGATTTCTTTCCGAGATCATTAACTTTTACAATTATACGATTTAAAATCAGGTTTTACACCTCCAACTCAAAGACAATAAAATATGCTACCGTGAAGTTAAGAAACTGGTTTTTCTTATACATTTTTAAAAGAATATTTAAATTTAGATAATTTGTACAACCCCCCCACTCAGATTCATACAAACATTTCAAAATAATTAAAAAAACCCAGGGGGTTTATGGGAAAAATAGAGTTAGAGTTAAGGGCAAAACACTAAAGTCTTTGTCAGTGATGCACACACACACACACACACACACACACACAGATACACACATACACACACAAACGCACACAACCAACTGACAAAAAATAGATAAACAGAAATAACATCGTCATCTTACTCATGTCAAATCATTGAGAAGTAAATTCCACAGTAAGTTGACTTGGAAGCAACTTGTGAAGTTTGCTTGGGGACTAGATGCTTTGACAGCACTGGGCAGGGTGCCATGCGTGGTACAGTGCGTGTTCGGTGTTTAGGCCATGGAAGAAGTTAAACTGTCTGACAGGAACAGAAAGCGGACAGGAATGGATGATCACATCCAGGAAGTTGTCCACGAAGGTGAGGGATAGGTCAGATGTACTGCAGAGGTGACCTGGGTCTTGTGGCTGTTGGGTAAATCTCTCTGCATCTACCTTGCGATGCTCATGATCAGTTACTTGAGCACAAGTAACTGTGAAGGTCATGCAGCTCAGATAATCACGGAAGAGATATTTTAAGTGATTCATTAAAAAAGAACCTCTTTGTTCTTGTTCGTGCCTCTGGGGCTCCGGGACACAGGGTTCCCTGATACAAACTGAGTTGTTTCTATAATCAAAACCAGATAGAAATAGCTAAAGATGATTCAGAAGAAATACCGTAGGACCCATTGACCATTGGAGAAGCATTTTTCCTCACTTTGACAGTTACACCTTGCGCTGCGGGTGGTAGGGTGGAGGCAGGGGGAGATGCGCATCGTCCGATAAGGTGATGGGCAGGGTGCAAGGGGTTGCAGGGGAGGTGGTAGGGTCAGGGAGTGTTGCGGGGAATCAGCGTTCATTTTGCCCAGTGTTCCATCCTCTCACATGCTTGCGTTCACATCTTTCCGCCCATCTTCAGTGAGGAGCAAGGGTAGGCTTCCAGCATGCTGATGGAAACTTCATCACTGATTGATGTTGCAGTGAGGGAACCCAATCCAGGCCTTTGAGCAAGCATGCTGCGCACTCTGCCCATGAGTATCATCTGCTCCTTCACTCTCTCCCTAGTCATTTGCAGCTAAGACTAAGGCCACAGAAGAAACAGAAGACCAAAAGCAAGGCTGGCCTTATGCATCATGTTCAGCTTTTACTCAATGTAAATTACGTTCCCATCCCCTCAAGTGGGAAAACCAAGGAAATGTTGAGTATACACAATAAGATCAAATTACAGAACTGTTTTCTTTTCTAACAATGTTACCTTTTCTATAAGTATGATAAACAAATATTCAAATGAACACACACACACAAACAGGTGTTTACAGATGGATTTGGTAGATTTCAGATAAGAAAGGCGAGGCTGTTTGTATTTCTGTTTATTGATTAGGACCTAGATTTCACTAAACACCACAGCTGAGCACGAGTAAGTTGTTGCAGAGCCAAAAATACTTAGGGGACAAATATGAAGGATAAAACTTGGAGATGGGATCCAAGCCTTACACTAATGTTCAGACCAGCAGCCTGTCACCTGACTAACAAAGATGATTACTGGTCAGGTAGCTGGGAGTTCCTCTCATGCTGAAAGATAAATGAAGATATGAAGGATAGAAAAAAGAGAAAATCTCCTTCTTATTTCTTGGTGATTATAATTTCTGATTCTTTTGATCATATGATAAGATTTATGACCAAGTATGATTTCTCTTGGCAACCAACCTTTCAGAACCCAATGTGTGCACATTTCCATGGTGAACATGGATGAACCTGTGTCAGTATGAGTAGTCAAGCTTGAAGAGACTCGGCGTCAGACATGCAGTGCCATGACCACTTGCCCTCTCCCTACTCCCCTCTCTCCTGGCTCAGTCCCACTCCCAAGCCATTCATAACTATCTATTCTATTTCCCTTTTCTAGGGAGATATACTTGCCATTTTACTCGTGGTCCCTTACTCTATTCTTAAACTCTGTGGTTCTACTGATTGTAGATTGGTTATCACTGACTTAACAGCTAGCGCCCACATATATAGTGAGTAATACCATATTTGTCTTTGTGGATCTTGATCACCTCACTCAGGATGACTTTTTTCTTCTAGCTTCATTTATTTACTTGCATATTGCATGATCCCTTCTTTCAAATGGCTGAGTAAGAATCCACTGTGTAAATGCACCACATTTTCTTTATCTGTTTTTCTGTTGAGGGACATCTAAGTTGTTTCCAGTTTCTGACTGTTAAGAATAGAGCAGCAATGAACATGGTTGAGTAAGTGTCTCTGTTAGGATGCAGTCATATATACTTCAGAGTATGTACTTACTGTGAAGTATATACCCTAAATGGCCTAGCTGGATCTTGAGGTAAATCTATTCCCGTCTTTCTGAGGAACCACTATGTTTGAGCACGGTCCAAGAGTGGAGACCTTTGAGGACATTTCTGAGTGCTTGTGAGTAAAGCTTCAAGGAACCAAGACAAGTTTCTTCAAAAACATGGAATTGCTCTTGGATTGTGCTTTGTACCCCTTCTACATATAACAGATAGAAGTGAGTTTAACTCAAGTTATTCATTACAATTGGCTATTATTTGTTTATAAGCCTCTATGGAAAAAAAACATTTTCACACGGTGCAGCTTATCCTTGTGGTTGTACACTTTACTCATGTGACTCTTCTTAACCCTCAGAGTATAAATTGTCTGATGCTCTGAATAAAGTTGGTTACGGAACTAGACTTTAGTCCTCTTTACTGACTCTAGTGCTCCCAGGTCCCAGCACCATCCATTGCAGTAACCACCACAGTGGTTTCCACAGTGGCTATACAAATTCGCATTCCCAACAGCAGTGGATGAGTATTCTTACTCCACATCCTCACTAGCATGAGCTGTTGTTCATTCTGTCCAGCTAAGTCCATTAAGAAACCTAAAAGTAGTTTGATTCGAATTTCTGCGATGGCTAAAGATGTTGCATATTTCTTTGAGTGTTTCTTGGCCAGTAGAGTTTCTTCTTTTGAGAATTCTTTGTTTCTATATGTATCCTGCTTTTAAATTGGGTTATTTGTTTTGTTGATACCTGATTTTTTAAGCTCTTTATATATTTTGGAATATTAGCCCTCTATCAATGAATAGTTAATACATACACACACACACACACACACACACACATCCCACAGACATATATGTATATATAGTTTTTTCTTTCTGTAGGCTGCTGCTTTGCTTAATGACAGTGTCCTTTGCCAAGCAAAAGCTTTTCAGTTTCCTAAGGTTGCCCACCCCCATTTATTGTTGATGTTAGTGCCTGTGCTATCAGGGTTCCGTCCAGGAAGTCTTTTCCTGTGCCAATGAATTTAAGGCTCTAAGGCTATTTCCCTCTTCTGTTCATGGTGGTGGTGGGTTTTGTTTTGTTTGTTTGTTTCTTCAGTTGGTTCGGTTGGTAGACTTTAATTACTGTTTCTATTTCGATGTGATTTATAGGTCTCTTTAAATTGCTTATCTGATCTTGATTTAACTTTGGTAAGTGGTATGTATTGAGAAAGTTTTCCATTTCTTTCTAATTTGGTAGAGTACAGGTTTGAAAAGTGTGTCCTTATGATTCTCTGGATTTTTTTTTTTATTTTGGTGTCTGTTGTTATGTCCCCCTTTTCATCTCTAATTTCATTAATTTGGATACTCACTTGTGGTCTCTTTGGTTAATTTGGATAAGGGTTTTCCAATCTTACAGATTTTTCTCAAAAACTCCTTGTTTCATTGATTCTTTGTAAATTTTGTTTCTATTTTATTCATTTCAGCCCTGAGGTTGATTATTTCTCATCGTATCCTCCTTTTGGGTGTGGTTTTTTTTCTTCTTCTTTTCTTCTAGAGCTTTCAGGTAAGTGTCTAAGTTATTAGTGTGAGATCTCCCTGACCCCGATGTAATGCTATGTACTTGCCGCTTAGCACTGCTTTCATTGTAGCTCATAAGTTTGGCTGTGTTGTGTATTTGTTTTCATCGAGTTCCAGAAAGTCTTTTAATTTATTTCTTAATTTCTGTCTAGACCTAGTTCAAATTCAGTAGTGATTCATTCAGTTTCCATGAGTTTATAAGTTTTCTGTTGATTCTGTTGTTGTTGATATCCAGCTTTAATATGAATGGCTAGATAGGATGCAGGGTGAATTTTAACGGTCTTGCATCTGTTAAGACTTGTTTTGTGTCCAAGTATGTGGTCCGTTTTGGGATGCTCAGAAGAAGGTATATTCTTTTGTGTTGGGTGAAATGTTCTGCAAATATCTGTTATGACTATTTGATTTACAGCATCAGTTTTCTCCAGCACTTCTACTTACTGCTTGTTTGATGACCTGTCTATTGGTGAGAGAGGGATATTGAAGTTTCCTGATATCAGTGTGTACAGGTCAGTTGGGTTTTAAATTCATTTTGTCAGATATTAAAATGACTACACCAGCTTGCTTCCTAGGTTGATTGGATTTTAATACTATTCTTCATCTTTTTATCCTGAGGCAGTCAATCCTAGATATTAAGATGTGTTTTTTGAGTGTAGCAGGAGGATGGATATTGTCTTTGTATCCATTATATTCGTCTGTCCCTTTTTTTTTTTTTTTTTTTTGCTTTCGGTCTAAATATTTATTCCTGAACTTTCCTGAACAACATGATCAATAAAACATGGCAAACTCCTGTATTTAGTTATGATACAGCAAAGATCTGAGAAATAGAAAGAGTAAGCCTCATCAGGTCTCTCCTACTGGAAATCTGGTAACCCCAAGGAAGAGGAGGGGGAAAGAATTTGGAGTCAGAGGGATGCATGACACCAGGAGAACATGACCCACTGACTTAACTAAGCAGAGGTGACTTGGGCTCACAGAGATTAAAGAGGCATTTGCATTCATCTTTATAAATTTAAATTTGGGGCTTAAATGGCTTCGTTTTTCTCTATTCATGGACCATAATAAATACCAATATTTAATAATTGAGTACCATAATGATATTTGACTTAGGCCTTCAATTACATTCCCAGGGCACAAATCTGAGTAATCAGAATGCATTGAGATGAAAATGAAGGCCCTTTGTTACAAATGCTCTAGTTTTGGGTGTCTGTTTTGCTTATGAGGAGCAACTTTATAAACTCCCTGTGGAACATTTGAATGCATATTCTCCTCTGTGGTTCTGTATTTAGCTGTCGAGGACTGTTAGTTAATATGAAGAATCAAACATGAAACCCAGTACCCTTTGTGCTTAAGTGGAGCCAGTTCTGTCTCAAGAAGATCAAACATTCTATGACACTTAGCCAGTTTACTGAGTACAGGTATTGAGTATCTAATTTGTTTTTTGGTTTTTTTTCCTATTCTTCTGGCTTTTATTTCTTTTTTTTTTTATTAACTTGAGTATTTCTTATATACATTTCAAGTGTTATTCCCTTTCCCGGTTTCCAGGCAAACATCCCCCTCCCCCTCCCCTTCCTTATGGGTGTTCCCCTTCCAACCCTCCCCCCATTGCCGACCTCCCCCCAACAGTCTAGTTCACTGGGGGTTCAGTCTTAGCAGGACCCAGGGCTTCCCTTCCACTGGTACTCTTACTAGGATATTCATTGCTACCTATGAGGTCAGAGTCCGGGGTCAGTCCATGTATAGTCTTTAGGTAGTGGCTTAGTCCCTGGAAGCTCTGGTTGCTTGACATTGTTGTACTTTTGGGGTCTCGAGCCCCTTCAAGCTCTTCCAGTTCTTTCTCTGATTCCTTCAACGGGGGACCTATTCTCAGTTCAGTGGTTTGCTGCTGGCATTCGCCTCTGTATTTGCTGTATTCTGGCTGTGTCTCTCAGGAGCGATCTACATCCGGCTCCTGTCGGTCTGCACTTCTTTGCTTCATCCATCTTGTCTAATTGGGTGGCTGTATATGTATGGGCCACATGTGGGGCAGGCTCTGAATGGGTGTTCCTTCAGTCTCTGTTTTAATCTTTGCCTCTCCCTTCCCTGCCAAGGGTATTCTTTTTCCTCATTTAAAGAAGGAGTGAAGCATTCACATTTTGATCATCCGTCTTGAGTTTCGTTTGTTCTAGGGATCTAGGGTAATTCAAGCATTTGGGCTAATAGCCACTTATCAATGAGTGCATACCATGTATGTCTTTCTGTGATTGGGTTAGCTCACTCAGGATGATATTTTCCAGTTCCAACCATTTGCCTAGGAATTTCATAAACTCGTTGTTTTTGATAGCTGAGTAATATTCCATTGTGTAGATGTACCACATTTTCTGTATCCATTCCTCTGTTGAAGGGCATCTGGGTTCTTTCCAGTTTCTGGCTATTATAAATAAGGCTGCGATGAACATAGTGGAGCAGGTGTCTCTTTTATATGTTGAGGCATCTTTTGGGTATATGCCCAAGAGAGGTATAGCTGGATCCTCAGGCAGTTAAATGTCCAATTTTCTGAGGAACCTCCAGATTGATTTCCAGAATGGTTTTACCAGTCTGCAATCCCACCAACAATGGAGGAGTGTTCCTCTTTCTCCACATCCTCGCCAGCATCTGCTGTCACCTGAGTTTTTGATCTTAGCCATTCTCACTGGTGTGAGGTGAAATCTCAGGGTTGTTTTGATTTGCATTTCCCTCATGACTAAAGATGTTGAACATTTCTTTAGGTGTTTCTCAGCCATTCGGCATTCCTCAGCTGTGAATTGTTTGTTTAGCTCTGAACCCCATTTTTTAATAGGGTTATTTGTTTCCCTGCGGTCTAACTTCTTGAGTTCTTTGTATATTTTGGATATAAGGCCTCTATCTGTTGTAGGATTGGTAAAGATCTTTTCCCAATCTGTTGGTTGCCGTTTTGTCCTAACCACAGTGTCTTTTGCCTTACAGAAGCTTTGCAGTTTTATGAGATCCCATTTGTCGATTCTTGATCTTAGAGCATAAGCCATTGGTGTTTTGTTCAGGAAATTTTTTCCAGTGCCCATGTGTTCCAGATGCTTCCCTAGTTTTCCTTCTATTAGTTTGAGTGTGTCTGGTTTGATGTGGAGGTCCTTGATCCACTTGGACTTAAGCTTTGTACAGGGTGATAAGCATGGATCGATCTGCATTCTTCTACATGTTGCCCTCCAGTTGAACCAGCACCATTTGCTGAAAATGCTATCTTTTTTCCATTGGATGGTTTTGGCTCCTTTGTCAAAAATCAAGTGACCATAGGTGTGTGGGTTCATTTCTGGGTCTTCAATTCTATTCCATTGGTCTATCTGTCTGTCTCTGTACCAATACCATGCAGTTTTTATCACTATTGCTCTGTAATACTGCTTGAGTTCAGGGATAGTGATTCCCCCTGAAGTCCTTTTATTGTTGAGGATAGCTTTAGCTCTCCTGGGTTTTTTGTTATTCCAGATGAATTTGCAAATTGTTCTGTCTAACTCTTTGAAGAATTGGATTGGTATTTTGATGGGGATTGCATTGAATCTGTAGATTGCTTTTGGTAAAATGGCCATTTTTACTATATTAATCCTGCCAATCCATGAGCATGGGAGATCTTTCCATCTTCTGAGGTCTTCTTCAATTTCTTTCCTCAGTGTCTTGAAGTTCTTATTGTACAGATCTTTTACTTGCTTGGTTAAATTAACCCCGAGGTACTTTATATTATTTGTGTCTATTATGAAAGGTGTCGTTTCTCTAATTTCTTTCTCGGCTTGTTTCTCTTTTGTGTAGAGAAAGGCTACTGATTTATTTGAGTTAATTTTATACCCAGCCACTTTGCTCAAGTTGTTTATCAGCTTTAGTAGTTCTCTGGTGGAACTTTTGGGATCACTTAAATATACTATCATATCATCTGCAAATAGTGATATTTTGACTTCTTCTTTTCCGATCTGTATCCCCTTGACCTCCTTTTGTTGTCTGATTGCTCTGGCTAGAACTTCAAGAACTATATTGAATAAGTAGGGAGAGAGTGGGCAGCCTTGTCTAGTCTCTGATTTTAGTGGGATTGCTTCAAGTTTCTCTCCATTTAGTTTAATGTTAGCAACTGGTTTGCTGTATATGGCTTTTACTATGTTTAGGTATGGGCCTTGAATTCCTATTCTTTCCAGGACTTTTATCATGAAGGGGTGTTGAATTTTGTCAAATGCTTTCTCAGCATCTAATGAAATGATCATGTGGTTTTGTTCTTTCAGTTTGTTTATATAATGGATCACGTTGATGGTTTTCTGTATATTAAACCATCCCTGCATGCCTGGGATGAAGCCTACTTGATCATGGTGGATGATTGTTTTGATGTGCTCTTGAATTCGGTTTGCCAGAAATTTATTGAGTATTTTTGCGTCGATATTCATAAGGGAAATTGGTCTGAAGTTCTCTTTCTTTGTTGTGTCTTTGTGTGGTTTAGGTATAACAGTAATTGCGGCTTCGTAGAAGGAATTCGGTAGTGCTCCATCTGTTTCAATTTTGTGGAATAGTTTGGATAATATTGGTATGAGGTCTTCTATGAAGGTCTGATAGAATTTTGCACTAAACCCGTCTGGACCTGGGCTCTTTTCGGTTGGGAGACCTTTAATGACTGCTTCTATTTCCTTAGGAGTTATGGGGTTGTTTAACTGGTTTATCTCTTCCTGATTTAACTTCGATACCTGGTATCTGTCTAGGAAATTGTCTATTTCCTGAAGATTTTCAAGTTTTGTTGAATATAGGTTTTTATAGTAAGATCTGATGATTTTTTGAATTTCCTCTGAATCTGTAGTTATGTCTCCCTTTTCATTTCTGATTTTGTTAATTTGGACGCACTCTCTGTGTCCTCTGGTTAGTCTGGCTAAGGGTTTATCTATCTTGTTGATTTTCTCAAAAAACCAACTTTTGGTTCTGTTGATTCTTTCTATGGTCCTTTTTGTTTCTACTTGGTTGATTTCAGCTCTGAGTTTGATTATTTCCTGCCTTCTACTCCTCCTGGGTGTATTTGCTTCTTTTTGTTCTAGAGCTTTTAGGTGTGCTGTCAAGCTGCTGACATATGCTCTTTCCTGTTTCTTTCTGCAGGCACTCAGCGCTATGAGTTTTCCTCTTAGCACAGCTTTCACTGTGTCCCATAAGTTTGGGTATGTTGTACCTTCATTTTCATTAAATTCTAAAAAGTTTTTAATTTCTTTCTTTATTTCTTCCTTGACCAGGTTATCATTGAGAAGAGCATTGTTCAATTTCCACGTACATGTGGGCATTCTTCCCTTATTGTTATTGAAGACCAGTTTTAGGCCGTGGTGGTCCGATAGCACGCATGGGATTATTTCTATCTTTCTGTACCTGTTGAGGCCCGTTTTTTGACCAATTATATGGTCAATTTTGAAGAAAGTACCATGAGGAGCTGAGAAGAAGGTATATCCTTTTGCTTTAGGATAGAATGTTCTATAAATATCCGTTAAGTCCATTTGGCTCATGACTTCTCTTAGTCTGTCTACATCTCTGTTTAATTTCTGTTTCCATGATCTGTCCATTGATGAGAGTGGGGTGTTGAAATCTCCCACTATTATTGTGTGAGGTGCAATGTTTGTTTTGAGGTTTAGTAAGGTTTCTTTTACGTATGTAGGTGCCCTTGTATTTGGGGCATAGATATTTAGGATTGAGAGTTCATCTTGGTGGATTTTTCCTTTGATGAATATGAAGTGTCCTTCCTTATGTTTTTTGATGACTTTTAGTTGAAAATTGATTTTATCTGATATTAGAATGGCAACTCCAGCTTGCTTCTTCCGACCATTTGCTTGGAAAGTTGTTTTCCAGCCTTTCACTCTGAGGTAGTGTCTGTCTTTGTCTCTGAGGTGTGTTTCTTGTAGGCAGCAGAATGCAGGGTCCTCGTTGCGTATCCAGTTTGTTAATCTATGTCTCTTTATTGGGGAGTTGAGGCCATTGATGTTGAGAGATATTAAGGAATAGTGATTATTGCTTCCTGTCGTATTCATATTTGGATGTGAGGTTATGTTTGTGTGCTTTCATTCTCTTTGTTTTGTTGCCAAGACGATTAGTTTCTTGCTTCTTCTAGGGTATAGCTTGCCTCCTTATGTTGGGCTTTACCATTTATTATCCTTTGTAGTGCTGGATTTGTAGAAAGATATTGTGTAAATTTGGTTTTGTCATGGAATATCTTGGTTTCTCCATCTATGTTAATTGAGAGTTTTGCAGCATACAGTAACCTGGGCTGGCATTTGTGTTCTCTTAGGGTCTGTGTGACATCTGTCCAGGATCTTCTGGCCTTCATAGTTTCTGGCGAGAAGTCTGGTGTGATTCTGATAGGTCTGCCTTTATATGTTACTTGACCTTTTTCCCTTACTGCTTTTAATATTCTTTCTTTATTTTGTGCGTTTGGTGTTTTGACAATTATTTGACGGGAGGTGTTCCTTTTCGGTTCCAATCTATTTGGAGTTCTGTAGGCTTCTTGTATGTCTATGGGTATCTCTTTTTTTAGGTTAGGGAAGTTTTCTTCTATGATTTTGTTGAAGATATTTACTGGTCTTTTGAGCTGGGAGTCTTCACTCTCTTCTATAGCTATTATCCTTAGGTTTGATCTTCTCATTGAGTCCTGGATTTCCTGTACGTTTTGGACCAGTAGCTTTTTCTGCTTTACATTATCTTTGACAGTTGATTCAATGATTTCTATGGAATCTTCTGCTCCTGAGATTCTCTCTTCCATCTCTTGTATTCTGTTGGTGAAGCTTGTATCTACAGCTCCTTGTCTCTTCTTTTGGTTTTCTATATCCAGGGTTGTTTCCATGTGTTCTTTCTTGATTGCTTCTATTTCCATTTTTAATTCCTTCAACTGTTTGATTGTGTTTTCCTGGAATTCTTTCAGGGATTTTTGTGTCTCCTCTCTATGGGCTTCTACTTGTTTATTTATGTTTTCCTGGAATTCTTTCAGGGATTTTTGTGTCTCCTCTCTATGGGCTTCTACTTGTTTATTTATGTTTTCCTGGATTTCTTTTAGGCATTTTTGCGATTCCTCTCTGTAGGCTTCTACTTGTTCTCTAAGGGAGTTCTTCACGTCTTTCTTGAAGTCCTCCAGCATCATGATCAAAATGATTTTGAAACTAGATCTTGCTTTTCTGGTGTGTTTGGATATTCCATGTTTGTTTTGATGGGAGAATTGGGCTCCGATGGTGCCATGTAGTCTTGGTTTCTGTTGCTTGGGTTCCTGCGCTTGCCTCTCGCCATCAGATTATCTCTAGTGTTACTTTGTTCTGCTATTTCTGACAGTGGCTAGACTGTCCTATAAGCCTGTGTGTCAGGAGTGCTGTAGACCTGTTTTCCTCTCTTTCAGTCAGTTATGGGGACAGAGTGTTCTGCTTTCGTGTGTGTAGTTTTTCCTCTGTACAGGTCTTCAGCTGTTCCTGTGGGCCTGTTTCTTGAGTTTACCAGGCAGCTTTCTTGCAGCAGAAAAGTTGGTCTTACCTGTGGTCCCAAGGCTCAAGTTCGCTCGTGGGGTGCTGTCCACGGGCTCTCTGCGGCGGCAGCAACCAGGAAGACCTGTGCCGCCCCTTCCGGGAGCATCAGTGCACCAGGGTTCCAGATGGTCTTTGGCTTTTTCCTCTGGCATCCGAGATGTGTGTGCAGAGAGCAGTCTCTTCTGGTTTCCCAGGCTTGTCTGCCTCTCTGAAGGTTCAGCTCTCCCTCCCACGGGATTTGGGTGCAGAGAACTGTTTATCCGGTCTGTTTCCTTCAGGTTCAGGCGGTGTCTCAGGCAGGGGTCCTGCCGCTCCTGGGCCCTCCCCCATGGGAGCCCAGAGGCCTTATACAGTTTCCTCTTGGGCCAGGGATGTGGGCAGGGGTGAGCAGTGTTGGTGGTCTCTTCCGCTCTGCAGCCTCAGGAGTGGCCACCTGTCCAGGCGGTTGGGTCTCTCTCTCATGGGGTCTGGGACCAGAGAGCTGCTGCGGGCTGGGATCCTCGGGTGTGGGACTTCCTCGTCTGTCCCTTTTTATTGGTGAATTGAGGCCCTTTGTGTTGGAAGATATCAATGAGCAGTGTTCATTTATTCCTGTTATTTTGCTGCTGCTGCTGCTGCTGCTGCTGCTGCTGGTGGTGGTGATGGTTGTGGTGGTGGTGGTGGTGTCTGTCCTCTCTTTTGATTGCTGGTCTGTAATTACTTATTTATTCTGTTCACTTGGGTGTGGTTGACCTCTTTACATTGGAGTTATCCCTACAGGACCTTCCGTAGGCCTGCATTTGTACATGTATCTATTACGAATTTTGCTTAGATTTGGTTTTATCCCGGGATATCTTATTTTCTCCATCTATCTATCTCTAGATTAGGAAAATTTCATTCTATGATTATGTGAAAAATATTTTCTGTGCCTTTGACCTGGATTTGTTCTCCTTCTTCTATTCCTATTATTATTAGTTTTGGTCTTTTCATAATATTCAAGATTTTATGGATGTTTTATGCCAGATACTTTTTAGATTTAATTTTTTTGATCCAGGTATCCAGTTTTTGGAGGACAGGAGGAAGAGGGGAAGCAATTATCCCACCTATTTCTATGGCCCTAGAACTTAATTTTAATTTATATTCTGGCAAAGACTTTAAGACAAACATGCTTATAAATCCAAGAATCTACATTCAATAATACCAAACTGAGTATCGCATAGCTTTGCCACTTCCTCCTGAATTAACATTTTAGTTTATCTTAAAACCTGAACAATCCTCATTTGCTATAGTCAGATTTAAACTGTGTAACACTCACAACAACAACAAAAAAAATCCATTAACCTATGTCTTTTCTCCCCAAACACCCCAAGGAATAGAATACCTCCTTCATTTCCAAAAAGAAAATGTCTTACCTGATACAGGCAGAGTGTGAAATATTTGCCTTCAGTTATTTCCTAATACCAAGTACTTAGATTGTTCACCCCCAGGGGCAGGAAAATTTCCACATTATTGTATTAATGTGTGTGCTGCTTTCTTAATAGCTAAACTGGCTGTCTTATCAATATTTCAAGTGACGCAGCAGCCTTAAAAGGCTGAAGGAGAGCAAGTGGGTGGTATAGGGAGGAAGAAAGACAGAGCAGAGAGGCAGGCGGCAGGGATACAGGCAGTGCCTGACGTAAGAGTTTAGCTGAGTCCCATGAAAGCAGTGGACAGTGGCAGGTCAGTGGCAGGCAGAGTCTGAGGAAAACATACCTCCCACTCCCTGCCTACAGCAGTTCCCTCCCAGGACTTTTCTAACAACCCACCCGTGCGTTAACTGTATTCGCTCTCCACACGTAAGTCAGCAAGCAAGCGCTCTTGACCACACAGCTGAGGCAGCATGCCTTCTTGTTGCTCTAGTTTGCTTCTGTTGCTCTGATAAACACCATTACCCAAGGCAACTTAGTGAAGAAAGAGTTAACTTGGCTTATATCTTCAGGTCCAATCCATCATTGAAGGAAATCAAGGCAGGAACTCTACCAGAAACAGAGGCACGAATCATAGCAGTACCCCTCTGGCTTGCTCAGCTAGCTTTCTTATAGAGTTAGGTCCATCTTCCCAGAGGCTCCCACAATAGGATGGGCTATCCTGCATCATTTAAAAATAAGAAAATGTCCCACAACTATGTTCACAGGCCAGTGTGATCAAGGTAGTCAGTCCCCCAACTGAAACTCAGTCAACTCAGGACAGTGTCAAGTTGGAGCTAACTCGGAAGCTTTAACTTGCTGTGCTGGTGGCCTGGAATCCCAAGATGATAAACTGCATGCTTCTGGTTTATGGTCCATTTCTCTCATAAAGAAACCATAAGACTTGCTGTCTGGGGCTATGCCCCGTGACATTTCAACTGTGTAAGGATCTATTGAACTCATTTTTGCCATCTTTAGCATCCCTTGTGGTACTCCTTCCACTGCTACCCAGGTCTTTCCAGGGAGCTTCTCCATGATGGCACAGGGCTTTCTCCAGGACCTAGGTGATTTGAAAGAATAGGAGACTAGCAGTGCACACAACCAAAGCCAAAATGTCAGAACAGAAGCAACCCATTGCTTCAGCCACAAACTACTCGGTAAGAATTAGTCATTCAAGAGGAGACACTAGGTATCGGGAATTCCAAAAGAGGAAAGGAAGGGTGTGGAAGCAGCCTCAGGCTTGAAACTAGAGCTATCATTCAAGCCACCTCCTCACTCCTCTGCACAGGACTGGAGAACTCAGCATCTCTCATAAAGGTGGTAACAGAATGCAGAAAAACCTGAAGTTCTGCTCGTCCCCTTACAACTCAGGAGACAGCATCATCAACAGCAACTGCCTTCTCAGAGACACACTTAGAGTCTACTTTGGTATTTAAGTTGTGAAATTTGATTTTAAAATACCTCACCTTTAAAGGTTAGAATCTAGAAAGGTAGGAATGCAGATGAGTGAAGGACTGTCAAAGTAGAAGATGAATATTTTCTTTAAACAAATCTCCAATACAAGGAGATATCTGGTGAACAGTAATTAATCAGTAAAAAAAAAATGTAACATCTCAGAAATAGGTGTTTTGCATTTGTCCAAGAAATACCCTATTCTATGGTCAGTTTCAGGATCCAAATTAAAAAAAAATCCACTGGAAGGAATGGCTGAGTGTGTGGTCTTTGTTTCTCTATCTCTGCAAATTGCCTTTTGTGGTAGAGGCTTGACTTGACTCAAGCTAAGATTCTTTGGGTGAAATGATTTTGTAAACAATTATGTGCATTTCTGCTCCTCTGCGATCGTGTCACTCGGGTAGCCTGTGATGATGTCTCAATACTCCCTCCTATATCCAGAGCCAAACACTCTAACAATTTGTCGTCCGTTTTCTTGAGCATTCTGGTAATTTCTAAGATAAGTTCTTTTACTGTCTGCTGAACAACGCAGGTTTTTCTAATTAGACTATTTTCCGACATGTTGGAATTCTAAAAAATATCGTTTCTTCTCATCATGTTTAGTTTCCCTGAGATGAAGTTTATTGAGAAGAGGCAAGATAAATGATGTTTCCCTTTTTATTGATCAGTGCTCCCATGTAGTTATTGGCCTACAGACCTCTGAAAAGAATGATTGGGTTATATATACACTTATATGATATATATATATATATATATGGCAAAATAAAAAGATATAATAGACAAATATATATGGTATAATTTCATACATTTATAAAAGCCTTGGGATTTTTGTAAACTTGGCTTTCTCCTTGATCGGTTTTAATTTATTTTCCTGTTACATCTAACATACTACCTACCCTTGGTTGTCTGTCTTCTCTACCACAGCAAACATCCTCACAGGGGTTTTCATTTCCTTTGTTAAATACTGTATTCAGATCTTAGAAGAGCTTCTCATATACATCAGATACTCAATAAGTGTTTGTTGAAAATTAATTGGTTAGACTGAACATTTCCATGTGTGTGTGTGTGTGTGTGTGTGTGTTTGTATGCATGGTGTGTATTTCTCTCTGTGTGTTTGTGGTATGTGACTCTGTGAGTGTGTGTATGTGCATTTTATGATTTCATATCTATCTATCATCTATTGCCCCATCTCCATTGTGTGTTTTTGAGTGCATGGTATATATGTCTTTGTATGTGTGTCTCTGTAAGTATGTGTAAGGTGTGTGTGTGTGTGTGTGTGTGTTGTTATTGTTGTTGTTGTTGTTGTTGTTGTTGTTGTATCTCTGTGGGGTATCTCTTTGTAAATATGTGTATTTGGCCTCTCTCTTAATGTACCCCTTATGTGTATAAAGATAAGATAGGTAGGTAGGTAGGTAGGTAGATAGATAGATAGATCACAGAAATGTGAAGTGATTGAACCACTATCATTCATTCAGATTTGGTGCTAGGAAGGAAGTTACTCTGAGGAAGGAAAATCATATAGTTTTGTTTTCAAAACAAATTAACAGAAGTGTTTATAATATGGAGTCTTAGTTATTTTTCTTTTGGTATGAAGAGACACCATCACCAAGGCAACTTATAGAAGCAGGAATTTATTTGGGGCTTACTATTTCAGAGTGTTAGAATCCATGGACACCATAGTGGGAGCACAGCAGCAGACTCAGAAAGGTACAAGTCTTTTGAAACCTCAAGGCTTGCTTCCAGTGACACACTTCCTCCAACAGGCATATACCTCCTAATTCTTCCCAATCAAGTCCATCAAATGGGGAATAAATATTCAAACATATGCGTCTATGGAGGTTATTTCCATTTAAACCACTACAGATGGAGAAGCAAGTGGAGCATTGGGTTAAAACAATTATATGAATTTAGCAATATATTGCCAGAGTAATCCAAAACTGCATATTTAGATAATTTGTCTTTCTATACTTAGCTCTTTGGCAAACACATCTAGCTATTAAACTAATTCATTCTCCCTTCTTTTTCTAGATCCCTCCCATTGACTCTAAATCACATAACTTGATAAATACTTAAAATCCAAATATCCTAAAATCCAAAGTGACTCACTCAGGTCCACATTCTAAGATGTTCAATAAAGAGCTCAGTGTTTGGAAAAAATGGATAACTATTCTTATCACTTTCTTCATTTCTTTCCATGGAATAATAAAAATGTCTACAGAGGTGGAAGCATCTAGTTTCTTTGGAAAGTCACTTTTGTCAAATGATGTTTTGCTGGGGTACAAAGGTGAAAGGATGTCTCGCTAAAGCAGACACATGAAAGAATGTTTTCCTGAAGTGGACCCAGGTGAAAGTATA
Source organism: Rattus norvegicus (assembly GCF_021556685.1). Taxonomy (NCBI): domain Eukaryota; kingdom Metazoa; phylum Chordata; class Mammalia; order Rodentia; family Muridae; genus Rattus; species Rattus norvegicus. The sequence goes on from NC_141535.1 coordinate 122,967,494, forward strand.
TTTAGCTGGACAGACACAGGAAAGGACACATGATGAAAGAGTATAAAAATGACCCCACAACGCCCCCACTGTGGGGGCAGGAGCAGTGGTTTGCTTTGCTCAGCCTCACTACTCTTGATAACAGTACACATGTATTGGTTCAACTTAAATACTGTCATTGAGTTATTCCTGTGGTAATGCTGCCATTGAAAGAAACTTGCGGAAGAACTGCTCGTGAGCTCCTGCGGCAGTTCGCTGCTTCAGCGGCCTCAGGCCAATTGTCGAGCCTTGCAGTTTCTACAGGATTGAACTCTAGCTGTGGTGTCTGCCTGCCAAAAGGAATAAACTGCACCTGCTGAGTTGTGTTTGGTGTTTGCTATGGGACTGAACTGCAGACAAAGAAGGTCGAGCTCACCCCCAAAGCACTATTGCTAAAGAGGTCCACTTCTGTGTCCTAATAACATTTCTCTTCCAACACTCTGGTGAGTTGTGGGCAAAAGGAGAGGTTGAATCTTATTAAAAATAGGCTGCAAAATTACATGTTTACAGTCTATATCCTCATGGAACACTCTAAACTTTCCTGAAATAGTCCTTGGAATATTTCATAGACATATTTCATAGCTTCTGGGGAGGGCCAGACTTTGTTCAAATACAGGTATTTGTTCTTAGTGACTGGGGACTTCTCAAGCATCTCTGATAATTGCAGGAAGAGATTCAAGATGGTGACTCTCTCTATTGCCCATCAGGACCATGTGACTCACTTTATTACCCACCATGAGCACATGATCTTCTCTGTTGTTTACCAGGATGATGAGATCCTCTGTCTTGACCACTGGGACCACAGGAAGATCACCAGGTGTGCTTGAAGGGAAGAAGGCTTTTTTAAATTTTGTTTTTCATTTTTCTTTTGTTTGTTTGTTTGTTTGTTTGTTTGTTTTTTTGGTTGGTTGGGTTTTGTTGCTGTTGTTGTTTTGCTTTTTTTTTCCTTTTTAGATATAAAGGAGAGAGTAGCCAGTGGCATCTGTAAGAGTTCAAAGTAGACTGAACATGTCCATAAAAGGAGAGAGAGAGGACGAGAGAAAAGATGTGGGCATAAAGAGTGAGCACAGCTGAAATAGCTGGGTTACAAGGAGAATGAGAAGCTGGGAGACAGAAGCTACTGACCTGGAGGAAGTAGGGGTGAGGCAAGAAAAGCTGGGGAGAACCAGGATGCTAGCACTGACTATCAAGTGTGTAACAGGTACTCACGATACTGAGGAAGGCGTTAGGCCAGCATGGGCTTTGCTAATCTAATAGCAGTTGTCCCTTCTTCCAGTGATACAGGAGTGGCTCCTTCTGGTAGAGAGGAACTAGCTTCAAAAGTTCCTGAAGATTGCTGGGTTTTGTCTAACTACCAAAATTCAGGAAAATGGAGTTGCCTTTGGACCCAACATTTATGTAATTTCTATATACTTCTCTGAATCCTTGTTCATGACAATCCATAGGCAGGATGAAGCATTACACTGTGGTCAGTATCCAAATGCATGAACCTGATGGTGGGTGAAATTGTTGAGGCAAACCTGCCTAAGTAGGCCTTCACTGGGACTCTTCCAGCCCACACTATTTCGGTCAATGTTTTATAAGTTCATTTTGATGGTTTCAAAGTTTAACGTGTGTATTTTATACCCCCATAGACGACATTTCTTTAAAACCATATACTGTAACTTTTCTATGTGTCCATGGATCTTAGAAAATATTGATTCCCATAACAGATGTTTAATAAATGCTGGTTGGCTGAAGAAATACAGATTCAAAATTGTTTCAGACATTCCCTGCTTAATTTTGGTCTGTAAGTATACATAGTACATTTATTTATACTCTCGTTTTGTTAAATAAAATAAGGCCATATTTACTGCCAGCCGGATAAAGTGTCCAAGGGAATCTTTGCCAATAGCACGCATACTTGATTTGAAATTTAACGCTGTTTAAACAAAAATTCCAAGACATATTGAGTAAATCTTTCTGACTGTTGAAGTTAAGTTTCCATGTCTCCACACTTGGTGAACTCAGATAGCTTTGGTTACAGCTCTTTCCTTAGAGGTGATGAGCTAAAAGAACCAGTATAAAACAAACAAAGATGAGAAAATAAAGGGAGATTATAAAGTGACTGTCATTTCAAGATCAGGAGAAATGGCTAGTGTGGGTTGGCCACATGGTTCTCTGAGACAGGGATATCCTGACATATGGAGTCCTTTGGAGTTCCATTCATTGTGCCTCTAATAATCTGGATCAAGATGAAGAGGAGTTTGAGAGGTAACCAACAACTTTGGAATTCTCTATTATGACTGTACAGATACAGACCTCCATCTGGGATCCGTATTTAAAGAGCACAGAAGTCATGTTTAGAAAACAATGCCACAGCTCTTAGCCTTTTATCAGGACTCTTCACTTCTAGGGAATCAGATTTACCATACTTTGTCATTTGATTTCTGCATGAATTCAATGTGTGCCCACATATCTGAAAGGTTGGTGTTTGAGGGATTGTGACAGAAGACACAGGTGCCATAACTGGGTTTTTTAAAGAAAAGCCATGCTATTCAGAGTCGCAACATGCATATCAGTGTACTCTGGAGAACGTCATTCACTCTTGAGTTTGATAATGTCCTATGTTTCTGCTGAGACAAAGGTGAGCTGGTAAGACAGGGGACACCTGTTCACTCTTGAGCAACTTGTCTTAAACAGGATAGTAGTATATTTTTTCTCATGATCCCCCCATTGTTAATTTAATATAACTTGTCTTATTAGAAGGTCCAGCTAAATCTCATACTCCGGAAAAGCAATTATCTCCTGCGTTTATTAGAAGTAACTTAGGGAATGACAGGAATAGGCTTGGTTCTTCAGCCTCAGATTTTCATCTTTTACTGGATGGTATATATGATACTGAACACAACTACTGTGACTTTTCAGCAATGGCCTTTTCTGAGTCTACTTCTTCATTTGAAGACAAAAGAGAAAGTGGGTTTTGTAGAACTCTAACTTCAATATAGCTGGTTTAGCTGTCAGCTTTTAAAATTGGCTATAGCCATTAAACCCGTATACACAGCAGACACAGAACAAGGAGAATAGTGTTTAATGTGCCAAGTAACCCCTCTAACTGCTGTGTAACAGGAGAAGGCGGGGCTGTACCATCTGCACAACAGCCAGTGGGTTCTGTCAAGTTGAAAGGCCACCAGTGGCGGAGCTGTCCAGTCCCTCAATGGGTTATTCTCCGAGAGGTGTGGAGTAAGTAGTTCTTTGCCACTACAGTGGCACATTCTACAGTTATAACCTAAACAGAACTAATTGCTGCCATAAAACACTGGCCCCACAGGAGTTACTGGGCTTCTATAAACTCTGAGAGGGATAGGCAATTGTAGATGGTTCTGCAGAATGGGGTTTGGCCATTCATGACTTCTTCATGTAAGTGCCCTTAGCCAGCCCCAGACACACCTGCAACATTATGGCTTTGTTATGCTTCTGTTGCTGTAGTGGAAAAGCAAAGGAAAGAAAACGACCCTGCTCATTGGCTCCAGTAGAGGTGGTAGTGGGTGAGCAAGTCACACCATGAAGAGGATTATGGATTAGATCCGCAGCTTGGTGTTAGGACTGGCTAAGACTGCATCTTCTTGCTATTTCTCAGTGTGTTTTGCACTTGTTTTATTGTACCGCTTTGCATTACAACACAAAAAGTATAGTCCTTGTTTATTCCCCTCCCATGACCTTTGATGGCTGCAGCATTCCTGCCTGTTTACTTCCAAATGAGCTGCAGATGAACCCTAAAGCTCCCGTCGCCTTTGTTTCTCTTATGTCTTTGTTTAGCTCTCTTCAATAAATAGATTAAAATAACTTGGCTCTTGTCTGATGATTCAACCCACATTTGTTTAGCCTTTTTAAAAAATGACAGTTTCTAAGTAAAGGTTAAACAATACACATTCCTTTTTTCTTTATTTTTGTTTTTCATTTTATGTGCATTGGTGTCTTGCCTGCATGTATGTCTGTGTGAGGGTATCTGATCATGGAGTCACAGTTTTGAGCTGCCATGTGGCTGCTAGGAATTAAAGCCCAGTTCTCTGGAAGAACATTCGGTGCTCTTAACCTGCTGAGTCATCTCTCCAGCCCAACAATACAAATTCTTGGATTACTTTACATTAATAGAGCTCACTGAGCTGATGCAGTTTTGATATTTTCCCTTCCTCTTCTGTTTGTTATCCGATCCTCTGAAATGACTCTACTGTTAGCCTTGGTTTCCTCCCCACTCTGGTCCTTCCTCTACTGCCTAGTGACCTTTGAGTTTCTGAATATACCTTTGAGTCATGGGAGGATATAAAATGTAGGGAAAATTTATCAGAAGGGAAGAGGGATTAGAAGAGAAACAATCAGATAATCTGTTACTGATAAAATTGATGTAATTATTTAATATTTATGCCTGTAATATGAAAAGAAGTTATAATTATACATTCTCCTGGTCATTTACAGATCAGAGGCTCCTTAGCTTGCTTATGTTACACATTGATTATTTGCTTACTGACAGCCAATTTTCGCTAATTTAATAGCTGACTGATTCATTGATATAATATATGAAGGGAATTCTTATGAACTTACAAATTATGACAAATAAGAAAGGCTTAATTGGTCTTTGTATAGCCCTAGGTAGAGCTGCTTAAAAATCCAGCTGACTATATCAGCATTCACATTTACATGAAAAATTCGGTTTGTTTCTATTTAAAGGAATATGTGAGTATTCTGCTTTGGTGGAAATTTAAAAAAAGAATATGGCCTTTATTAGAAAGCATAATACTAATTTAAAATCAATGTGAGGACAAAAAAAACATAGCAAGGCAGGCAGGTCTCAGAGGCCCCTGAAATGTTTCCTGTCCTTGTATAACATGCCCCAAGGAAATGAAGATGCTCTGAGGAGGTTCTAGTATCAGAGTGTTAAGACAAAGGACCCCAAAGAAATGGGAATTTCCTTAGGGATCTCCTGGTAAGAGATGGAAAGGGCCCCAGCAGAGGGGGAGCTTGTCCTCAGAAAGAGATTTCAGGCATCTCTAACTACTTGTCAGACCTCTTAGAAGATGAGACTGGCCTGGCTGAGGATGGGTTAGAAACACATACTGACCACATACTGACCAGAACAGCTTAGATATGCACATCCCTGGCCTTCTACTTAAACTTTGATCTTACTTCAGAACCCAGTGATAGACTGGAGGGCCTTGATGGACCTCTTTGTCCCTCTTCCCAATATGGCTCTTTTAATTGCCCTGCTGAGGACAAATGGCTGCATCTGACTTGGGACATAGATTATTGATTTCTAGGCAAACTTGGGCTACTGAGTGAGATACTGTGCCAAAAAAGCCAAGAATAATATCCACAAAAGTGAAATCTTGATCATGTTATTGAAATAAGCCTACTATTGTTTATTAACCATAATTACAATATAATGATGCTTTCACAGAACTGTGTCCTGAAATAAATTAAGACACAGAATTTCAAACCTCTGGTATTTCAAATGGGGCAAGTTTACAGTGGATGAGATTTTCTTATCTGGTATTTGAATGTAGAGTTATGCTTTAGTCCTTATGGTATAGAATACTGTTTTCTTTCCAATATGAATTAAACAAAAAAGAAAAATGTTATTGTGCAAAATGATATTTTATAGCTACAATGGAAATATTTTCCCTTGCATACAGCTTCTTGTGGGTCATGATAAAACTTTTATCAATGCCTTTATTCCTTAGGTTTGGCTGCGTTTTAAGCAGAGACCAAGCATTCATTGGCATGTGCTGCCACTCTTATGTTGTCTTTTATAGAAATAATATCAAGCTATGCATATCAGTACTTCTCTAGAAGTGTTGGCAAGCTATCCAACAGTGCTGAAGACCATGTGTCAACCCAGGGATTCTGCTGTAAATGATGTGCAATAATGTGGTGAGATCTTTCTGATGTTTTATAGCACTGTCATGAGAACTGGATGGAGTTTTGCAGCAATGGTATGATACCCGAGGGGAGTTTTGTGGCCATATGACATCTGTCTGATGCTTTGCAGCAATGCCATGATGTTTTTCTGATGCTTTATGGCAGTGTCATGATACTTCCCTGGAGCTTTGTGACAGTGTTAATACCTGGTAGAGTTTTGCTGCAATGTATTTGACATCATCTTTCTGAAGTTAGTGAATTACAGCCACAACTTTAGCTTTCCTGTAAGTCAAAAAGGAGTTAATTTCCTTCATTCATTGCCTCAACAGTGGGAAGCTATCTCGTTAGCTCAAATTTATAAATGTATTTTTCTCTTAACCCAGCTATCTCACAAATAATTGAGATAGGACTATTTTATTTATTTAACAGTTTTAAGGCACAACAACTGAGCAGTATTAATCTATTTTAATCCTTTAAACAAATCTAATTACCTCCCAGACAAAATCCCCCAAGATACCGCTACAGCTGTTTTCTTATGATGTCTTCTGGACCTCCTTGTGGCTGAATCCCTCTTTCTCTCTCTCCCTCCACCTCCCCCGGCTAGGAAGAAGTCTAGCCCTGCTCAGTCATTGGCTGATCAGCTCTTTATTGACCTATCAGGAAATAATTAGGGAGCAATGTTTACACAACATTGAGACAAGAGACTTGAAGAATAAGGACTGCAACCAGATATAGGCACACAGAAATCAGCATTTGAATATTACAAGTTTAATTTTTACACAGTGCCTCCATTATCTGAGATCTTTCTTCCTCATCTCCTTGTACCTTTTCTTTTCTACTCTCCTCTGCAGGTTGATGTCATTGTGCAGGTGAAGGCAGGTACAGGATAGAATGAGGCCTGTCATTGGACGAGAAGGAAGGATGGGTGGGAGAAAAGTTTTAGAGGAGGAGGAGACTGGAGAGAGAGAGGAGCAACCAAGAGAACATGGAGATGAATGTTAAGATTTCTCTCTGCACATTTACAGGTTGTTAAGAATATTCTTAAGGGATGGATGTGTACAGGATTTTGTGTATCTAGATGAGTCAACTGTATCTTATTTAGGTGGCAATTGGATCAGAGGTTATTGTGTTGTGTGTTCCTTTATGTGGCCATTTAAGTGAGTTCAAGAGGGTGTGTGGTAGTTGGACACATTGGGCCGCCATGGAATTTGGATGTGTATGTCTGGCATGGTGGCAACCTGCCTTGGGAACTAGATGGATAGAGAGATTGTTACTGGGCTCAGAGAGTAGCCATCAGCAGTGTGATATGGGATGGAGCTTAGTGGGTGAGACGCTTTGTTGACTGAGATGAAAATATCCCACAGATGTCTTGTGGCACTACAATGCCACCTCTAGTGCCGGATAAAAGAAAGCAATATTTTAATTTTACTGCAACACTCCTCAAATTTCTTTTATATAAGTTTTGCTTTCTAGTTTCAATGTCAGTTCAGCTGTACTTGTGGCTAGTCCTCCTGTGTTTGTTAACAAGTTAGTGATTTAGCCCTGAGCTAAGAAGAATTGCAGTGCATCCTGTTGAATGGGTAGTGGGCAGTGACAAGTTACTCAGCCAGGCTATAACTGCTGTAACTGCACAAGCTGACAAGATCTTGTTGAAATACTTGTAGGGATAACCTTAAACTGTGGTGATACTCTGTGAGCTGTCATATCGAAGGAAAAGAACATGTGTGGTGATTGGTGATTTATAGACACTGGATCAAAACACTCTGTGGGGTTGAGGTAGCAACATGTACAAATCCACAATGACCTTTCACACAGAACAGTGTGCATCTCGTCTCATATGTTATTCACCATGGGAACAAAGTACATCATGAAAATATTAATAGGACAATAAATCAAATATTTAAAACACACACACACACACACACACACACACACACACTACTATTGCTGATTTGATAGTTTTAGAACCTTTGAATCCTAACATTTTCCTCTAACAACCTCTGCTTTTGAATCTTTGATTCTATCACGTTCTTCTAACAGCAACCTCTGCAGACCCCACAAAACGCCTACTTTGTTTATTATCTAGGTAATTTTGGAACACTGAACCATAGTTTTGAATTGCCCCACCTCCGCTTTAGGTTTGTGAGATGTAAAAAGGTTTGGCTCATTGGTGTTGTATAAACCCTGATAGTTTTGGTCAGATGAAAACACTTCAAATTAGAAAATAATAATCACTAATGACATTCTTGAGTCGACTTCCAGGTTGTCTTTGAAGCACTCACATTCCAGCTTCAGCCTCTTCATCATCACACCAGCTCAATCTACTTTCAGAAAAGGAAATGTGCTTTAGAGAAAAGAAGGCAAACACTGATGAGCTGCCACTCGTTAAAGTGCTTTCCACTCATGATAGAAAACTCATCACAGGATATTCAGAAACTGGGTAGTGCTTGCCATTTGGATGCCCTGTCTGTTATGTCCCTCCCCACTATGGCCACCATATTATTTCCTGTAGGACAAAGTATATTGGTTTCTTTTACGTATTTGTCTCAAAGTCCTTGCTGGTGGGTAGAAACTGGTAGCTTTATTTTTGGAGAATTCATATCTGTCTCTGTTTCCTAAAGATTCTGGCAGCTTTTAACATGGTTCGCTACATAACAGAAATCTCCCTTCCCTTCCCTTCCCTTCCCTTCCCTTCCCTTCCCTTCCCTTCCCTTCCCTTCCCTTCCCTTCCCTTCCCTTCCCTTCCCTTCCCTTCTCTCCCTTCCCCTCTTCTCCCTCCTCCCTTTAGTTTTCTTGTTTCCCTCTCTCCATCCCCACTTTCCTCTTTTTCACCTTTTTGGGTTAATGTAGCACCAGCACTACAAAAATAGCAAAAATTAAAAAAACTAGAGCTTGTAAGTCTCCTGAATAAGATCTAAGGTCGCTCCTATGATTCTCATGGGTCCTTAAGTCTATAAAAGGGTTGGTTGACTAGAGAAAGTTAGATAAGTAGACTGGATTATTTACAGAATTTTGTTGAGCTGAAAAAGGAAAACGTGATGTATATTTGGGGATTGGCTTTTAAAATGACTTGTTCTTGATTTCTGTTTCAATGAAAGAAGAAAAGGAAAACAAATGGTTAAAGAAAAAAAAGATCATGTATTCAGTGGACATTTTTATTTTTATTTTTATTTTTAACTTTTATTTATGTGTCCGTGTGCATATGCTATGCTCATGCAGGTGCCTGCAGAGGTCAGGAAAGGGCACTGGATCTTCTGTATGTAGAGTTACATGCAGTTCTAAGCTGCCTGATATGGGTGCTAGAAGCCAAACTCAGGTCCTCTAGAAGAGCAGCCAGTGATCTCATCCACTAAGCCATCTCTCCGGCCCCAGCAAGTCTATTTTTAGGTCTGTGTTCAGTAAAATTAGTTTTAAATTTTTGTTTGTTTGTTTCTGAAGTCATATAAAAGCTGTGTGGGAACCTTAGACGGGGCTTCAGAAATATCAGTGTCAGCATAAATGAAAAAGAGTAAGCTAAGCATTCCTCTTTCACATTGAAAGCCCCATGGCTAGAGGAGCGCTCCATTTCCCTAATCGCCACCTGAAGGACAATATTGATTGCCTGTCCTCGACTGGATGTGTAATGAGTTCCTGCGAGCTTTAAGGGGACGGAATTGTTCATTGCTGTGGAGGTGAATGCACCAAAAGCCTCATTGATTGTGAAGACAAAATTGGAATGGAAGAGAATTACAAGTCTTAACTCTCTTCATATAAAACACGCAGCAAGATTTTACATAAAGAGAATAGCTAGTTGGGCCAAATCATTTGCCAGTTAAATAAATAGTTTCTTTTACATTAAATCGTCGTTGTAATGCTAATAATTATATTTTATTATATTAAAGGAAAGGAGAGAGTATTAAATGATGTGGAATAGAGTGAAGTGAGTTTGTTTTATAAAACATTTTTCATAACATGACAATATCAAGGCGAAGAAGCTAAATCATGCCTGATTGTGGTGTTTGGAGCTCATTTCATTGGCACTGAACTCTGTTATCAGGAGGGGCAGTGTACAGGATATACAGCCTGCAACTATTCTTTGGAATGTTTTTTTTTTTAAATTGTATGTGTATGTTTGAAGAAAACATCAGACCTGGGACCTGGAATTAAAGGTGGCTATGAGGGTAGGTGTCAGTCAGCAACAGATCTCTGTGATACAATAGACATGGTCACCACATTTTATCAGAATAACCCCCATGCTGCCTTAAGTGTCTTACCTTTGCACATAGTGTGACCTCTTTCAAGAATAAGCTAATCTGGGTTGCTCCTTACTTCTGTTGTTGGTGTCACTCTAGCCAGTGCCCATAATGGGCAAAGTGGGAAAGTTTTGAGTCCATTCTCAGAAGACATCTTCCTTTACATACAATCGAGTCACATGACAACCATGTGCAGCAACCAGCAACTAAACTGAAACTTGGAATTATTTGTTCAAAGTTACTTATATCACTAGTTTTCAAACATCTCACTCTTAACTTACAAGAAGTGATTTGAGCGTTATTGATGGTGAGCTAGGGAATACAGTCAAATTGATGTTGCACATCTAGGGTTCACTACAACTATCCTGGCATGAGCAAAGGTATAACTGCTATTAGTCTGATGGCAGTGGAGAGCAATACAAGTGACACTCTTTAGAATATCTTTTCACTAGGGCTGCAGTTAACTCTGAGTTCTTGCATGGTTGAATCTGGAAGACATTTTCCTAGAGCATAAAGTCTCTAAATAGGCACTCCATTCTGTATTCCTTTTCCCAGGATTCTCATTTTAAATCAAAGAGTTGTTTATTATTATTATTATTATTATTATTATTATTATTATCATTATCATTATCATTATTATTATTACAAGTATATTCTTTTACCCTTGAAGTTTTGATGGTTGGGCCTTCCTCTCCAGGAACCATGGAGACTTTCCTCACACAGCTGTGCATGGCATCTCTTTGATTGCTTTAATCTCTAATTGTTGCTTAAAATAATAAAAACCCCGCCATGTATATCCCCAGTGGGCAGGCCAGCCCTGTGTTCCCATGGGCAGTTGCTGCCATGCCAGCACCACGCATCCAAATTCACATGGCTAGCTGGTTTGCATTTCTTGCAAACCCATGCTTTACTGCAGTACCTTTCTCTCTGGAACCCAGCTGCGTCCCTGTGTGAAGGAAAACATCACACAAACTTAGTTTAGAATCACAGGTAACACAATTGCTGGGTGCAGCAACTGGCATCCTAATTTTGTAAGCCATTCTAAGTTAAACTCCTCTGGTGGTGGATCTAAACCAGGGGCCTCTCAGCCACATTTTTTGTCCAAGCTCTTCCCGACCAAAAGCAGGTCACCATTTCCTGCCTCTTCTCTTCCCCTCTCCAACCCAGAAGTCCCGCCTACTCCTCGCCCAGTGATTGGTCCCCTGAAATATTTATTCATTAGGGGAAGGTTCTGCCACATCTAATCTCTTCAACAACCAGCAAATTATCTGAACCTGCTTTGTCTACCTCCCAAAGGCTTTTAATCACTAAACTGCACAGCTTCTATATCTTCTGTTCAATCTTGTTCTCTAGAGTCTCCATGTTATCCAATCATAGAGGCAACTATACCACAGCAGGTTGTAAGGCTGCCTTCTGATTCTTTCCCGAGAATACATTTGTCCATTGTTTTGGAATTAACCCTTATTTGAATTTTAAACAAATTGCTATTTACTTGTGGTTTTGAGTAAAAGTACTTTGAGAAACATTTTTCTTCTCCATACTTAAACAGTTTGCAACAAAAATCATTACTAAGTTCTATACTAACATGCACAGAATCCATGTACTTAACACACTAGTTGATTGAATCGGTAGACAGGTAGATAAATACTAAGTAAATCCTCAGCTTAGCAATTCACCCTCTTCGTTGGTACAATGAAGTGGAAGAAGCTGGAAGATGACGTAGCTCGTGGTACTATTAAGTCATGTGTGTCTGCAGAAGAACCATGTGTATACACACCAAGCAGCACATAAACATGTCTAGGAAGATGTTGGCCCAGGCTACTGACTTCCTCATTGTAATGTCACAGCAGAGAGGCCATAGCAGAGACCAGGGTCATTTTTAGCAACTAAAAACATTGGTTTTTCAGAGCAAGACACTCAGTAGAGATGTAGATACTGGGAAGGTAAAGGTCTCGGGAATGTGTGCTTTCTACTCAGAACTCTCCCATGTCAGCACTAAGGTCATTCTGCTGTCCCAGGGGTGTGGACGGTCTACAACCAACACACCTAACTCCTCATCTTCTCCTAATTTCCTCGAAACGAGGAAAATGTACCAGTGAGTGACGATTTCAGGGGATGCCACAGCTTAAAGCATAGAGCAGGAAAGTCCTTTGCAGATGAGGCACTCCAGAGGTGAGAAGCCTTAGACCGTTAGTTCCTTCTCGGTTGACTAAGGCAACTTAGAAAAGGAAGTGTCTAATTGGACTTACTGCTTCAGAGCATCTATCGTGGAAAGTCAGAGTGGCAGCAGGCAGCACGCACACTGGCTGCAGTAGCTGGGGCTTCACATTATGATCCACAAGCAGGGAGGGCAAGAGGAGTTGGGAGCAAGACAGAACAGGATGGGAATGGTCAAAGTCTTTTGAAAAGTCAAAATGGGGACATTGTAACACATCCCCTCCAACAAAGCCACACCCGCTAATTCTTCCCAAACAGTTCTACAATATGAGTTTAAGGATGCCATTTTTGTTTGGACCACCAAGCCCAGAAGGCAACAGTGCTCTCAAGTATGGAAATTGGAGCTTATAGAGTGTACATTTTATAAGAAAACTGCTCTGTTGGCTATAACCAGCATGGCTTTGATAGGGTTTTAAAATGCTTTATACCCGATGCAATTCTAAGAATGCTGATATACTTTGGGTAAGGCTCTTAACATCAGGGCTGATTTAGACTTGTTTAGGAGGAAGTCTTTTAAGGCTCATTTAGTTTCTCTAGGACCCATCAACAAACAAAGGCCCATTTCCTTTGGCAGAACTAGTTTATCCTACTGACACATGCAGGCTTAGAAATGGAGTAGAAACAAAAATAATGTGTCTCACAACAACTTGCACTAAATGAAAATTAGATTTAAATAATTGTTCATCTTAAACCAAACAAATTAGATTTAAATTATATTAGAAAATTAGATTTAAGTAATTGTTCATCTTAAAGTCACCATCAGAGCAAAATGCTCATTTTAATCATATTTTTCATCTATTAAAGTTACAATATTAAGTAAGAAAATTCCGCACTGGCTTAGAGACCACTTTCTCCTCTTTACTCCTCAAAATGAGATAACCATACAACAAATTATAAGATTACAGCGTGTGTGTGTGTGTGTGTGTGTGTGTGTGTGTGTGTGTGTGTGTGTGTGACAGAACAACTTGCAGAAATGCAGTTTTTCTGTATCCCTGAGACCAGCTCATGGGTCTTAGGAATCAAACTTGCTCCTCAGGTTTGGCACCAAGTGCCTTTACTTTCTGAACCACTTTGCAGATCCAACCCCTGAGATTTTTGATTTTTGTTTCTCTTTCTGTCTCTGGAAGATCCGGCAAAGACTTCTTCCAGTGAGTGAAAAGTGGAGTCCCTTGAATCATTCAGTTGAAATCGTCATTTACATGCTGGCACAGACAAGCACCTGAAATGCATTTTCCAAGTATTTTTCTGCAGTCGTCTTTGTTTTTGATGACTTCAATCTCCTCCAAGTTTGCTGGCCTGCTATCAATCAGTAGCAGAGAACAGAGCAAGCTTGGGATTCTCCGCTGGCATGAAGTGAGGCAGTGTGGAAAAATCATGTTGCCAAGTCAACAGAGCACTCAAAATAGAATTAAAATCTCGTGATAACAGCGACCACAATATGCCAAGAGGGAAACAAAAACGAAATTGTTCCCAAATAAGAGATGAGAGAAGGCAGCATACTACGGCGGCTCCCCCCATCCATTGAATAACGTGTATTATATCTTTGGGTGATTCATTTAATTTCCCTGGGTTTGGATTCCCCTCTGTAAAATGAGACCATTGGACTAAACCAGGAGTTTCCAAATTATGAACTTGGAATCGTTGTGAAGAGGCCTTGAATTCATATGTGTTATATACCCCCACAATCACTGGGGCGCACAAATCCAACGGCAGTCATGTTGGGGTTGGAAAAAGATTTTGACATTTTAAAAAAAGAGCTCTTGTGTAGGACATACTGGGTAAAACACATGGAATGTCTTCTCAGAATACAAAATGCAATTATTTTAGGAATTGGAGACCCAGATGGTAAAGAGCCTGCCTCCCTTGAAGTCTTGTCCTAAGTAGCCCTAGAGAGCAATTAGGACTCAGGCTTCTAGGCCAGTCTCCCTATTCATTAATTCTGTGGCCTTGGGCAAAGTATTTAAAGACAGAAAGACTTAAAAAGGGCTTAAAGTGTTCCTCAAATACAAGAGGAGTGAGTGGCTTGTCATGAATCCATATAGTCACCAACCAGCCTTAGACACTTCAGAGTGCCACCAACATGGCTGCCAAGCTACTGGCCCATGGAGGCTCTGACCACTGCCCTGCCTGTCTCTGCTCCTCCTGGGTATACTGCTCATTGCTTTTATTCCCTTTCTAATTTGAGGCTGGCATGTGACTCATGTTCTCAGAATTTTTAGTAATTCTATAATTCGGTCAGCAAAACTTACAAGTTTTGTAAGAGAATTGATCTATCTATGTACAGTTGTTTGTTTATGTAACAGGGATTCACATGGCCCAGGCTGGCTCAAACTCCCAAGGTAACTATGACCCTGAAGGTCTAACATGCCTTTCTCCACCTCTGGAGTGCTGAAACGGCAGATGTGCACCCCTCCCCCCCAAGTTCATAAATAATTTTTATCAAGCCAAGCTATTGCCGGGGAGCAACGTACAATACGACTTCAGTATCACTCCAGTAGGTGGAAGATCAGCCCCTTGGGTGTTTTCACCTTTCCTCTAGGCTCTTTCTGCACTGGAAGCTGCTTGTGGAGTTGCTGCCCTCACTCCACTTTCTTGTGGGCTGAGCTGGTATTGTCCTTTTGAGTCAGTGTTTACTCTTTGGTGTCGGAGGCCAGAGGAGCTCTTCCCTTTGCTGAGGTGTCCACAGAAGTCACTCTACAGTTGGAATGGGCTCCCAAGCAGGGGTCATTTCGGCAGATAGTAATGGAAATGAGGGATAATTGCTAGAAACATCATGGATTGGGGTGTCCCTGGCTGGAGGCTGGAGGTGGGGAAGAAGCCTTTGCTTTCAGAACTGTTGGGATAACCCAACCCCACAAACTTTGTATCAATTAGCTATGAAGGTAGGTCCCTCTGTTCTCTCAATTGTTAATTACTGTGCCAGTGGGGCCAGGCTGGCAGGATATGTAAATGTTTGTCACTTTCTTACCTGCCCCCAAAGGAAGGCAAGCTGCCCTGGGGGAGGAATCTCTCCCATTATGATAGTAAGGGTAGTAATTCTTTTGTATGAGAAAGAAGTGTGACAATCGAACAATAGACTGGTAGCTGAAGATGGGGGAAGAAAGAGGCAGAAAGGGGTGGTAAGGGACAGGGGCAGAGAGAGGGTAGAGAGAGAAGCAATGGTGGAGAAGTCCGTGTGTTGGATGAGCTAGTGGAGGGCCTGTCCAGCAAACAGGCCGAAAGCCTTACAGTATACAGATGTCTCCGGGTCTTTATTAATTAACCTCAAGTGGGACTCCCAAAGCCCCGGAATAAGGAACTACTGAAGATGCTCCCACAGGAGAACACCACAGAATCCCTCCACCTCCACACTGCAGACTCTGTGCTCACCGTCAGCCATCCCCGCTGCCAGGCTGCAGAGGTGGCTGAGTGTTCTGAGAGCTCAACCCTGTAATATCCCCCGCAGAACACGGGACCAAGTAGTGAAAGTGGTTTTGGTTTTGCTCTGGTAAAATACAGGAACTGGTTTAAGAGAAGGCGCTGTCCCCTAAAGGCACATCCTGAGGATGGGTTTTTTACAGGTCTGTGACCAGTAGGTACGAGATTATTTTACTAACTCCATATGTTAACCTTAAAGAAGACTGCTTTAGATTATAATAGAGAAACGAAAGCAAAAACGTCACCTAGAGTAAAAATGCGATCATAAAATAACTTGTGATAGACTGAGTTTTACAGTACTGTTTTAATTGAAATGCTCTTTTAAAAAAGATCAAACGAAACAACATTTTGTCACAAATAGAACAGAACAGAATACTTGAAGGATAGACCATCCAGAAACAGATCACTCTTATCCATTTGAACTTTTTCCCTCTTAATCGTCTGAATGTGGAATGTGCAGCTTCTTGATCTCCTGGACGCATTTCCCCCTAGTCCATTGCTCTCATTTTGTTCTTCCTAAAAGAATGTGGTGAGGGTATTTGCTGTGTATTTTGACCTGGTAACTTTTCCTGCAAACAGCTTATGATTAACAAGCATAGATCCACAGGCTACTTTCCTCAGAGTCAATAAAGTAAATAAAAAAAGAAATTAAAAATACAGATGCCATATAGGTTATTCGCACATCGGATACAAAGAATTGAAAACCCGGGAAAGTCAGAATCTCAGGGCAGAGAAAGTAACAGCTGCTGGAGCAGTCTAGGCTGGAGGTTAAAGGGATGCTGGCTCGGGTCCATTCCAGGGCTCCTGGGTCCCACTGTGCAGGTCTGGATTCCTGCCCCATGCCTTACTTTTGTTTCTGCTCACAGTGTCTTCTGGGAACAAGAAGCCACTGTCTCCAGGAGCCTGTGTTCACTTGCTGTTCCTGCTCTGTACTCTTGTCCCTTTCCCCCTCTACACCCATACTCTTCCTCCCTTTCGCCATGAGCTCATGGCCGGCCTCTACTTCTCTACTTCTCTACTTCTCTACTTCTCTACTTCTCTGCCCGCCCGCGGTCCCCCCCCCCCCCCCCCCCCGCCTTCCTCTGTCCCTACTACCCTCTCAACTCTCCTCACCATGCCCCGAATGAAATCTCTTCTATACTATACCTTCGTGTGGCTTGTCCCTCAGGGGGAAGGGATGCCTCAGCATGACACTTAGAGTTTACTAGTTCTGGTAGATTCAGTGCTGTCAGCAAAGGTCAGAGCCACCTGTTTCCACCCACTCCCACTCCTACCCTCCCCCACTGCCCACCCCTCTACCCCCACCCGACCTAACACAGGTTTTAAGTGGTCACTGGGGACCGGAACACAGGCTCTCATGTTTGCTCAGCAAGCGCTTTACACACGAAGCCGTTTCACTTTTCACTTTTCAGTGCTACATCTATTTCATCTAGTTTATTTTCTTCATTTCTGCCTCTCCTCTGACTCAGAGTGTGAGCCTTACAGGGAGTGGGATTTTAAAAAATCTTGCGTCTCCTTAGACGGCAGCTGACCTTGTGGAGGCTCTGAAAACACTTGGTAAATGCGTGAATCTGAGTTCTTCCGCCTCTGACTTGCTCCCTAAGGATATATGCAAATATCTTGGGACTAGGATGAACATGCTGGCATTGTGTTAGCCTGCATTGTGTTTCAGTAGCCATCTTTCTTGACGTCTGTTTTGTGTTCCGCCGTGTGAGGAACAGCTTTCTTCTTTTCAGCAGCCAGTCTTCATTGTGACTCTTCCAGACTCACAAAGCTCCGCTGTGTTCCAAGACGCTGATAAACTGCAGCAGTGGCCTTGAGATCTGGAAGTGTCCTGGGTGGGAGAGGGGGCTCGTTGTTTAGCTTTGCCCTCAGGCTCCATCACAAGCAACAAAAGCTAGACACTTGGGTTTTTCAGTCGACTCCAGAGACTTGGTGAGCTTGGTCAGGCTTTAAAGATTTTTATTTTTAGCAGCAAACTGCACGAGATGCAAACTTTCTAAATTTTTCTTCGGTGTTTTCTGTAGCTCTTTTCTTCACAGGCAGTACCAAGCAAAGGAGGGAGTCGGGGGTGAGATAACAGGCTGTCTGTCTTCCACATCTTTAAGGGTTTCAAATCCTCAATGGCTGTCCTCAGAGGCCACCGATAAGGGGCCTGGGACCATCTTCCACCAGATATACAGACTCATGTATACTCACAGGTCTACATGAAGAGAAGTGGGGACCTACCCCAACCAGGGTGACAATGAGCATGTGATAAAGGGGACGTCTAGATTCTAGATCTTTCTAAACAGTAGACACACATGGTCTTTTTATTCTAACCAGTGATTCATAATGTCTAATGTCATGTTAGTAAGAACGTAAGATGGATGACAGTTTTCATGATTCTCAGAGATACCGAAAAGCCCTCAGGATCATGTTTGAATAAAACATTCAAACAAAGAAATAATTTTCTTTGTTCCATAGTGGTTTTGAGATAGGAGCTGAGAGCACCTCCCTTCACTCAGGACCTGGGGATCAGGTCTTTGCTCATTTAAGTTAGTTCAGAACTTCATTCCTGGGATAGTTGTGACTGTCCCTGCCTACAGACCTGGGTAGCTCCGAACTCTGCTAGGAAGCCTTTAGAGGATGGAGCATGCAAACACTGCGACTCTGAGAGAGCAAGGAGTGTTCTGCCATATGGCTTTCGTCATGAATGTGCAGTTGTCTAAAACATGTGTCCTGTTATCACATTGGCATTTTAATGTCATTGCAGTTGTTTCCAAAAGCAGGAAAGTGGAGTCTTTTGTGGAATATTGGAATATAAGGCCCTCATGTTTTATAGGGATCCCCACACACCCACCTTGTCAAGGCCCCTACACATACAGCCCAATAGAGTTCCTCCCACACATATCTCCATGCATACCCTATCAGGATAATCCCATTTCCCCACACCCTGTTAGCACACACACATACACAACCCTGTTAAGAACCTCCAAATCCTCTTAGTAGCCTCCATACACAGTCTGTCAGGAACCCCCTACCACACACAACCTGTTAGGAACCCGCATGCATCCAGCCTGTTAGAAAGACCCACACAATCTCTTACAATCCACACACACACACACACACACACACACACACACACACACACACACACACACACTCTGTTAGGATTCTCCTACTACACACCCTATTAGGACACCCTCTATGCAATACCCTGTTAGAAAGCCCCCAATTCTCACATTCTGTTAAGACCCTCCCCAGATTTATTCTGTTAGGACCCCTCTCACATACCCCATTAAGACATCTATACATATAGCATGTTAGGACCTTACATGTACCCTGATAGGACTTCCACATACCCTGTAAGTTGTAAGAACCCCCACAAACCCTGTAAGGATCTCTACATACCCTGTAAGGACCCTCATACACACACCCTGTAAGGACTCCCATACACACACACTGTAAGGACTCCCATACACACACCCTGTAAGGACCCTCATACACACACTCTGTAAGGACCCTCATACACATACCCTGTAAGGACTCCCATACACACACCCTGTAAGGACCCCACATTCCCTGTAAGGACCCCACATTCCCTGTAAAGACCTCATACACACACCCTGTAAGGACCCCATACACACACCCTGTAAGGATCCCACATTCCCTGTAAGGACCCCCACATTCCCTGTAAGGACTCCCATACACACACCCTGTAAGGACTCCCATACACACACCCTGTAAGGACCCCACATTCCCTGTAAGGATCTCTACATACCCTGTAAGGACCCCATACACACACCCTGTAAGGACCTCATACACACACCCTGTAAGGACTCCCATACACACTCCCTGTAAGGACTCCCATACACACACCCTGTAAGGACTCCCATATTCCCTGTAAGGACCCCACATTCCCTGTAAGGACCCCCACATTCCCTGTAAGGACCCCCACATTCCCTGTATGGACCCCCACATTCCCTGTAAGGACCCCCACATTCCCTGTAAGGACCCCCACATTCCCTGTATGGACCCCCACATTCCCTGTAAGGACCCCTACATTCCCTGTAAGGACTCCCATACACACACCCTGTAAGGACCCCACATTCCCTGAAAGGACCCCCACATTCCCTGTAAGGACTCCCATACACACACCCTGTAAGGACTCCCATATTCCCTGTAAGGACCCCACATTCCCTGTAAGGACCCCACATTCCCTGTAAGGACCCCACATTCCCTGTAAGGACCCCCACATTCCCTGTAAGGACCCCACATTCCCTGTAAGGACCCCACATTCCCTGTAAGGACCCCCACATTCCCTGTAAGGACCCCAACATTCCCTGTAAGGACCCCAACATTCCCTGTAAGGACCCCACATTCCCTGTAAGGACTCCCATACACACACCCTGTAAGGACCCCACATTGCCTGTAAGGACCCCACATTCCCTGTAAGGATCCCACATTCCCTGTAAGGACCCCACATTCCCTGTAAGGACCCCACATTCCCTGTAAGGACCCCACATTCCCTGTAAGGACCCCACATTCCCTGTAAGGACCCCCACATTCCCTGTAAGGACCCCACATTCCCTGTAAGGACCCCCACATTCCCTGTAAGGACCCCACATTGCCTGTAAGGACCCCCACATTCCCTGTAAGGACCCCCACATTCCCTGTAAGGACCCCACATTCCCTGTAAGGACCCCCACATTCCCTGTAAGGACCCCACATTCCCTGTAAGGACGCCCACATTCCCTGTAAGGACGCCCACATTCCCTGTAAGGACCCCCACATTCCCTGTAAGGATGCCCACATTCCCTGTAAGGATCCCACATTCCCTGTAAGGATCCCACATTCCCTGTAAGGACCCCACATTCCCTGTAAGGACCCCCACATTCCCTGTAAGGACCCCACATTCCCTGTAAGGACCCCACATTCCCTGTAAGGACCCCACATTCCCTGTAAGGACCCCCACACTCCCTGTAAGGACCCCACATTCCCTGTAAGGACCCCCACATTCCCTGTAAGGACCCCACATTCCCTATAAGGACCCCCACATTCCCTGTAAGGACCCCCACATTCCCTGTAAGGACCCCCACATTCCCTGTAAGGACCCCCACATTCCCTGTAAGGACCCCACATTCCCTGTAAGGACGCCCACATTCCCTGTAAGGACGCCCACATTCCCTGTAAGGACCCCACATTCCCTGTAAGGACCCCTATATTCCCTGTAAGCACCCCACATTCCCTGTAAGGACCCCCACATTCCCTGTAAGGACCCCCACATTCCCTGTAAGGACCCCCACATTCCCTGTAAGGACCCCACATTCCCTGTAAGGACGCCCACATTCCCTGTAAGGACGCCCACATTCCCTGTAAGGACCCCACATTCCCTGTAAGGACCCCTATATTCCCTGTAAGCACCCCACATTCCCTGTAAGGACGCCCACATTCCCTGTAAGGACCCCACATTCCCTGTAAGGACCCCACATTCCCTGTAAGGACCCCACATTCCCTGTAAGGACCCCACATTCCCTGTAAGGACCCCACATTCCCTGTAAGGACCCCCACACTCCCTGTAAGGACCCCACATTCCCTGTAAGGACCCCCACATTCCCTGTAAGGACCCCCACATTCCCTATAAGGACCCCCACATTCCCTGTAAGGACCCCCACATTCCCTGTAAGGACCCCCACATTCCCTGTAAGGACCCCCACATTCCCTGTAAGGACCCCACATTCCCTGTAAGGACCCCTATATTCCCTGTAAGCACCCCACATTCCCTGTAAGGACCCCACATTCCCTGTAAGGACCCCTATATTCCCTGTAAGCACCCCACATTCCCTGTAAGGACCCCCACATTCCCTGTCCTTAGAACACACCCCATTCCCTGTTTCACTCTGTTGCTTGCATATTGTCATCAGAAAGCTTAAAACACATGTTTATGATCTTAAGACATATTTATATGGAACTGTATACATAAGCAACTATGAATGGTGTGCCGATTTTTATTAACAATATAAATGTAACACTTATATCAACAGAACATTATTCACACTTAAATTTTATGGGTGTAATTTCCTATCTTGTAGTTTCAGCTATAAAAGGCAGAGAAAGGGAAAAGTGATTTGGAGAGCAGGTACAACCTTCTGAGGTACAACCTTCTGAGAATATTAACCGTCAGCAGAAGGAATCCAAGCTGACTAAGGTCAATCCCACGCCTCTGTATGCAACAGAGAGTAAAGGGCTCTGCCATGTTGTGGTAAATATTATCTGGGAGTTTCTACCCCAAATTAGACCATTTAGTTCCCAAATAAAAGACACAAAGCCTTCTATTTGTAATAAGCCTTAAAAGCACTGGAGCTGGTCAGCTATCAGCACTCTGTGCTATCTGGTCTACTTCCCTGTCGACAACCCCAAGATATAACTTAGCATGTTCAGCCTGGGCTGCTTCTACTCCAACTGGCTGTCCCTTATGCCATGCTCTCACGATCCACCTACCTTATGGCATCTTCTCTCTTCTCTCCTCTCTTTCTTGTGGTCTCTCCTCAGACTCCAAGCCCAAGAACTGAAAAGCTGCCTACTTCTCTTCTGCCCAGATACAGGCTGTGTAAGCATCTTTATCGACCAATCAAAGATGACTTGGAAGGCAAGGTTATATAGCATCATTTGGTGTACATGAGGATCTCCTTGTTAGGGTTAACCAGATCTTGGGAGACAGCATTTGGCATTACAATGCGTAGCACCAGACCAAACCTCAACGCTGGCAGAATCCAGTCAGTGGGTTATGTGCCTGACTTAGTTAGGGTATATTGCTTAGAAGAGACACCACGACCATGGCAATTCTTATAAAGGAGAACATTTAACTGGGACTGACTTACATTTCAGAAGTGCAGTCCATTATTGTCATGGTGGCATGGTGGCACACAGGTAGACATGGTGGCACACAGGCAGACATGGTGCCAGAGAGGCAGCTGAGAGTTCTACATCCCTATCCACAGGCAACAGGAAGAGAATGTTCCACTGGGCATGGCTTGAGTATTTGAGACTTTAAAACCAGCCCAGTGACACACTTTCTCCAACAAGGCCTTATCTACTCCAGCAGGCCACACATCCCAATAGTGCCAGTCCCCATGAGCTTATGGGGGCCATTCTCATTCAGGCCACCACAGTGACTGTCCATACACTGACCACCAACAGTCATGCTTTATTGAGCATCTACTCACCACTTGGCACCATGAAAGCAGTAAGGACATAGAGATACCCACCTATTATAAAAATCACAGGCTGAGCAAGCCAGCAAACAGCATCCCTCCATCTGCCTCAGCTCCTATCTCCAGATTCCCACCCTGTTTGAGTTCCTGTATTCACATCCTTTCATGATGACCAGTGATGATAACACATAAGCCAAATAAGTCCTTTCTTCTCTAAGTTGCTTTGGTCATGGTGCTTAGTCACAGAAATAGTAACCCTAAACAATGACTATTGACTCCAATTCTCTGAAACTATATGCAAGATCCTAATGTTTCATTTATAAATTGTCCTGGACATGCTGTTTCTTCACAGTGATAGATTCTGAGTAGCGTCAAAGCCTTTCGTAGATAAAGTCACGTGCGTTCAGTGCTTCAGAGTTCTGGAGCTAGCTCTCTGACCTTCCAGCTGCTGTCTGCACCTATCAGTAGAACATCTTTGCATCTCCCCAAGAATAGCGACATGTGCTGTTCACAAAGGCACCAGTGCAGATCTAGGGGATATCTAATATGTAAAGGGAGGTTTTTGAAAACAGGGAAAAACATGGCTTAAGTTTAATACTTCAAGAAGAGAAACATGAAAAAACAGTAAAGGTCTGCTTACGTCGCTAAATCCAATGACAGTATTTCAAGATAATTACCCACCGGGCTGTTGTGAGACCTCCTTCCCACCTACACAGGAGGCTTCTAAAATTGGGGACAGTACTGGCTCACACACTGGCTTTTTACACACACATAAAACTCTGGAAGTCTTTGATAGCGAGAAGTGAATCCTAACAAATAAAGATAAAGAGAATTATTACAGCAACATGCAGTGCTCAAAGGAATCCAGGGTAACCTGTGAATTTTTTATTTCTGGAAACCCCTGTGTCCTATTTTTAGATCAGGTTTCACTTCAGGTTACAGAAACTGCAGAGTGGAAGAACATGGGTGGGAATGGTACACATGGCACCTGGGGCGGGGGGAGGGTTCACATAGGTGATGGACCAGAGTCACCATGCCCTCCAGGCTAACTGAAGAAGTCCCCTTCCAAAAGCAATATGCTTTTCTATGTGCATTTCCATGACGAGGTTCCTATCGAAAATACCTTTGGTGCTCTGTCAATATTTTCAATGTGAGTGAAGTGAAGGAACTCATGTGTCTTAGGGTTTTATTGCTGTGAACAGACAACATGACCAAGGCAAACTCATAAAGACAGCATTTAACTAGGACTAGCCTACAGGTTCAGAGGTTCAGTCCATTAGCATCAAGGTGGGGGCATGCCAATGTGCAGGCAGGCCTAATGCAGGAGGAACTGAGAGTTCTACATCTTCATCTGAAGGCTGCTAGCAGAAGACTGGCTTCCAGGTAGCTAGAATGAGGATCTTAAAGCCACAGTGACACACCTACTCTAACAAGGCCACAGTGTGACTCCCTGGACTGAGCATATACAAACCATAACATCATGAATATTTAGAACTAGAAGTAGTCACCATTATGTCAGATATTAAATATGGATTCTTTTCTCCCATTCATTATTTTTAAGGTGGATGTCAGGTGTAAAGCTTCTCTTTCATAATCATTATGGTTCAACCCCTGGTGCACAAGCCAGGAAGAGGACACATCCCTGATAATACGTGATACCACACCCCCGGAGAGCCATCTGTGAAGGTGAAGCCAGAGCACATTTCTTTTATTAGATTGGTAGATAACATATAAGTCATGGCATTTATAGCTAGAGGAAAATTTCCTCATAAGTAGAGTGAGTTAAGTGGCAACGACACAAAAATTTAGGTAATTTTCATGGGATTAAGCGTCATCTCAGTTTTACATTGGATTCTTGGGACATGAGCACAATTCTGTAAAATAAAGTTCTTTAAGACCTGGGCATAGTCCCGATCACCATTCAACTCAGAGCCCGATGGTCTGTACCATTTTCATAGGCTTCCCTTCACAGCCAATGTGAACCCAGTAAGATTTGTTTTCATCAGGATCACAGACAAAGACAGAGAAGGCTTGACGGTGTCTTTCTAGACACTTTTGATTTTCAAATATTGTCAAGCCTGGAGTCAATGAACAAAACCAGCTGGTCTGTAGAATGGATTGGAACCTTCTTAGGGCGAGGGACATTCTACAAAGATACACTTGAGTTCTTCCCTCGAGCTTTAAGACTATTTAAACAATAGACCCTAAGTAATTAGAATTTGCCCAGGAAACTTGTTTAAGGCTGGTGCCTGCAAAAAGGAACTTCTATTCAGGAAGAAATTTCCCACAGCTGTGAGCTTCTCAGACGCTCTACAGTAGAGAAAGACCCTAGCACACATCTCAGACGCCAGAGGAAAACACCAAACACCATCTGGAACCCTGGTGCACTGAAGCTCCCAGAAAAGGCGGCGCAGATCTTCCTGGTTGCTGCCGCCACAGAGAGCTCGTGGGCAGCACCCCGAGAGCGAACTTGAGCCTCGGGACCACGGGTAAGACCAACTTTTCTGCTGCAAGTGACCTGCCTGGTGAACTCAAGACACAGGCCCACAGGAATAGCTGAAGACCTGTACAGAGAAAAAATTCCCGCACGAAAGCAGAACACTCTGTCCCCATAACTGGCTGAAAGAAAACAGGAAAACAGGTCTACAGCACTCCTGACACACAGGCTTATAGGACAGTCTAGCCACTGTCAGAAATAGCAGAATAAAGTAACACTAGAGATAATCTGATGGCGAGAGGCAAGCACAGGAGCCCAAGCAACAGAAACCAAGACTACATGGCACCAACAGAGCCCAATTCTCCCATCAAAACAAACATGGAATATCCAAACACACCAGAAAAGCAAGATCTAGTTTCAAAATCATATTTGATCATGATGCTGGAGGACTTCAAGAAAGACGTGAAGAACTCCCTTAGAGAAACACAGGAAAACATTAATAAACAAGTAGAAGCCTACAGAGAGGAATGACAAAAATGCCTGAAAGAATTCCAGGAAAACATAAATAAACAAGTAGAAGCCCATAGAGAGGAGACACAAAAATCCCTGAAAGAATTCCAGGAAAACACAATCAAACAGTTGAAGGAATTAAAAATGGAAATAGAAGCAATCAAGAAAGAACACATGGAAACAACCCTGGATATAGAAAACCAAAAGAAGAGACAAGAAGCTGTAGATATGAGCTTCACCAACAGAATACAAGAGATGGAAGAGAGAATCTCAGGAGCAGAAGATTCCATAGAAATCATTGACTCAACTGTCAAAGATAATGTAAAGCGGAAAAAACTATTGGTCCAAAACATACAGGAAATCCAGGACTCAATGAGAAGATCAAACCTAAGGATAATAGGTATAGAAGAGTGTGAAGACTCCCAGCTCAAAGGACCAGTAAATATCTTCAACAAAATCATAGAAGAAAACTTCCCTAACCTAAAAAAAGAGATACGCATAGGCATACAAGATGCCTACAGAACTCCAAATAGATTGGACCAGAAAAGAAACACCTCCCGTCACATAATAGTCAAAACACCAAACGCACAAAATAAAGAAAGAATATTAAAAGCAGTAAGGGAAAAAGGTCAAGTAACATATAAAGGGAGACCTATCAGAATCACACCAGACTTTTCACCAGAAACTATGAAGGCCAGAAGATCCTGGACTGATGTCATACAGACCCTAAGAGAACACAAATGCCAGCCCAGGTTACTGTATCCTGCAAAACTCTCAATTAACATAGATGGAGAAACCAAGATATTCCATGACAAAACCAAATTTACACAATATCTTTCTACAAATCCAGCACTACAAAGGATAATAAATGGTAAAGCCCAACATAAGGAGGCAAACTATACCCTAGAAGAAGCAAGAAACTAATTGTCTTGGCAACAAAACAAAGAGAAGAAAAGCACACAAACATAACCTCACATCCAAATATGAATATAACAGGAAGCAATAATCACTATTCCTTAATATCTCTCAACATCAATGACTTCAACTCCCCAATAAAAAGACATAGATTAACAAACTGGATACACAACGAGGACCCTGCATTCTGCTGCCTACAGGAAACACACCTCAGAGACAAAGACAGACACTACCTCAGAGTGAAAGGCTGGAAAACAACTTTCCAAGCAAATGGTCAGAAGAAGCAAGCTGGAGTAGCCATTCTAATATCAAATAAAATCAATTTTCAACTAAAAGTCACCAAAAAAGATAAGGAAGGACACTTCATATTCATCAAAGGAAAAATCCACCAAGATGAACTCTCAATCCTAAATATCTATGCCCCAAATACAAGGGCACCTACATACGTAAAAGAAACCTTACTAAAGCTCAAAACACACATTGCACCTCACACAATAATAGTGGGAGATTTCAACACCCCACTCTCATCAATGGACAGATCATGGAAACAGAAATTAAACAGAGACCTAGACAGAGTAAGAGAAGTCATGAGCCAAAGGGACTTAACAGATATTTATAGAACATTCTATCCTAAAGCAAAAGGATATACCTTCTTCTCAGCTCCTCATGGTACTTTCTCCAAAACTGACCATATAATTGGTCAAAAAACGGGCCTCAACAGGTACAGAAAGATAGAAATAATCCCATGCGTGCTATCGGACCACCACGGCCTAAAACTGGTCTTCAATAACAATAAGGGAAGAATGCCCACATATACGTGGAAATTGAACAATGCTCTAATCAATGATAACCTGGTCAAGGAAGAAATAAAGAAAGAAATTAAAAACTTTTTAGAATTTAATGAAAATGAAGGTACAACATACCCAAACTTATGGGACACAATGAAAGCTGTGCTAAGAGGAAAACTCATAGCACTGAGTGCCTGCAGAAAGAAACAGGAAAGAGCATATGTCAGCAGGTTGACAGCACACCTAAAAGCTCTAGAACAAAAAGAAGCAAATACACCCAGGAGGAGTAGAAGGCAGGAAATAATCAAACTCAGAGCTGAAATCAACCAAGTAGAAACAAAAAGGACATTGGAAAAAATCAACAGACCCAAAAGTTGGTTCTTTGAGAAAATCAACAAGATAGATAAACCCTTAGCCAGACTAACGAGAGGACACAGAGAGTGTGTCCAAATTAATAAAATCAGAAATGAAAAGGGAGACATAACTACAGATTCAGAGGAAATTCAAAAAATCATCAGATCTTACTATAAAAGCCTATATTCAACAAAACTTGAAAATCTGCAGGAAATGGACAATTTCCTAGACAGATACCAGGTACCGAAGTTAAATCAGGAACAGATAAACCAGTTAAACAACCCCATAACTCCTAAGGAAATAGAAGCAGTCATTAAAGGTCTCCCAACCAAAAAGAGCCCAGGTCCAGACGGGTTTAGTGCAGAATTCTATCAGACTTTCATAGAAGACCTCATACCAATATTATCCAAACTATTCCACAAAATTGAAACAGATGGAGCACTACCGAATTCCTTCTATGAAGCCACAATTACTCTTATACCTAAACCACACAAAGACACAACAAAGAAAGAAAACTTCAGACCAATTTCCCTTATGAATATCGACGCAAAAATACTCAATAAAATTCTGGCAAACCGAATCCAAGAGCACATCAAAACAATTATCCATCATGATCAAGTAGGCTTCATCCCAGGCATGCAGGGATGTTTTAATATACGGAAAACCATCAACGTGATCCATTATATAAACAAACTGAAAGAAAAAAACCACATGATCATTTCATTAGATGCTGAGAAAGCATTTGACAAATTTCAACATCCCTTCATGAAAAGTCCTGGAAAGAATAGGAATTCAAGGCCCATACCTAAACATAGTAAAAGCCATATACAGCAAACCAGTTGCTAACATTAAACTAAATGGAGAGAAACTTGAAGCAATCCCACTAAAATCAGGTACTAGACAAGGCTGCCCACTCTCTCCCTACTTATTCAATATAGTTCTTGAAGTTCTAGCCAGAGCAATCAGACAACAAAGGGAGGGCAAGGGGATACAGATCAGAAAAGAAGAAGTCAAAATATCACTATTTGCAGATGATATGATAGTATATTTAAGTGATCCCAAAAGTTCCACCAGAGAACTACTAAAGCTGATAAACAACTTCAGCAAAGTGGCTGGATATAAAATTAACTCAAATAAATCAGTAGCCTTCCTCTACACAAAAGAGCAACAAGCCGAGAAAGAAATTAGGGAAACGACACCCTTCATAATAGACCCAAATAATGTAAAGTACCTCGGTGTGACTTTAACCAAGCAAGTAAAAGATATGTACAATAAGTACTTCAAGACACTGAAGAAAGAAATTGAAGAAGACCTCAGAAGATGGAAAGATCTCCCATGCTCATGGATTGGCAGGATTAATATAGTAAAAATGGCCATTTTACCAAAAGCGATCTACAGATTCAATGCAATCCCAATCAAAATACCAATCCAATTCTTCAAAGAGTTAGACAGAACAATTTGCAAATTCATCTGGAATAATAAAAAACCCAGGAGAGCTAAAGCTATCCTCAACAATAAAAGGACTTCAGGGGGAATCACTATCCCTGAACTCAAGCAGTATTACAGAGCAATAGCGATAAAAACTGCATGGTATTGGTACAGAGACAGACAGATAGACCAATGGAATAGAATTGAAGACCCAGAAATGAACCCACACACCTATAGTCACTTGATTTTTGACAAAGGAGCCAAAACCACCCAATGGAAAAAAGATAGCATTCTCAGCAAATGGTGCTGGTTCAACTGGAGGTCAACATGTAGAAGAATGCAGATCGATCCATGCTTATCACCCTGTACAAAGCTTAAGTCCGAGTGGATCAAGGACCTCCACATCAAACCAGACACACTCAAACTAATAGAAGGAAAACTAGGGAAGCATCTGGAACACATGGGCACTGGAAAAATTTTCCTGAACAAAACCCCAATAGCTTATGCTCTAAGATCAAGAATCGACAAATGGGATCTCATAAAACTGCAAAGCTTCTGTAAGGCAAAGGACACTGTGGTTAGGATAAAACGGCAACCAACAGATTGGGAAAAGATCTTTACCAATCCTACAACAGATAGAGGCCTTATATCCAAAATATACAAAGAACTCAAGAAGTTAGACCGCAGGGAGACAAATAACCCTATTAAAAATGGGGTTCAGAGCTAAACAAACAATTCACAGCTGAGGAATGCCGAATGGCTGAGAAACACCTAAGGAAATGTTCAACATCTTTAGTCATAAGGGAAATGCAAATCAAAACAACCCTGAGATTTTACCTCACACCAGTGAGAATGGCTAAGATCAAAAACTCAGGTGACAGCAGATGCTGGCGAGGATGTGGAGAAAGAGGAACACTCCTCCATTGTTGGTGGGATTGCAGACTGGTAAAACCATTCTGGAAATCAGTCTGGAGGTTCCTCAGAAAATTGGACATTGAACTGCCTGAGGATCCAGCTATACCTCTCTTGGGCATATACCCAAAAGATGCCCCAACATATAAAAAAGACACGTGCTCCACTATGTTCATCGCAGCCTTATTTATAATAGCCAGAAGCTGGAAAGAACCCAGATGCCCTTCAACAGATGAATGGATACAGAAAATGTGGTACATCTACACAATGGAATATTACTCAGCTATCAAAAACAGTGACTTTATGAAATTCGTAGGCAAATGGTTGGAACTGGAAAATACCATCCTGAGTGAGCTAACCCAATCACAGAAAGACATACATGGTATGCACTCATTGATAAGTGGCTATTAGCCCAAATGCTTGAATTACCCTAGATGCCTAGAACAAATGAAACTCAAGACGGATGATCAAAATGTGAATGCTTCACTCCTTCTTTAAAAGGGGAACAAGAATACCCTTTGCACGGAAGAGAGAGGCAAAGATTAAAACCTAGACTGAAGGAACACCCATTCAGAGCCTGCCCCACATGTGGCCCATACATATACAGCCACCCAATTAGACAAGATGGATGAAGCAAAGAAGTGCAGACCGACAGGAGCCGGATGTAGATCGCTCCTGAGAGACACAGCCAGAATACAGCAAACGCAGAGGCGAATGCCAGCAGCAAACCACTGAACTGAGAATAGGACCCCCGTTGAAGGAATCAGAGAAAGAACTGGAAGAGCTTGAAGGGGCTCGAGACCCCTTATGTACAACAATGCCAAGCAACCAGAGCTTCCAGGGACTAAGCCACTACCTAAAGACTCTACATGGACTGACCCTAGACTCTGACCTCATAGGTAGCAATGAACATCTTAGTAAGAGCACCAGTGGAAGGGGAAGCCCTGGGTCCTGCTAAGACTGAACCCCCAGTGAACTAGATTGTTGTGGCAACAATGGGGGGAGGATGGGGAGGGGAACACCCATAAAAAAGTGGAGGGGGGAGGGGGATGTTTGCTCGGAAACCGGGAAAGGGAATAACACTCGAAATGTATATAAGAAATACTCAAGTTAATAAAAAAAATTAAAAAAAAAGAAAGACCCTAGACAGAGGGTGCAGATCATACCCTGACCAGGACTGCTCAACGGTGCTTACCCCTGCATTTTCTTTTAGCCTAAGCCCTGTGTGCCAGGACTCTAAAGATGGACTTGCATGGGTGGGGTCACAGGACCCCCAAAGTGGCCACATAAGTCTCCTTTCTCTGCTTCAGTCACCTGTTTTTAATTGATGATGAGGATGAGTAACCGAGCCTCACTTGTTGGGATTACCCAGGCTTTCACTGGAGTAAACCTAGCAACACTATGGCCACCAGGCATCATCAAGGACAAATCTGTCAAGAGTGCTAAAGTCAAAAGGAAGCAAACTTGAAATGAATAACTGAACATGAGCAATCCTTCGACTGGCATCACTGTGTGGGCCGGAAGGTGACAAGAAGGGGTCTACAGGAGTCACTGACAGTTTTTACAGATCTGGATGAAAGTTCTTTTAGTGGAAAGAGACTCTTACCAGCTCAAGCATGGAGTGCGTGACTCTGGCAGGCCTTGCCCTTCTCCCTCATTCCCTCTGCCTTGCTAAAAACCGTTTGATTGCATCCTAAAGTTAGCCACCAAGGTCTATTCCCTTAATTGGTCACTACCTCCTCCTGAGGCTGACTATGAACGTCCTGCTATCAAAGTATTAAAATCCAGCAACCATAAGCTCCCTTTGGCTTATCTAGTTATCATTCCCAGTTAAAATTAGCCAACTAACTCTTAGAGTACAAGGTTTCTTCTTGTACCTTTACAAACTGCCACTTGCCTACATCTGTCACCGCTCTAGCCAGAGGCAGTCCTTTGTCCCATTCCAGGACACAAAACCCTCTTCCTTACCCCTTTGTTCTCTTTCCATTCTCCTTCATCCTCTCTCTCTCGTTTTCTTTTTCTCCTCTCTTATCCCATGCTCTCTGTCCCTCTGGGACAAATAAATCCCCTTTATGCTGAAGATTTGGTCTTAGGTGTCCCCAGCCAATACTTTCCCTTTCAGAGCGAATGTTGATAAGATGAATCCTTTTCAGGCTGATTTTCTACCCCAAACTAACTCTAGCAGACTGAATTGGAGTTCCCCTAAGTTTTGAGGTTACTTTGAGTCAGGCCAAACTGGATTAGTGGCTTTATGCTTAAAATAATTTCAGAGCCAACCAATTTATGATGAAGCAGGGTTGGAGATTAATAATAAAGATATTTTGATATAGACATGAGCATGGGGGAAGTAAAAGAGAGGCACTGTGGAAGAGACGGAAATTGTGGCTATCGAATCTGAGAGGGTAAGACAGTGAACTATTCCTACTTCACCATCGCCTCTTTGTAGTTTCTCCTTTTTTAAAATTAATCCAAGATGGAAGAATGTTAGCACTCCTTCTAGGCTTTGCCCAGCGGTTACCTGGCAACAACCAGGTAGGCCTGCCTGACTTGCTATAAGAAGGGGCTCTTTGGCCCCCCTTTTCTCTCTGTTCTTTTTCTCTCTCTCACTCCCTGACCCCATTTTCCCTCTCTTCCCCACTCCCCCAGTTCCTGGCCAGCCTCTTCCTTCTTTCCTTCCTTCCTTCCTTCCTTCCTCCCTTCCTTCCTTCCTTCCTCCCTTCCTTCCTTCCTCCCTTCCTTCCTTCCACCCTCCCTCCCTGTTCCTCCTCCTCCTCCTCCTCCTCCTCTTTTCACTCTCCCTTTCTCCTTCTTTGTCCCCTCTTTCTCTGCTCTATTCCCTCTCAACTCCCCTTCCCATGCCCTAAATAAATTCTATTCTATACAATACCCGCTGTATGGCTGGTACCTCAGGGGGAAGGTATCCCCTTCCCCGCCGCAACCTCACTATACCACACTCTGTCAAACATTTCCTGTTTTCCCCTTTTTATAAAACACAAAAGGAAAGGTCATGAAGGACTCTGGTGTTGAGGTGGGGGCATCTTAGGATTGGCCACATAGACTCTTTTGGTGACTCTCAAGTTACATTTCAAAAAAGTTGCCAAAAAAACTCTTTTCCTCTTCCCTTATTTGATTTGTAAGATTATCTTGGAGGTCTGAAATATCTTGGGTGGAATTACACTCCCATAAGGTAAATCTAGGAGCCACTAGGACTGAACAAGGTTGTGGGATGATGTCATTTCGCAGGTGAGGCAGGTACAAGATAGAACAAGGCCTGTCATTGGATGAGAAGAAAGGATGGGCAGAAGATAAGTTTGAGGGAAGAGGAGGAGACTGAAACAGGAGGCAGAAGTAGCCGCAGAGAGAACACGGAGGCTGACATTAAGATTCCACTCTGTATTTACAGGTTGTTATGAATATTCTTAAGGGATGGATGTGTATAGGGCTTTGTATGTTTAGGTAGGTAATTATATCTTATCAATTCTATCAGAGGTTATTGTGTTGTGTGTTCTTTCATGTAGCGATTTAAGTTTAAGAGAGTATGTGGTGACTGGAGACACTGGGCTGCCACGGGACTGGGATGTGTGTTTCTGACCAGATATCTTGGGGCACTGCAGTGCCAGATATAGTGGGGATAAAAGAAAGCCATTTTTTATAATTTTACAACAACACCAGGTGTTTAGGTCATGTCATTTCCCTGAGTGGGTTTCTAGTGAGAGTCTTGGAAATATGCAGGTTCAGAGCTGAGAGGGCGAAAGGCCTAAAGCAGCTGTTAGTGCTGCTGGAAGTCTTGCTTTGATTCTGGCAGAGGCTTCACCAGGCTCCAGGGTAAGGAATTCCCCTCCCTTTTCCTGTCCTCAAGATTTTCCTCTGTATTTCTATGTTACCTTATATGATGTAAGTGTATGTATATAACACTCAGTAACACCATATGTGGGCATGTATAAACTACCGAATCTTCATACCACTTATGTTTAAATCCTGAAATGTCCTACTGATTTTGAATTAGCATATGCAATCTTTTCCATGAATGTCCATTGAATAATTGATTGCCAAGGGAGTGTTTTTCATACATTTAGGAAAGTAGATCTTGAAATTCAAACAATTTTTCCGGCCATCAAGGATGACTTCTGCTTCACAAGGGCCCTACCTAAAGTTAGCACATGTGCCATTTGAGTACTCAGTGGATGTCAGAGACTCTGAGCTAGCCCTCTGCACCATTCAAGAAGCAGGTGGCTAAATAATGCTGCCTGCTTTCCTAAATGGCAACCATCATAGCAACGTGTTAGCTCCAAATCCAGATATATCACCATCCTTCATAGTCTAAATTTATCCTTTGGAGTCAGTCCTATCAGATATATTGCTGAACAGTTGGTAAACTGGGGCAGCTCTCTGTGGATGTGGCACATAGTAGGAATGCAAAGATTTTAGAACTATTATTACTATTTTAGTAAGCCAACTCAGACTTTTCCCAGGATTCTTGTTTTAAAACAGTCCTCAGGAAGAATACGTATGTCTGTATACCCGCATATGAGCACACATGTATACACACACACACACACCACACATGGGCATCCAATATACACACACACACACACACACACACACACACACACACACACACACACACACACACAGAGAGAGAGAGAGAGAGAGAGAGAGAGAGAGAGAGAGAAGCTCATGTAGTCCAAGTTGGCCTCATACTTGCTATGTAGCTAAAGATGACCTTGGATTTCTGATCCTCTTGATTCTACCAGAGTGCTAGGTTACAGGCATGTTCTACATCGTTCATGTACTGCTGAACGATGCCAGTTTATGTACTGCTGGGATTGAGCCCATGGCTTTGGTTGGCAGGAAGTTGCTGAGGATAACTAAATTTGGACAACATTTCATTAAGACAGATCCATGGTGCTGAGGAAGTGTGCTGAGGAAGTGGTCCAGTCCTCACAGCACTCGTGGGAATATGGGGGACATGTGTTCTGATTCTCATCATTCATGGGACTCGCGTGTATGTGAGGGCCTGCAGTCCCAGTGCTAGTGGATCGTCAGGAAGATCCTTGGTACTCATTAGCCAGATAGTCTAGCCAAATTTGAGGTTTGGTAAGAGCACTGTGTCGAAAAACAAGGTGGAAAATTATTAGGGAAGAAGCCTAATGTCAACCTTTGGCCTTTGTATACATGAACACATAAATCCACAAAATGACAGCAGAACTCAGGCCACCAGAAGTTATCACTCAGCCATAGAAGAGACTAAGAAAGTAGCTGTCAGGGGAATGTTTATAAATGGCAAAGATCTGACCTCACGTTTTCATGCAATGAAGAATTTTAGTGATTAGATAATAACAAATTAAAACCAGATTGCTTTATATAGTCTGCGGTTGGACTGTCTGGATTGGGAAATCCCTTGTTCTGTGGCAGTCCTGCTCCTTAAATGCCTATCCTCTGCTCACAGGAGGAGACACTAACATGCTATGTTCCTGCCCAAGGGGCTCTCTTTGCATGCCTACTTCCTCTGTTACAAAGCAAAACCAGCCCCCTGCTTCAGGAAAGACTAGGAAATCTGCAGAGATCCTTTTACAGCAATTAAATTCTCCATAATAGTTCTCAGAATTTTGGTTTCTTGGTTTTAAATAAAAACATATTTATGCTTATATGACCAGTTCATGTGTATGTAGGTGAAGTACGGTCAGTTGCTTGCAGAATCCTGTCTGTGTTCTGAGACAGGCAGAGCAATCTAAAAAAGGAGGATCACTCAAGGATGAATTAGGGCCTTACTTGTAGCAGGAAGACGAACTCTGTGAACTGAATTTCAAACCAATGTGCAACAGCATATTTATTGATTAAAAAGCTCCTTATACCAAAGCCCCTAATCTAATCTATATGTTTCCCGAAGGAAAACATCAACTCCTGCACCTTTAATCCTTACTGTGCAGTTTGCAGTACTCACTAATGAAAGGTAGCCCTCATGTGCCAGGACTGTCTTGTGAAACAAAGCCATATAAAGGCTTGTACAGCTTCTTCAGAAAAACAACTGCATGGATAACAAAAAACAACCAATGTCCGAAACAAGGATTTCTTCAAGGTCTATGATGGCTTTTATATGCTTAGGTCAGGGAGTGGCACAATTAGGAGGTGTGGCCTTGTTGGACCAGGTGTGTCTCTGTGGGTGTGGGCTTTAATACCCTAGTCCTAGCCACCTGGAAGTCAGTCTCCTCCTAGCAGCCTTCAGACGAAGATGAAGAGCTCTCAGCTCCTCCTGCACCATCCCTGCCTGGACACTGCCATGCTCCTCCTTCATGATAATGGACTGAGCCTCTGAGCCTGTAAGCCAGCCCCAATTAAATGTCCTTATGAGAGTTGCCTTGGTATCTGTTCACATCAGTAAAACCCCTAGCTAAGGCAAGGTCAAAGTGCACCTAGAAAACAACTGTTCATTTTAATGTTTACCGTAGGTATAACGATTCTACTAGAATTCTTGCTACAATATTTCTCAGATATTTGGTTTCTTTGGTTTTTCTAAATTAAAAAAAGATGTTAATGCATTTGTGTCCATGTGTGCTCCCAAAGGTCAGAAGAGGGCATTAGGTTCCCTGGCAGTGCAATTTCAGGCAATTATGAGCAGCCATGTGGGTACTGAGAATAGAACTCAGTCTTCTGGAAGAGCAGCAAGTGCTCTTAACTGCTGAATCCCCTTCTCCATCCATGACTCATCCTTGAGAGTTGAGATATCAGGGAGGCAGGCTTAATTCTGAGAAAGACTAGAAGCAGAGCATATCTCTGGCTGTATTTAAATGCACAACGAAGTCTCCACTTCTCTTATATAGACGTCCAATGTCTGGTTGGTTCTGAAGGAGAAGAGTAGAGTAACACTTCTATGTGCCCATGAAACTGCAATATCTGGTGGCATGTGACATCTCCTGGACCAGAGCCAGAGATCCAAAAGCAGATGTGCAAGTGTGGCAGACACATGGGTATCAGGACAGGAATGTTCTCCCCCCCACCCCCGTTGTGTTTGTGCTGAGGCTATCCCAGCCATCCCCCCCCCCCAGCAGTTTATAGCAGCTTTTACTGAGGTCGTACTGCCGTGAAACCCTTTTAAAACTGGAGTGATCATCAGCAAGGCCAGAGGGCATTGGTATGTACACAGATGCTGCTAAGGTAAAGGCGAAAAACACAGAGATGTTTGCCCAAGGCTGGGAGCATAGTGAACTCTCCACATGGACCCTGCAGTGCTGCACCCTTGCAACCCCCCATCCCCTCCCCCCGAGTTCCCCCCTCTCCTCGCTTTGGCACTTAGGATGTGGAATATGTATTCTTTCTGTCACCGGATGCTCCTCAGTGGGCCCTGACTGCAGCCCCTTCCTCATCTCTCCACTGGGGTCCTGAAATTTTACTCGGATTTGTAACTGATTTAGGATGGTTTAAGTGTTTGGAGATTCTTGGCTTAACTCACAAGAATGGGACTCATCTCACAACTGAACCACTCAGGAGAAGACTCTACTCTGTATAACAAACATCCTCCATTTTTGGCAAGGGTATGGGGTAAGTAGTTTCCATCCAGAGCCAAAAACTAACTGGAAACAACTGGAGGCCTGTGTGGACAGATGGTTCAGCCTGCGAAGTGCTTGCTGTGCAAGTCCTCACTTGCGTTTGACCCTCAAGCACTCCTGTAAAAGTCTGATTATGATTACATATGTGTAATCCTAGCTCAAGATGGCAGAGAGATAGACCCCTATCATGTGCTGGCCACACAGCCTAGCACTCATTGGGCTATCAGCCCACTAGAGAGACCTCATCTCCAAACAAAACAAAACAAACAAACAAACAAACAAACAAACATACGCCTGAGGTGGATGGTGTCCAAGGAAGAGCACCTTGCTCTTGGTTGCTGTTTATCTGCACACATACATGCATATCTACATACACAAGTGAAGAGAGGACTGGGGTGAGCAAAAGAGGATTGAACAATATATTTTAGTTTACTGTGAGAAAAGAAAGAAAATAAAAACAAAACCAAAGCAAGGCCATTTCCTTAAGAGAGCCATTTTATTAAGAACATATGAGGCCAGCTAGGAAGCAACTTTAAGTAATGCTAGCTCCTGTCCTCCTGGCCATAGACACTAACCTAAATTTAAACCTACATATGATGCAATGACAACCGAGACTGGTATACTTCCAACGTATTAAAAAGCAAATCAGGAAGAGAAGAATGACAGTGGGAACCTGCATCCCATTTAGCACCAGATGCCAGGCCATCAAAGAACAAAGGAGCTTCAAGAATATGTCCTGTGAGGAGAGATGTAAATGGAGCTTCTCTATGAATAGCTTTGAAAGCATAATTTAAAGAAAGAAAAGAATACTTGTAAAGGTCCTGGAATAAAGCATGGCTAAGTTAACAGGAATGGCCAGAGTGACTTAGGCAGTAAGTGGACACACTGCTCCTGGGAACTGCATTGAGACACCCCACACATCGCTTCCTGTATAACCTAAATCCTGTCCATCCAAGCCAACAGCAGGGAAAAGACTGGGATTCAGGGAGGATGCTGGGCTTGCATCCTCTGACCTTGCTAGTGCAGCCACATCAAGGCAGCATCTGTGTGTTAGAAAGGGGACCAATGTCTGTGATCTACCCCCACTGGAAGCCCAAAGAATCAGTGCTGCACGCATCTGACGGCCGATCCTCCTCTTGTGCCATGCAGACTTCTCAATGACGTTCCCACAGCTCTCACAACCTTCAGGTCAACACGCTGGTTAGAGAATCACTGTCTTAGGGTTCCATTGCTGTGAAGAGACACCACAACCAAGGCAACTTTCATAAAGGAAAACATCTAGTTGGGGCTGGCTTACAGTTTCAGAGGCTTAGTCCATTCTCATCATGTTGGGAAGCATGGCAGACATGATGCTAGAAGAGCAGAGAGTTCTACATCTTGACCTGCAGGCAGCAGAGGGGGACGACATCCTACACTGGGCAGAGCTTGAACATAAGGGACCTCAAAGCCCATCCCCACAGTGATCCACTTCATCCAAGGCCACACCTCCTAATATTGCCACTTCTTATGGGCCAAGCATTCAAACACATGAGTCTATAATGGCCATACCCATTCAAACCACCACATTCTGCTTCCTGATCTCCATTGGCTTGTAGCTATAACACAATGCAAAATGTACTTAGTCCAACTTCAAAAGTCCCCACAGTCTATAAAAGTCTCAGACTTGTTTAAAAGTTTAAAGTTCAAAGTCTCTTCTGAGGAAAGGCATGGCAGTGGGGGAAATACCAGACCAATCAAACTTAGCATTTCCATGTCTAATGTCAAAATGCTCTTCAGAACTCCAATTTGATTCAACTTTGTTGACTGCAACATACTTTTCTCTCTTGGGCTGGAGAGAGGAGCCAGCTCTGATTGTTCTAGAGACAGTTGCCCGTCGAGGAGAGTCTGGGAACCAACAGATAAGGTGAAGGGGAGGGCTAGAGGGTGAGCGCCAAGGAATGCTCCCAGTGTCTCTTACATGGAAACAGGCTGGTAAACAAACTAAACACTGTCCACATGTTTGCCGCCCTCTAGAGCTCCAGCACAGACTCCTGGGGTATCTGGAAACAACTCCATTGAGGGCTGCCTTACGTGTGCAAATTAATGTTTCATCTTTAATGAACTCTTACCCTGCCTAGTTTTTGTCAGATTGGATCAAATTACCTTGGCTAATTAAAATGATGAAGCTGAGTTAGGGTTAGGACTGTAATTACTTTCCTCATTATCAGACCACACTGTCAGTGGCTTTCCGAGTGGCTTTCAAAAGCAAGCAATCTGACAGTGCAGATTAGAGTCTTCTGGCGTAAGCCGTCAGCCAAATGGACCCATGCAGCACTTACTTGGAAGATAATTGTTCAATGAAACGAGAGGTCAGCACCAGACACCTTTTTCTACTCCAAAAGCAGATTTTTTTTTTTTTGTCAATAGCACACCAGGACCGCATAGGTCATGAAGGCCACAATCTGTGAGGGTAAAAGGAACAGTGTTCTGCCTGTCCTGTGAGTTTTCTATCTGATGTGCAGTGACTGAGTGAATAAACAATTTAACCATGGAAACATTTCTAAAGACAAAGTCACAGATCTGTTCCCGTGCCTGTAAGCCTACAGATAAAGTTTGGACCTCTTTTTTGTTGCTCTAAATTTCCTGAAACTCTGTGGTGTATTTAAAGACGCTGAGTCCCTGTAGATAAAACCATCCCAAGACTGTCTTGAATTAGAATAGAAGCCGCTGTAATGGGATAGACGGCCTCTCTGAAGCTGCTGACGTGGGAATCCAGTTCGAGGTCTATTCTGGTCTTTCTGCATGTGAGAACATATGGCCTTCTTCTGTGAGAGGCACACAGCGACGCTGTTGTCCCCAAGTATGAAGGGACACTGCATTGGTAAAGGTCCTTTTCTGGCACCTGTGACATTTCAAATCCTGGACCTCAGGCCTGAGGGTGACAGCTGGGGAGAGGGTGTGTGGAGTCCAGTAGCTGTAAGCAGCTTTAGCATTGCTCCCCAACACACACACACACACACACACACACACACACACACACACACTATGCTGGAGCCTTGTCACAGGAAAAGACAATTTCCCCTCCCCCCCTTTGCAAGCTTAGGAAATTGTGTTCTAGAGAGAATGAGCAAACTGAGGAAAACATCTGGAAGCTTGTGAGTCAGCCCCTCCCTTTCATGAGCACACACAGAGCGGGGTGTGGTCTATAATGAAGACTACCAGTCCAGCCCCTACCCTGGCCTGCAGCCTGTGTTTTAATGATAGAGCAGCAGGATTTAGTGTGCAGATTTAATTTGTATAATTGGTCTGCAGGATGATTGCTAAGGAGGACACAGAGGGAAAGCCCAGATAATCGTGTGCTAGGGCTTTGCTGCCTTGTCTTCCTGTTCCTCCCATCTCCACTTGACAGAGCTGCTCTGATAGCCTCTGCCTCTGTCCTTTCTCCTGATTGTGTTTCTTTCCTCATATTAAGAAATGAAATATTTCAAATCTATTGACAGTAAAGCCATGAGTGTTGTTGCTCGCTCTCCCAGCTTGATAAGTGACCATTTTGCCATCCTTGTACCATCTGCTTTTAAACAAGACATCACTAATCCCCCTCTCTAATCTTCATTGATCCTGCCTCTTGCTCTTAAATTGACATCGCAGACACCCAAGTCTAGATCCCTAAGGAGGATGTTACACATCTGTAACAAGGACAGCAGCAGCATTAGTTTTAAAATGCTGTTTATTTTATCATACAACTACATTTTGCAATTTGCATTTTTTCTTTACCTATGTGCACATTTGTGTAGTATAGACACGTGTGTATGTATGTGAATGTGTGTGTGTGTGTGTGTGTGTGTGTGAATTGCTGTGTGTATATACAGTGTATGCATGTGTGTGATGTATGGATGTGTGTATGTATGCTGTGTATGTGTGATGCTTGCTCAACATTGAGTGTGCTCTCTCCCTTCCCCAGCATAGTAGGTATGTTATGCTTTTGTTTCACAGGGTTGAGCACAGCAGGTTTATTCAATGACAAAGCAAATTCAACATTCTCTAGTGGGAAGAAACACACAGCAACACTGAACAGGAGAAAGAAGCCCATGTTGATGGCCCTGTTTACCTCAGTAGGTAGAGGGCCCATGAGGACTGTAAAATCAAGATGAATGTTTCCGAGGAATGTGGGGCCCATGGAGAACATGTCCATGTGGATGAACTTGATGCCCGTTCACGGTGAGCCACCAGGTCCAGTTTTAAATTCCATTTGTCAGAGACATAAAATTGGCCTTAGAAAATAATTAATTTGATTGATTTTGTTTCAAAGAAAATGGAAATTTTGCCTAGAGGCTTTCCAATACCATGAGATAATGTCAAAATAAAGAAGCAATGTGTAACAAAGACAGGGTCAGTACCTCATAGTACATACTGTGACCTGGGTTAGAATGCTCTGTCTTTTTAAGTTAATGTTTGATAGTTTTTTTTTCTGGTATGTCAATAAGTTTGTTGTAGATGTGGGGACTGGGAGCGGGATTGAGTAGATGAGTGAGGAAGCCAGGGAGCAAGCCAGCTGTGGTTTGCACACACTGCACACACTGCTCATACTGCACACACTGCACACACTGCACACACTGCACACACTGCTCATACTGCACACACTGCACACACTGCACACACTGCACACACTGCACACAGTGCACACACTGCTCACACTGCACACACTGCTCATACTGCACACACTACACACACTGCACACACTGCACACACTTCACACACTGCTCATACTGTACACACTACACACACTGCACACACTGCTCATACTGCACATACTACACACACTGCACACACTGCACACACTGCACACACTGCACACACTGCTCATACTGCACACACTACACACACTGCACACACTGCACACACTGCACACAGTGCATAAACTGCTCATACTGCACACACTGCACACACTGTTCAGACTGCACACACTGCACACACTGCACACACTGCACACACTGCTCATACTGCACACACTGCTCATACTGCACACACTGCATATACTGTACACACTGCTCATACTGCACATACTACACACACTGCACACACTGCACATACTACACACACTGCACACACTGCACACACTGCTCATACTGCACATACTACACACACTGCACACACTGCACACACTGCACACACTGCACACACTGCTCATACTGCACACACTGCACACACTGCACACAGTGCACACACTGCTCACACTGCACACACTGCTCATACTGCACACACTACACACACTGCACACACTGCACACACTTTACACACTGCACACACTGCTCATACTGCATACACTACACACACTGCACACACTGCTCATACTGCACATACTATACACACTGCACACACTGCACATACTACACACACTGCACACACTGCACACACTGCTCATACTGCACATACTACACACACTGCACACACTGCACACACTTTACACACTGCACACACTGCACACACTGCTCATACTGCACATACTACACACACCTCACACACTGCACATACTACACACACTGCACACACTGCTCATACTGCACATACTACACACACTGCACACACTGCACACACTTTACACACTGCACACACTGCACACACTGCTCATACTGCACATACTACACACACCTCACACACTGCACATACTACACACACTGCACACACTGCTCATACTGCACATACTACACACACTGCACACACTGCACATACTACACACACTGCACACACTGCACACACTGCTCATACTGCACATACTACACACGCTGCACACACTGCACATACTACACACACTGCACACACTGCACACACTGCTCATACTGCACACACTGCACACACTGCACACATTGCACACACTGCTCATACTGCACATACTACACACACTGCACACACTGCACACACTGCACACACTGCACATCCTCTCTGGCTGATGCCACTCTCAGCTGCCTCCTTCAGTAAGTAGTCTCTGTCCATAACCAGGGCTCAGACATTTCTTAACACTAAGTCTTCTTTGTTCTCATATTACTCGATTTCCTGCTCCTGACCACTGGATTCAGTTTTTACAGGCTTCCTGTGTCTTTTAGGTATGGGAAATATTAAATCATTGTTTTATGTTGTTCTACTTCAATGAAAAGCTAACTCTGGAGTTGGGTTATGGCTCCGCATTCTCTAGACCCAAGCATGCTTGTTCACAGGTTTCCTCCAAAATTTCTGTCTTGACTCAGGCACACTGCCTGACTATGTGACAGAGAAAGGAGAGCAAAGCAAGATAAATGACTATTCACAACGGGGATTATCAATCCTCATCTCAGACTCTTTTTGGTTTTGGTTTACTGTAAATCTTTTGCTAACTTTGAACCTTATCTCAAGATTTTTAAAACTATTATGCAAACTTTCTATACTTCAAGATTTGTAAGCCTCTGACTTTCAGCTATTCTATCAATTCTGGGAACTCACCATGACTCCTGTCAGATATCCTGTTGTTGCCCTGTGTCATGGAGATGCTGTAGTTTTGGATTTGTAGAACAGGTTCCTTCATTCACTCCAGCAGTTCACAGATTGGATAGGTGTTGGAGTGGGCCAATTCAAAGCCCTGGATCTGGGCCTGAGAGGTACCTGAGCTGGTCAGATTAGCAGCTGTCACACCCATTGGGCCAACTAACGAGCAATCCTTGAAAACGGCAAGTTCTATCCTGCCCAAGTGAGGTGCAGGGTCTGCTCTTCAGTGTGTTGCAGCCAGCGAGAGACATGGCCAGTTCCCTCACTCTCCTGATCCCCGGGCCATGTCTCTTGCCTTCCATAGGTGGTGAAGGATTAGAACAGGGGAAGGCATTTCTCCCTCATTTGTGCCACTATACGGCAGACAAGAGGCAGGGCCAGGTTTTTGTACTCACACACTCAGGGCCAGCTCATCTGCAATACACAAGTCCATGGTCAGCTCTACTGTGCTGCCCAGGTGAAGTGCAGGGCCCACTCCCCTGAGTGCTGCAGCAGGTGAGAGGCAGGGCCAGCTCTCCTGCTGTCAATGTCTCAGGGCAAG
This sequence comes from Rattus norvegicus, assembly GCF_021556685.1. NCBI lineage: Eukaryota > Metazoa > Chordata > Mammalia > Rodentia > Muridae > Rattus > Rattus norvegicus. The sequence continues at coordinate 123,012,396 of NC_141535.1, forward strand.
TTTTCCTGCCCTGCTATTGGTGGTAAGGAGTGAGGGTGGGAGAGGGCATCCCTGCCTCACCGATGCTGCCACATAGCAGACAAGTTGTGGGGGCAGATATTTCACATTCACATCCTTGGTGCAGCTCACCACACCACCATCAGAGTCACCTCTACTGTGTTGCCCAGGTGAGGAACAGGCCTGCTCTCCTGAGGGCTGCAGCAGGTGATAGACCAGTTCTCCTGGTCTCATGATCCTATGGGGGTCAGCTCTCCCAACTGCCACAGCCAGAGGGCCTGAAATGTTTCTAAACTGCTCAGCCTGCTGGCTCTTCCTTTCTCACATCCTCAGGGCTGCCTCACCAGCAACCTCTGCAAACAGGAACAGCTTTACCCTGCTGCCCAGGCAAGGTGAAGGACCCACTCTCCTAACTATTGTTTCTGCTGAGGGACAGGGCCAGTCTTCTACTATCATGACCCTAGGGCCAGCTCTCCCCTTGCTACCTTTGTTAAGCTTTAATTTGGATAAACTGAGTCATACAAGAAACTGTGATTTTCTATGATACAGCATAAAAGGATCAAAAATTAAGACTCAGACTCTCTAGGGGTTGCCTTTGCGATTTGAAGTTTTATTTTGTTACTAAAAGATCTTCAATAACTGTAAATCTTTTAAGGCTATGGTTAGGACATGTAGATTAGTAGTTACCTTATAAATGATCAAATTATTCGACATACTTAGAACATTGTTTGTGGTCATGTTAAGGACATATGTAATATAATCAACAGGGATAAACTTTATTTAACCTTCTGTATTTATTTTAAGACTAAAACATCTAAAGACAGGTTAAATTTATTTAAAGTCAGATGTCCTTAGTAGATACTCTACTTAAAAAACTTCAAAAATTCTCCAGAGATCTGCTGAATATGGCATTTAAAGTGTTTAGTGGAAAAGGCTGACAAAAATGCCAGCTCCCAGAGGCAGCCTTCAAGTCTCCTCCAAGGATGACCCTACCTGGATTGTGGTAATGCTAACCAATAGGTCCCATGTCTCACCCACCTCCAGGACCGCTTCTCAGACTGAACAATCAGGACACTTGAGAATTGACTGCCTCTCTTTGCCTCAAAGTAGGCTGGTCTCTCAAGTTCCTCAACTGCAGGAAAATTTCTCAGATTTTTGGTTCTGGCAGCCAAAGGCTGATGCTTTCCTGTGTGACCACTGGAGACTGAAGCCACTCTGCCTGCCTTGCTGGAAATTGCTGAGGAAGAGCCTAGCGTTTCTGGTCTATTGTCATTTTATTGATACACTGACAGTTTGGTTTACATTTCCTGTTCAAATCTATCTTTCTCAGAACTCTGATGATGTTGATTTCCAACTATAGCTTCATCAGTTTAGCAGCAGCTGCCTGGTGAATGCATTTCAAATATGAAAATCAGGCCTTGAATTTTATAGAGCTCTCAGTATTAGCATTTCTTTTAGGCTCCGGTCCAACAGTTACCTAGCAACAGCCAGGTAGGACCTTGGCTTGCTATAAAATGACTGTTTTCCCCATCCACTCTTTCTGGCCTCTCTCTCCATGTCCTCTCTGTCCCCCCAGTCCTCTTCTCTCTCTGTCTCCTTATGAGTTCTCACTCTTCTTTCTGTCCCACTCTGACTCCTTTCTTTCTCATACCCCCTTTCTCATGTCCTGAATAAACTTCATTTTATACTAGACTTGCTGTATGACTGGTACCTGTGGAGGCAGCGGGGCATGGATGCCCCAGTAAGGCTCACTGAAACAGCCCCTCCCACTGCATCATGCCACCACATTACAAAACGTATCCTGGTAAGAAAGGAACTTCACAAAACACATTTCCATGTAACTTTTACTATTCCTCTATTTAAAAGAACTTGCTTTGCAATGACTACTCTCAGTATTCAACCACTTGTATCTCATAGTAAATGATTGAATGGAAAAAGATTTGAGACTTGAATTTAAGTTGTAAGGGTTTGAAAAAAAATAATTAAAAAATAAAACCCCAAAGACAATATATGATGTTAAGACTTCAAAGGTTCAAACTTTTAACATATTAATGAATGGAGTTCTGATATGCTATTAACCTGGCTCTGGTAAAGCACTGGCTACTATGATAGTCACAAGCTCAAATTTTAAAATTTCTTTTGGTTGTTTTATAAGTATAGACTAAAAGGTATACACACACACACACACACACACACACACACACACACACACACAATCAATTTTTGGGTTTCAAAAATTGGCTTTCACTATGGTCCAAAGAAAGGTCTACTGATTTTTTCTACAATGTGGATTTCTTTACAGATTATACATAGTAGAAATGCTTATCTCGCTTTGTAAATATTAAATTCATGTAAGCTTTAGGAATTGAGGCTTGGATTCACCCATGACTGTTCAAATGAACTCCAGATAAGTGCTCCTATCAGTCAACAGCCCAAGCTTCCCTACCTAGTACTAATTAGTGAGGGGGAAGTCCTAAATGCAAGATTTGCCTTTAAATTTCTAAACTTTAACTCCTGCCCTAGTCTATATCTTTCCCAGCAGGTTTCCACATAGCTGATAGGCACCATCCCTGAATCAGCTATGGACTACAAAAGGCTCCAAATTGCTATGAGCCCTGGACTTGCTAAAAGCTGATGTAAACCAGTTCAGCCAATGTGACTGCTCCTGGTCTCTACAGCTGGGTCAGCAAACCATTGCTTCTGACAAATGCCCCCCACTGCCTGAACCCATCTCTTGGCCTTTGACAAGCAGTTCAGCTTTCTTTTCCCTTTTCCCCCCATCTTTATTAAATTGGATATTTCTTATTTACATTTCAAATGTTATTCCATTTCCCAGTTTCCAGGCCAACATCCCCCTAACCTCTCCCCCTTCTCTTCTATATGGTTGTTCCCCTCCCCATCCTCCCCCTCTTTACTGCCCTCCCTCCAAGAATCCCATTCACTGGGGGTCCAGCCTTGAAGGACCAAGGGCTTCCCCTTCCACTGGTGCTCTTACTAGGCTATTCACTGCTACCTATGCAGTTGGAGCCCAGGGTCAGTCCATGTATAGTCTTTGGGTAGTGGCTTAGTCCCTGGAAGCTCTGGTTGGTTGGCATTGTTGTTCATATGGGGTCTCAAGCCCCTTTAGCTCTTTCAGTCCTTTCTCTGATTCCTTCCACGGGAGTCCCTTCTCAGTTCAGTGGTTTGTTGGTGGCATTCGCCATTGTATTTGCCAGCTGTTTCTCAGGAGAGATATACATCCGGTTACTGTCAGCCTGCACCTCTTTGCTTCATCAATCTTATCTAGTTTGGTGGCTGCATATGTATGGGCCACATGTGGGACAAGCTCTGAATGGCTCTTCCTTCAGTCTCTGCTCTAAACTTTGCCTCCCTACCCCTCCTAAAGGTATTCTTGTTCCCCTTTTAAAGAAGGAGTGAAGCATCCGAATTTTTGTCATCCTTCTTGAGTTTCATGTGTTTTGTGTACTAGTATAATTTGAGCATTTGGGCTAATATCTGCTTATCAATGAGTGCATACCATGTGTGTTTTTCTATGATTGAATTATCTCACTCAGGATGATATTTTCCAGTTGCATCCATTTGCCTATGAATTTCATAAAGGCATTGTTTTTGATAGCTGAGTAATATTCCATTGTGTAGATGTACCACATTTTCTGTATCCATTCCTCTGTTGAAGGGCATCTGTGTTGTTTCCAACTTCTAGCTAATATAAATAAGGCTGCTATGAACATAGTGGAGCATGTGTCTTTGTTATATGTTGGAGCATCTTTTGGGTATATGCCCAAGAGAGGTATAGCTGGGTCCTCAGGAAGTGCAATGTCCAATTTTCTGAGAAACCTCCAGACTGATTTATAGAATGGTTGTACCAGCTTGCAATCCCACTAGCAATGAAGGAGTTTTCCTTTCTCCACATCCTCACCAGCATCTGCTGTCCCCAGAGTTTTTGATCTTAGCCATTCTGACTGGTGTGAAGTGGAATCTCAGGGTTGTTTTGATTTCCATTTCCCTTATGACTAAAGATGTTGAACATTTCTTTAGGTGTTTCTCAGCCACTCGGCATTCCTCAGCTGTGAATTCTTTGTTTCGCTCTGAACCCCATTTTTTAATAGGTTTATTTCTCTCCCTGCAGTCTAGCTGTCCCTGTGGGTGGGAACCAGAAGAGCCTGCCCCTACTTCTCCTGGGTCTCTGTGCACAGGGGGCCCAGATGGTGCTAGGTGTTTTCCTCTAGAGTCAGAAATGTGGGCAGAGAGTAGTCTCCTCTGGTTTCCCAGGTGTGTCTGACGGTCTGAAGGTCTAGCTCTCCGTCCCATGGGATTTGGGTGCAGGGAGCTGTTTGACCAGGTCCTTCAGATCTGGGCACAGTCTAGACCGAAGGGCTCCTGCAGCTTGACTGCCCCTATCTTCCTGTGCCCAGAGGCCCTATACAGTTTCCTCTTGGGCCAGTGATGTGGGAAAAAGTGGGCAGAAGCGGTGGTCTCTCCTGCCCTGCAGTCTCAGGATTGCCCACATGTCTGGGCGATCAGTTCTCTCTCCTACAGGGTTTGGGAGCAGGGAGCTGTGGGCTGGGATCAGTGAGGTTTGGGCGCCAGGTAGCAGTTCAGCTTTTTTTTTTTAAATTATTGGTTACTTTATTTATTCATTTATATTTCACATGTTATTCCTCTTCCCAGTTTCCCCTCCGCTAACCCCCTATGATATCTGCTCCCCCTGCTTCTATGAGGGTGCTCCCCCACCTACCTATCCACTCCCACCTTACCACCTTAGCATTTCCCTATGGTGGGGCATTAAGCCATCGCAGGATCAAGGGCCTCCTTTCTCACTGATGCCAGACAAGGCCATCCTCTGCTACATAGGCAGCTGGGGCCATGGGTCCTTCATGTGTATTCTTTCGTTGACAGTTTAGTCTCTGGGAACTCTGGGGGATCTGGTTGGTTGATATTGTTCTTCCAATGGGGTTGCAACCCCTTCAGCTCCTTTAGACCTTCCCCTAATTCCTCCATTTGGGTCCCTGTGCTCAGTCCTATGGTTGGCTGCAAGCATCCACCTCTGTATCAGTAAGGCTCTGGCAGAGCCCTCAGGAGACAGTTATATCAGGCTCCGGTCACCAAGCACTTTTTGGAATCAGCAATAGTAACTTACTGGGTTTGGTGTCTTTATATGTGATGAATCCCAAGGTGGTGTGGTCTCTGGACTGCCTTTCCTTCAGTCTCTGCTCTACTCGTTGTCCCTGTATTTCCTTTAGACAGGAACAATTTTGAGATAAAACTTTGGAGAAGGGTGGTTGGCCCCATCTGACAATGGATTGGGGGGAGGCATGCCTAACCTCTCCATATGTTCTCTACAGGTTCTCTCTCCTCTTTGTTGGGTATTTTAGGTAATGTCATCCCTGTTGGGTCCTGGGAGTCTCTTGCATTTCTGGAGTCTGGGACTTTCTGTGGAATATCCCCGTTTCCCCATCCCCCATTGCTACACCCCTCTGTTCAAATTTCCTGGCCATCAGTACATCTCCTGAGTCTCCCCCCACACCTGATCCTGTTCCCCCTTTTTTCTCTCCTCCTCCTCCTTCTCTCTTCCTTCCAAGTTCCTCCCACCTTTTAAACCCTATGATTATTTTGTCCCCCCTTCTGAGTGGGACTTAAGCACCCACACTTTTGTCTTCCTTTTCTTGAGTTTCATATGGTCTGTAAGCTGTATCATGGGTATTCCAAGCTTTTTGCCTAATATCCACTTATTGGTGAGTACATACCATGTGTGTTCTTTTGTGACTGGGTTTTCTCACTCAGGATGATATTTTCTAGTTTCATCCACTTGCCTGCAAATTTCATGAAGTCATCATTTTTAATAGCTTGAGTAGTACTCCATTGTGTAAATGTACCACATTTTCTGTATCCATTCCTCCATTGAGGGACATCTGGGTTGTTTCTAGCTTCTGGCTGTTATAAGTAAGTCTTCTATGAATATTGTGGAGCATGTGTTCTTGTTATATGTTGGAGAATCTTTTGGGTATATGCCCAAGAGTTGTATAGTTGGGTCCTCAGGTATTACTATGTCCAATTTTCTGAGGAACCTCCAGACTGATTTCCAGATGGTTGTACCAGCTTACAATCCCACCAGCAATGAAGGAGTTTTCCTTTCTCCACATCCTCACCAGCATCTGTTGTAACCTGAGTTTTGATCTTAGCCATTCTGACTGGTGTGAGGTGGAATTTTAGAGTCATTTTGATTCGCATTTCCCTAATGACTAAGAATGTTGAACATTTCTTTAGGTGTTTCTTGGCCATTTGATATTCCTCAGTTGAGATCTGCATGCCATTTTTTTCCCAGAGCTGAGGACTGAACCCAGGGCCTTGCGCTTGCTAGGCAAGCGCTCTACCACTGAGCTAAATCTCCAACCCCTCTGCATGCCATTTTTAAATAGGGTTGGTTCTGTGGAGTCTAACTTCTTGAGGTCTTTGTATATATTGGCTATTAGCCTTCTATCAAATGTAGGATTGGTAAAGATCTTTTCCCAATCTGTAGGTTGCTGTTTTGTCCTGATGACAGTGTCCTTTGCTTTACAGAAGCTTTTCAATTTTATGAGATCCCATTTGTCTATAGTTGATCTTAGAGTCTGGGCCACTGGTGTTCTGTTCAGGAAATTTTCCCCTGTGCTGATGTGTTTGAAGTTCTTTCCCAATTTCTCTTCTAATAGATTCAGTGTATCTTATTTGTTCTAGGTAGCCATAGTTATGCTGATAAAAACCCAGAAGTCTTGAGTCCTGGTTCTGGGAGCTATTGCAATTCTTTCCCCACAGAGCCTCTCTCCCCTATTTGTAAGTCACTATCAGATTGGATTAAGGCCCACCTTAACACACTTACTCTACACAGCCAAAATTCTGGAGTAAGGGGAGCTAAGGCTTCAACTTCACAGAAAGACCCAACAAACAACAAAAATTTCAAACCAATTTCCTTAGGTATATCGATGCAGAAGTATTCAATAAAATTCTTGCAAACTGAATCTAAGAACACATCAAAATGATCATTCACCATGATCTAGTAGTCTTCATCCTAGAGTTGCAGGGATGGTTCAATATACGGAAATCCATTCACTATATAAACAAACTCAAAGAAAATAATCACATGATCTTCTCATTAGATGCTGAAAAAGCCTTTGACAAAATTCAACACCCCTTCGTTTTAAAAGTCTTGGGAATAGCAGTTCATCTTTTATAGGTGCTGAGAACATCCTAATCTCAGTGAGAAGACTTACAGCAGAGAGTACATAACCCCTTATCCTCAACCAAAGCCTGGAATATTAGGTCTAAAGGAACTGGGACTACCTTTCTGGAGGGGACCTTCTTATTTTGACCAACTCCACTGCTGTCAAGGTAAATGGCATCTACCTTTTGTTATGTTATTCCCAGGCCAAGCACATCATAGGGGATGATGACTCAGCCACAGAAAATTGGACTGTCACCAAGGGTTGAGAAGACTCACTAAAGACTGACATGGCTTACAGATTAATAATTTTTTTTCTGATTACATTCCCTCCTGTTCTTTCATGGGGTTTATGTCTAGATCTCCTTTTAAGAGCAAGTGCAACTTGCCATAAATGTCTCACACTTCCTGGCCCCCACTTTGTCAGGTGGGTGTTCTTCTGCCACCTCCCAGTTGAAATTATTTGGTTCTCATGTGTTGATGGATTGGATCCCTGGCATATGCTTCAGGCCCCCAAATACTGTATCCCAGTATCCATCCCTACTTCCCCAGATGTTTGTATATGATGATACAGTAGGCAGTTATACTTGTATTGGCAAATCTTTTCAGCTCCCTGGAGCAGAGGAAAATGTGCTGTTATTCCCTTCATAGTAAGCTTAGAATTTGGGACAGCTGGAGCCATTCTCAGCACAGCAGGCACAGCAATGGCTAAGGTCAACTACGGAAACTTAGGGTATCAAATAATCCAGGATTTATTTTTATTGGTAAAGTCTACTGCAAAGTTAGAAGAATAGGTTGACTTTTTATTAGAATAGGTAGTCTTGCAACACCGTAGGACTCTTCCTTGGTCTGCTTTATGCAGAACAATGAGGTTAGTGTATGGCCGTTGGGGAAACTTGCTTCTTCTATGCAACCCACTCGGAAGTGAATTGTCAGGGATAATTTGTCTGAACTTTGAAAAAGCCTCACATAGACAGAAAAGATGCCATGAGGAGGAAACAAATGACTCCCCATTTTTTCTTGGGTTCTTCCTAGCTAGTAACTCTGCTGCCAGCTGTTGTAGGGCCATTAGGAGCAGCTCTCAAGCTCCTGCTGATTATGGTTGGCTTCTGAATCATTAATATCTCATAAATCAGAAATATAAATTCCTACACAGGAACTGTTAAGATGATGGAAATTAAGTCCCCATAAGAACAGTTACCCACCACAGAGTCAAGGATTTGGCTCAGGGTATAACTCAAGGTTATGTTTAAAGGTTTAAAATCTCTGTGCTCAAAACAAAACAAAACAATAACCAAAGAAAGCTAAACTAGACCTCCAAATGGTATGAACTGTTAAGGGTTAAATTTCTTATACGGTTTTGCTTCTACAAACAACCTTGTTTTGCACAAGAGGTCAGAGAAGAAATTCTAACTTTGCCTTCTTTACCTTTATAAACTCTTGACTGAGGTTGCCAGGAACTGCATTCAGAATCAGAGTTCAGGGTAGACCTGGAGCCAATTATTTGAGTAAAAGCCTTTTTTTGTTAAGATTTATTAATGGTCAGACTGGTGGATCTCTGAAGGACCCCAGACTCATAACATTAGCAAGAATACACAGGGCATGTGGGGCAGAAGCACTTCTAATGAATAGGTTTCTCCACCTACATAGTAAGTCAATTGAGGGCAAATCAAAATTATAAAGGCAGGGTTTATTGAAAGTCAACTCTCCGATGAGTTCACCAACCTCACAGGTGGAGGTCAATGGAGTTGCACACCCAGGATAAAGCAAGGTAGTTTTATAGATTCTGGGTATTTGTGAGCTAGGAGCTGATATTGTACCTATATTTGGTAAAAAAAAAAAGGTTGAGCCCATTAGGTTGGCAATCATGGGTCAGTTGTCAGAAATGTGAAGATGAGGAAAAGATAATATGTTAGCTCACAGTTTTCTCCTTGTGGGCAGGGTTAGGGGAAGAAGAACAAATAGGGTTCTTATTAGCTTATGGAGGAGATAAGCAACCAAACATTAACCTGTGTTAGACCAGGTGTACTCAGAAGATTTATAGGGGACAAATTGTTGTGTGAGAAAACTTTTCCTGGGAAAGCTCAACACATGTCTACTGATCTGAGCCCACAGTAAAACAAAGTACAGATACCACCAAAATCCAAATACAACTAAAAACCAACTTGGTTTTATTCTGTTTACTTACAGGAATATGGGTGAGGATTTTCTTATAGATGGGGAGATGACTGAAAGACACTTGTGTCACTAAAGACCATCTCAGAGTGGGTAACAGCTCACAAAAGCTGGGAACCTGGATCACACTGCCCAGCTTGCAGGCAGCTCAAAAAAGTAGAGAATATCTTTCCTCAGTAACTCAGTTGATATTAAATAGAGTCTTCTAGTCAGCTTAGCTCTTCTAGGAAGCTGCTCTCATAGTATTTTTTTCTCATCTGCCTTGCCTAAGGGAAGCCACTTTCTTTGTGGTTGGCTTAAGCATGACTTTGAGCAGCTTGGATTTTCTCTAGGAAGGAGGTGCCTATTGAATGTAGTCAGTTTCAGGGACTTCCTAAAGCTATTTTATGTTGTTTACCTTTTTATTAAGGACCTTCCCTCAGCAGAATGTTCCAATTTCAGAGGAAACTGTTCCACAAGTTTCCACCCTTTCCTTTGGCTCTTGAATTCTTTTCTGCCCCCTATTTGGCAATGATTCCTGAGTTTTAGAAGGGGCGATTGTAGATGTCTACAATGGCTAAGAATTAGGCAACTGTGTCATAGCAGCAGTCACATGTTCTGAGGCATCTCACTGGTGACTATGAGTTGAGGTTGACAACAGTGGTGATCTATGAACATAAATGCACATAGACATCCCATCCATCCAGTAAGATATAGAAGCTGCTTCCTCTTCATGACCTATGCTCTCCCCAGCCACATGTTTTTGTTCTGGCTTACAGAACCAGATGTGTGTGAATTGACTTTAAATCCAGTTAGAAAGTTGTTGGCCTTACCACTGACAGCTAAACCGCTGTTGCGCAAGTCAGCATATCCTACCTGGTTTGTCAGTATTTTAGCATGCAGGATCCATGGCTAAGCTGGAATGTTGGTGACCATTTTCATGGTCCCTTCTGGCACTGCAAAAGCCACCCAGCAAGAATGAAATTTCCAGTTCAGTCCTAGCTTTATTTCTTCATTTCCTACAGCCAGAGCATGCATACCTGGTATCTTCAGCATAGGGTCTTAGCACATCAGTAGTTGGTAAACTGGTGAACTTGGTGTTTGTGATTGCTTCAAGGCTGTTATTCCTTATTCACAAAGCTTTCATCTGCTGTGAATTGAGAGAGTTTTAAAAGGTGAAATGAAGGACAAACGTATTAATCAGTGGGGAAGAAAGTTCAATGTAATAGAAATGACTTAAAAAATCTTTTAGATGCAAAAATCTAAGCTTCCCAAATAGTAAGCATTTTTATCTCACTCTTTAGAGAATGCTTTGGCCTTTAGCCAAAAGTGGAATTTCCCTACTTCATAATTTACCATTATTCTCTGAGATGTTATGGAGAGGGAAAGATCAACAAAATATCCAAACTTTTCTGTTTAAACAATTATCCAATTCTACTTGGAAGTCAAGAGGTCATTTGTAATAATTTGTTAATTAGGCCTTTAATTCTTGGTATTATTACAAAAAAAGCTGTTTCTATCTATAGTAACAATGAGGGTTTGTGTTTCCTATCTGGAAAACTCCACAGGCATTGGATTTGATCAGGGAATGTATGTATGCATGGAAATAGTTTCCCAGCTGATCATCAAGATAGAGTGGGAGGAAACAGAAGGAGAGGTCAGAGGACCATTACCCATCAAGCCCACGCAAGAAACGCCTTGACACTCTTAAAAAATAAGTACCACAGTTAACATTACCGATAATGATTCATGAAGCAGACATCATGTCAAAGGTCAAGGGACAAGCCAGAGAAGAGTCCTGCCCCGGGTGCTGTAATGAAGAGGACCATTGTAATATGAGAAGAAGGTAGAAGCAGAATCCATTCAGTTTCAGGGAATGAGTTGGAGGAAGCTACAGAAGGGTTGGTCCTCACGCACACTTGGCAAATGGCCAGAAATAATGTAACCAGGCAATGGGAATATAGAGGTGTACAATAAATAAATTTATTCATTTTAAAGCTTGGAATTTAGTGTAAATGGCTGAGTTCTCAGTAAGCAGGCTTCATCTAGAAGTTAGTAAGGGTAGAAAGTACAACCCAAACCATAGGTAGCCATGGAAGCTGTTGACTTTACCATCCAATAAAGCAACAGCTCGTTCTGTTCAATAGAGGATGTCATTTGTTCTGTTCTCTAATGTCAAAGTGAATGCCCCACACAATTAGGATGCCAGCTTTTTTGTGTGTAGAGTCCATTCCCAATCTCTAACTTAGATTTGTCAGCCCTGGCAGTTTAAGATTATTACTTAAGATCGTGTTACCAGTGTTAGTCAGAAAGTAAAAGTCCAGAGGTCATATATGAAAAAATAAATGCTTACTAATTTTGAGGGAGGTGCCAAATAGCTCTACTCCATTACCCAGATCTAGAATTATGTAGAAGCACAGATGTAACAGAATTTTAGCTGAACCGATCTCTTAAGTGATGTCACCTAGGCTTTGAGGTACCCTTTTGCAGAGAGTCAGTGATTGCTATCTGAGGTTTTTGGGGATTGTTCTTTCAAAGGATTCACAGAACTTTAGCAGAACTTAGTTCTAAGACATACCTGGCAAACCAGGAAGTCTCATGTAGCTGAGCTGCTTAGGTAACAGTTTCTTCACACAACTGCTAGATCCTATAAGAAGTTTTGGTATGTGGAAATTGATTATCTAAAAGCACCTTCTATGTAAATATAGAGAGGTTCTGTGTTTTAGGATTCTATTGCTGTGAAGAGACACTATGACCAAGGCGACTCTTATAAAAGGAAACAGTTAGTTGGGGCTGGTTTACGGTTTGGTACATTGTTATCATGGTGGGGAGTATGGCAGCATCCAGGCAGACTTGGTTCTGGAGAAGGACTGAAGGGTTTACAACTTGATCCAAATGCAGCAGAAGGAAATTGTGTGTCATATTGGTACAGCTTGAGTATATATAAGTCCTCAAAGCTGCTTCCATAGTGACACACTTCCTCCAATAATGCCACAATACACCAATAAGGTCACATCTCCTAGTAGTGCCACTTTCTATGGGCCCAACATTGAAACACATGAATCTATGGGGGCTACACCTATTCAAACCACAAGACTCTGCAAAAAAGTTCATAGTCCAGTCCTTGAGCAGCTGACCTCCTGCTGCTGAGAAGCTCAAATTCATCTTGCAGTGTCTCTTTCTTCAAACAATTGTCCCTTGCAACCCACAACACGGACATAGAGATGTCCCTAGCGGTAAGGTGAGTCTAGATAAATGTAACCATTACGTCACCTCCACATATCTTAAATTTAGTGAAAGTCTCCATCAGATGATAACAGTACCATAACTCCATCTACTGTGGTATATGGATCATGGAGACACCTGAAGATTCACTGAGTCCATAGCGAGAAAAAGGCATCTACCATGCAATTCACAGTTTTCTTAATTTCTCATAACTTAGCTACTATCACCTAATATTAATGCCAATTAATTTTATGAGAAAATGTAGTATGTCTTATTTCATATGATAAAGAAATAAAAAGGAAAAACTCCAAACACACACACACACACACACACACACACACACACACACTCACAAAGAGAGAGCGAGAGAGAGGCATTATGACATCACACAAACATATTCACAGTAAAAACAATAGGAAGTACTCATGACTGACGTGTTTTGTCCAGGGTTACAGGGGCATACCAGTATTTGTAACCAGTATTTGTACGTCTGAGATCCTTCCATTTTCAACAAGCCTCTCAACATATCTCCACTTACCTTGTGGAGTAATCTAAACAATAAATTCTAAAAAATCTTGCCAGGTTGTCAAACCTCGTAACCCTGCAATATGGCATTTTTCTTTCAAATACAAGTTGAGTTGGGTCACATTCATGGCTGCTATGGGACAGGTGCAGGTGGCCAGCATCTGGTCTAGACCATTGATGGTCCAGCCTCAAGTAGGTTTTTGTAGTTGTCTATTGACGCTTGTCATAGGAGCTCCGTAAACTGCCATGTTATTGAGAATCCTCTATTTCCTCCACTGTGAGAAAGCAGTGTAATTTCGACCCTTTGTTTTCAGGCTCATTGCCTTAGTTTGCTTTTGATTGCTTTTTAAAACACCATGACCAAAAATAACTTGGCAAGGAAAGGGCTTATTTTAGCCTACATGTCTCAGTCCCAGTCCACCATGAAAAGAAGTTAGGAATTCAAACAGAAACCTGGAGAAAGAAATTGGTGCAGAGGCTACTAAGGAATACTGCTTACTGCCTTGTGTCTCATGGCTTGTTCTGCTAGCTTCCTTATACAACCCAGGACCACCTGTGAAAGAGTGACATTGCCCACAGTGGGATCGGCCTTCCTACATCGATATTAACCTAGTTTGTACACATAGAAGCTTGTGTATGACACACTGCTAATCCCTCTGATTGAGAATAAGACCACTATTAAACTCGTTGAGCCAAATTTGAAGCAAGCTGTAATTAAATACTGGCCAGGAGATTGGGGTCTGGCCAGGACTACTCCCAAGAAATGGCCACGAGTCACAATTTTTTAGAGGCTAAAAAAGGTAAACCCACAAGACCATCATATTTCCCACCAGGTCTAATGTGGGGCAGCTATGTATCCTGGGAATGTTTCCTGCCTATATCCCTCCTGCCTACATGTGATTAAGCACCTCTGGCGTAGTTGTGTCAAACAAACTTAGTTAGGGGCGTGAAAACATGTAGCTTGTTATCTCCTCTAAATAATATCTTCCAGCATTTCAAGAAGTATCTGTAACTGAGCAAAGGGCTTACAGGTTAGAGGAATTTTTGTTTCATGGATTTTTAGGCACAGTAATTAAAACTTAAAACATACCGTTGGCTCTCACAGCACCTGACATGATGTGGCAAAAAACATCAGATAATGTAGATGATGAATTTACATTTCATTATCTTATACTAAGTGGAAAAAGGAAATAATCATTTAACAAAAACTAAGAAGAGAAATGTTGTCAAAGAAATTCAGATATGAAGTAGATGGAGCTCAAGACAAAATAAAACATAAAGACATGTGGTCTTTCTCAGAGGACAAGGCTTCCAGGGACAAGGCTTCCTCAGGGACAAGCTTTCCTCAGGGACAAGGCTTCCTCAGGGACAAGCTTTCCTCAGGGACAAGGCTTCCTCAGGGACAAGCTTTCCTCAGCGACAAGACTTCCTCAGGGACAAGGCTTTCTCAGGGACAAGGCTACCTCAGGGGACAAGCCTTCCTCAGAGGATAAGCCTTCCGCAGGTGACAGGGATGTGGCTTGTCGCAGACATGTGATTTATTATGAAATTTTATTAAAATTAATCCAAGAAAATCAGGACTCTTTGCTGTCATTTCTTTCTATAAAATGGCATACAAATGCTGATATCATATACTGACTTCATCCGCCAAAATTTTCTATTATCTCCATGTATAAAGTAGAAAAGTATTGATTTTCATGACAAAGTACACAAAACAATTTTCCTCATGTTTCTGGATAGTTTCATAGTTTAAGAACCAAGTGAAATGAACAGCTATTAGTTACCTTGGGAAAGTTCAGACCAGAATCTTAGCTGTCTTGTGTGTGTGTGTTTGTGTTTGTGTGTGTGTGTTCTCACATACATATGTGCATGCATGAGTACTTATAACTACATGGATGCTTGCATATGTGTGCACATATATGTCTCAGCTGGAAGAAAATCTTGAATAACATTTCTCAGGCACAGTAAATCTTGTTTGTTGAGTCAGATTCTCTCATTGGGAACTGGACTTTGTCCAGCAGGTATGGATGGCCAGTGAGATTCAGAAACTCACATGACTCTGCATCCCCAATGCTGGCATAATAAGACAATCATCTCTGGCTTTGTTCTTGGGTTGCAGGTATTGAACTCAGGTCCTTCTGATTGCATGGCAAGTACTTTACCCACTGAGCCATGTACTCACCCCACATAGAAGCCATTTTCACATAAGTAACTCATTGGAATCTTGATGAGACATCCCCCGTTTACCACTTGGAAATGTTACTTCATTCTCTCTAATGGGAAACATAAGCTCTCAAATTTTCTTAGGTCTTTCCTTCCAGAGAATTCCAGACCTGCAAGGGGTCTTTGACAACCAAGCTGGAACTCTTGAGAGCTCAAAGAAATTCTGTGAGTATACATTAAACATTTCTGTTATCAATATTTGCTTTAGCTTTTGTAGACAATCCAGATAAATGTATAAGCGTATTTAACAAAATCTTATTGTTCAATTTCATCAAAGAAGACTTGGGAGCCAGATGCTGGAGTGAAAGTCTGCTAGCTCAAAGAGGCAGAAAACTTACCCAAGTTGATCTCCTTCCACGGCCAAGTTTCCAAAAGCAAGCCCTCCTTTTATACACTGTCTCAAAAATCCCTCAAACTGAATGCCCTCCCTTCTTCTTCCCCGTGTCTCTCTATCCGTCCTAAATCTCTATGGTTTTTTTCTATGTTCACTTTCTGTCATCTGGTTGCTTGTTCTGCCTCTTGACCTATGGTTGACCTTATTGAATCCCATTTACAATAACAAGAATGCTCTTGGATTAAAGGTGTGTGTTGGACTGAGCCTCACCACAACTAGAAACATAGTTTTCCAGTAAATGACACAATCTCAGGATTCACAGCATAATCAAATGTCCCTCAACATGTATGAGCATTTTGCCTACATGTGTGTATGTGAACCTCATTCAGACAGTACTGTGGAGGCCAGAAGAAGGTGTCACATCCTGGAACTGGAGTTACAGTCACTGTATGGGTGTTGGGAACTAAACTAGTCTTCTGCAAGAGCAGTGTCTGAATTTTCTCTCCACCTTTGTAAAAGTGGAGTAATTCCCTAATCCAGTAATAAACCTAAAACTGCATAAATGTCTACTAAGGTTTTAAGGATTTTTTGTCAAAAAAGTGATGCCTAGGAAGAAAAGTGTACAATTATTACATGCCCAAAGCATTTTATATATAACTGCTTCATACAGCCTTATGATCCCCTTCCAGTAAAACCACAGGCCCTAAAGAGACCTCACTTGTGTCCTCTCTAGCCATTGCCCCTCAGGCCACCTCTACTTGCATTTCTATCACAATTGATTTGTTTCACTCAATATTAATGGAAGCTAGCAGTTTCTCCATCTATGTCTGGCTTAATATCTCAATGTTACATTCATTAAATGCAGACATTGTGCGTACTAAAAGATCATTTCATTTCTGTGTAGTATTTTGGTATATAATTACAAGAAGCTATTTTAGGAGCATTTAGTTTTCTCTCAGATTTTAGTCATTTTGTATATTTCTCCACAAAGACTGTTGTGATGGTTTGTATATGCTCAGCCCAGTGAGTGGCACTATTAGAAGGTGTGGCCCTGTTGGAGTAGGTGTGTCACTGTGTGTGGGGTCTTTAAGACCCTCACCTTAGCTGCCTGGAAGCCAGAATTCTGCAAGCATCCTTCAGATGATGAGGTAGAGCTCTCAGCTCTTGCTGCACTATGTCTGCCTGGATGCTGCCATGTTCCCTCCTTGATGATAATGGATTGAACTTCTGGATCTGTAAGCCAGCCCCAATTAAATGTTGCCCTTATAAGACTTGCTTTGGTCATGGAGTATGTTCAGGGCAGTAAAACACTGACTAAGACAGCCGTTTTTCCCGTGCATAAGTCTCAATGCAAGAGAAGACAGGTACATGTTGACTAAGCTTTGATCAACATTATTAAACAATTCCTGAGGTGGCTTTATTAATTTAAAATCAAGTTTGTTCAAGAGAACAGTCAGTCAACATTCTCTGGCATTACCAGTCTTGTTATTTTACCTTAAAAACGTATTTTTAAGTTATATGCATATCCTTGTGTCTGTGCAAGGGTGTGTGTAGGTACCCAGAATGTCAGATCCTCTGGATCTGAGGTTAGAGGCAGTGGGGAACTATCCCAGATAGGTGCTGGGATCTCTTCTGTAAGAGGAGCAAGCCTCTTAAATTCTGCACCATCCCTCCAGTCCCTTGTGTTCTTTTCCTAGAGGCGGTTTCAGACCTTTATAAAAAGTAGCTCTTTTGCAGGATTTGTTTTGATTTTTAGCTTTTGCAGCCTCAGAATGCATTGCAAGGATCATATATACTGAACTATGTGTGGAATATAATGAGCTACGGGAGTCATATGGACCCGGAGAAGATGGTTTTACCTAGTTGATCCCAGCAAAAGTCAGTCCGAGAGTCTTCCTTGAGAGAAATTTAACTGCTCTTGTTTGTCCCCCAGGGAAGGGAAGTGGGACAGTGAGATGACTCTCAGCTGTATTTATCAGGAGGGTGTGGACAGATGTTCATGGTCTTCATTTGCGTATCCCAAATGACTAAAGCAGGGCAAACCACTTCATTAGTCAAGGAATCCTAGCTACATGATTTTCAAGTCTTCAGTTTCTTTTCCTCTTATTATTGATCCATCTCTGAGTTTTAGGAAGTGTGTTCTGTTTTAGATGCCAATCATTGCCAGCATGCCTACTGCCAACTGTGCACATATGTGTGCTTTCGCTCTGGCTGTTCTGAAAGCATTTATGGAAAGTGTGATTTTTATGGAAGGTTCTGGATTTCAATAGAAAGTCATCTTGTCAATGTTTCCCTTTATACTTAGTGTTTTACATCTTGCTTAAGAAATATTTATGGGTCTGCTCCCTTGTTGTTTTCTATTGGCTCACTTTTCAGCTCGTCCCATTTGTGCGTAAAACTCCCACACCGAGTTATGTGCATGGTATTGCATAGGAATCCAGTGCAGTTTTTCTTTGTGCCTACATGTTTAACTCTGGTAGAGAATGGTTGATTGAATTTACTACTGGAGAGTAATTTGTATGCTCTAGACCTTTAGGTAAATAAAGTCCTAGGCTGGACTGTTTCCACCTGGATTCTGCTCCTCAGTATTTTCTGAAGTTCACCCAGATTACTACACTCAGGAGGTCATACCTCTTCACTATTGCTAGGTGGAACTCTATGGTGTTAACATGTCACATATATTTACACATTTGTTATCAGTGGATATTTGAATTGAGTCTTGTCTCTGCTTAGTATGAGTAAATTCACTGAGAATGTTTTAATGCTTTTTTTTGTGGATTACTGCTTTGTTTTCTGATGATACACATTCTAGATCTCAGATGAAGAGATGTTTCAATTTTATAGGGGACTTCACATGTTACAGTGTTTTATAGACTGAGAACACCGACGTCTTGATCCCAGTGCAGGAGCCTCAGGTGTTGGTTCAGTGACTACTGCCATCTCTTAAACACAGTTCATCAAGTCACAAGAGAATGTTTGTTTATCTCAAGGTCAATAGTATTTTACTCCATATTTATACATTTTCTATTTATAATTATGATTGGTTTTGAATTAAATATTGGATATGGCATGGGCTATGTATTTAAAATTAAATCTGCCATTTTCTCTCATTGCATGGAAACAAAACACAGCCTTCTACTTCTGGATCCTCAATTCTGTTTCATTTTTCTATCAGCCAAGTTCAGAGTTGGTAGAATGCTCTTTTTGGGGTAAGTCTTGAAACCAGTAGTCTTGGTCTTTCATGAACACTGATCTGGTGCTTTGCATCTAGGCTCTCTGCACTTCTGTTTAATGTTGTCAACGTGTCTAAGTACAACAATCACCCCTTGTCAAAGAAGCATCTTTTGGCAACAGATGCAGACTAATCACACATCTACAACTGGTCAAAAAGCAAAACTAAGTGACAGGGGTGTCCGTCCACAACTGATGTATCCAGAATGCAAGCACTAAACCTATATAGTTCAGGGAACATCTCAGAAAAGCATGAGGAGATTATAAGAGCCCAAGCACCAGGATCTCTACTTTAAGACAGTATCTTTTAAATGTACAGTGAAGCTGTACCCCTGGCATCTCAACAAATTGGTGAACGATATACAAGACCCGCACAATGACAATGTTAGCAGACATGTCAAGGTAGATGTGGGAAATCTCACAAGCCCTCACCCATGGATGAACAGCTATAGGCAATCAATGGCTGTTTATAGCAGTTGAGAGAGGGAGAATCAGTCTTTTTCAGGGACAAGACCCTTGACGAGATTATTCAATCTCAGTAGTCAGCCTTAAACATGTGTACAATTGTGCAAAATGGACTGATGTACTGTATGGTTAGAGTTTTTATTACTGTGAAGAGACACTGTGACAATGGCAACTCATAAAGGAAAACCTTTAATTGGGGCCTGGCTTACAGTACAGAGGTTTAGTCCATTGTCATCATGGCAGGAATCATGGTAGCATGCAGGCAGATGTGGAGCTGAAGAAGTAGCTAAGAGTTCACATCTGGATTCAAAGGTAGCAGGAAGAGAGCATGATACTGGGCCTGGTTTGAGCATTTGAAACCTTCAAAGCCCACTCCCAGAGCACACCTCCTAATAGTGCCACTCTATGAGCTTATGGAGGCCATTTTCATTCAAACTACCATGCATATGTACTTCTATCTATGTAACAATACTAATTTTAAAAGAGGTCATTCATTTGCAAGTGAGTAGGAGGGACACACGAGGAGTTGGAGTAAGGAGAAAGAGGAGTTGAAATGATGTAACTACACACTGATGTATGAAATTCTTAAAGAACCAAATAAACTAAAATAAACAAACAAAAATATAAATCTTTGACATCCACATGAATGGCAGGCACTTCCCACCTTTATACATATTTCAAAAAAAATTCCACTTAAATATGAAACATCTGTCTTGCTACCTGTATGTGTAGATGGATCAGGTCCCTGCACCATGGGTGTATCTGCGAGCTTTTCCACTCGAGTGTTGAGTTCCCCCAGATATAACAACTCTGAGACTCAAATATATTTACAAATACCTAACTCATAGGGCTAGGCTCACTCCCTTACCAGCTAATAACTTAGTATCCCATTTATGCTAATCTAAGTTCTGCTACATGGCTGGTTCCTCTGCTCACCTATCATGTACCCATCTATTTTCCTTCAGGTCCTGGGTCAACTCCTCCAATGCCTGGTCCCACCTTCTTTTCTACCCTTTTCCTATAGACCTTAGGATTTGTTTTGTCTTGTTTTGTTTGACAGGTGATGGATCCTTGCAATACACAAGATATTCTCTCTACACACGGGTGTCTTGCAAGGCTCCGTAGATGGCTTCCAACTCATCCAGAGTTGAAGACTAGAAAACATGTTCAGCACATTGGAACTTTAGACTGTGATGCTAGCAGGATTTGAGTTCTCCATGCAATACATAAAGGGTGATGAGAGTTTCCTAGGTTAATCAAGGAAAATATAGATATATTATTTGTCCTTCAAAATAGCAAGGTAGTCACTAATTCTTAAATATTGGACACAAACATATCAAAGTCTCCATTTCTCATTATTTACTAGATTTTCTGAATCTGTTCAGAAATGGAATATTCTTTAAATAAATATAAAGAGAATAAAGGGTTTCATGGTTTTTCATTGTGAGGTGCTTTTAATTCTGGTTTGTCATTGATAAAATAAGTGTAAATATCAGGGCAATTTTACCTTAGTCTGTTTCCTTTTGCAATAGCAGAAAACAGCTTTTTAGTGGGTATTGTAGCCCTGAGACTGGGATTTTTATTTATTTGAGGAGAGGTTGACAGATGTTGATTTTTTTATGCCTCCAGTGTAAAGTGCAGATGAGTAGAAGGGGGAAAAAGACCAACTGAGCAGAATAAGATCCTAAAAGCAAACAGAGAAACAAGACAAGAAGAGAAAAATGTTGATATTGATAAGTGTTTACAGTGGGGGAAAATCCACCTAAGATATAACGATCATGGATCTCCTTCTACTTCTGTCAAAGGATGCTGTTGACTCAGTGATATTCTCAAGAGAGATTTGATAGCTGTTGGCTCAGAATCAAGCTGGTTTTCTATCTGCCCTGAGATACGGCCTTTCAAAATTCACATTAAGTCTCCTTTAGGCCAGGCATTTGCAGTGGGGAACCTCTGGATCTACTTTCTTTGAGCAGTGTGATGGTTAATCTGGATTGTGAACTTGATGGAAACAAATCTGTGGGCATACGATGTAAACTAGTTTAACAAGATAGGCTGACTCACCCTAAGTGTGGGAGACTCTATTCCCTAGGCTTGTGTTCTTGACACAAAAGGAAAGAATGAGCTGAACACCAAGAGCCACTGTTCCCTGCTTCCTGACTGCAGATGAAGAGCAACCTGCCTCCCATCTCCAAGTCTTTGCTCTGTAATGATCCCCTTAAGTGGAAGCTAGAATAAGCCTGTCCCACATAAATCGCTTTGGTCAGATATTTTATCTCAGCTACGAGGAAAATAATAGGCAGAGATAATCTTAAATGCCACAGTCTGGGGTTACAAAGACAAGCACGTGACATCAGTGACAGCTGTTGACATGCATCCTCAGCCTGGCAGTAGAGGGGAAGAACTAAGCTAGAGTAACCCATATTCTAGCTAAGAAGATTAGATTTACACTCCAGCAGAAGTTAGAACTTAACATTTGAAAACATTACTGTATGAAGAACATTGTTTTTACCATATCATTTGGACATTACTAAAGAATGTATGTACTTACGTTTAAACGTTAGATATGTCTTGGGGTTATTATGAGACATTATTTAAGTCTCAGTGGGACCAGAACAAACAAAGTAGCAAGGGCTGGACAGCTCAAACAGCACATCTCTGCACCGTAAGTTCAGAATCACACACAATATAGAGCTACTGCTGCTACCTGGCTCTATGTTTGTCTGATGCACACTGAAGACAGTAGAGAGGTGGGGCAGGGAAGAAAGTTCTGGAATGTAGGGTGTGGAGTTAGGAAGAGGGCTGGCCTAATATTGTATGTGTAAATGATATGTCCTCTGTATTTAGAGCCTCTAGCACTTTCCATGCTCCCATGTAAAACAGTGTGAGGTAAACATCAGATACTGTCACCATAATTAACAATTCATTGGTACCTTCATTGGAGTCTATATGAACTTCCCTACCAGAAAGAATGCTAGCCGGGATTCAGTGCCAGGAAAAATCCTGACTCTCATCAAGCACTGGGCTCTTTCTTCTCTCATGTTAAAAGAGCAACATAAATCCTGTTTATCTTTTGACTCTCACTGCCAATGAGTCTTAAAATCCAACTTTAAAGTTCAATCTTAGATCTAGTTTTAGAAAGTATGTTTATTTTCATTCTTGCTCTTTTTCCATATTTTCCCTTCCATGGGCTGACTTTCTTTTTCTTTAATGTATTAAAGACATAAAGTTAGTACTGACAGCAGTTACTTCTGAAGCAGGGGCATGCTGCTGTACTCATGAAACAGCGTGGTAAAGGAGTTGATTCAGTGAGTCTGTGATTGTTTTTCCACAAGTTGAGGGTTTAATTCTCCAAAGCCTTTTATGAGGAAGACAAATGGAAAGCCTTCACATTTTGCTTGACCGAATAGGCCATAACACACATGCACGAAAAAGTTCTCTCTAATAAGAGAGGATTCACAGTTCATTGATAACTGAAAAAAGATGTCACACAAATGAAGAGAGTAACCTACAAAGTAACTCCATGGCACCAGTGTGTGGTGCAGGCTTCCACAGCAGGGAAGCTCAGGCAGGGGAATCACAAGGCCAGGGTTACACAGCAAGACCTGGTCTTGGACAGACAGCAGACAGATCATCACACAATAAAAAACCAAAAGTAGTTCATGATATTGCCATGTAGGAACACACACACACACACACACACACACACACACACACACACACACACACACACTGTTGCTAAAATCAATCTTAAAAAAATACTAAATTGGAGCTGAAGTTCAGCTGATTGTGTACATGAAACCCTTCATCCAGAGCCTTGCATCAATCAGTTGTCATGTCTTGCCTCTGTAATGCCAACCCTCAGGAGGGGATAGAGTCACCAAGATCAGGAGTGCAAGGGTATCAGTTGGTAGCAAGCCTGGGAGACCTAAGACTCTGTCTCAAACAAAACAAAGTAAAACAAAACAAAAAACAAGACAAAACAAACAATAAAACCAACCAACCAACCAACCAACCAACCAACCAATCAACAGTCTGAACAACACTCCATGATAAAGTGTTGTTTAAGGACACAAGGCAGTACTGAACCACACTAGTCTATCAGAAATCAAATAAGAAGTCTGAAAGAAAGATACGCCATGTTCCTCTCCACAAGAAACAGATAACTTTGAGACCTGCATTTAGAATACTCTTACTCACAACAGTCTGATAAGACTCTAGTTGAACCCATGACAATAACAGGCTGGTGGACTTTATTATTTAGTTTTTTGAGACAAGGTTTCTCTGTATAACAGAGCCCTGGGTGTCCTGGACACTCTCTATAGACCAGGCTGGCCTCCAACTCAGAGATCTCCCTGCTTTGCTGCTCAAGGCATGTGCTATCACAGCTGGATAAGGCTAGTGGTTTTTAATGTTATTCTCTCTAAGAGTAGTTCACAAAGAGGCTCTATTTTAGTGTGTGTCTCTCTCCACATTAGCCTGTGTTGCACTGTTCTAAGGATGTTTGGTAAGTAGATGAGGCATCTGATTTGTACGGCTTGTTTTGATGGGTCTGCCCTGGGAATTTTTGAGACCTTGAACACTGTACATTTCTGATCAGCTCCACACAGAACACTGGCCTTGATTCCTAAATTTCCATTTAAAACAGACTCGCACTGTGTGCCATTCTGACCAATAAATATTGACTTGTTTTATCCCCCACAAGAATACAATGGTAACACCCTATGGTTCTGAGTAAATGTTTCTGCTTCAACTAAGTGGAGTTTGTGCATGCAGAGGATTTGGGACCAGTGCCAGTCTACACGGTAGTATTTTATATGAAGCCAATCTGCCCAAGGGATTTCCAGCTTTCCATTAAGGGGATGGGGAACATTTGTCACTAATTTGTAACTAACTGCTTAGTGATTGATATATTTATCGGAATGAACTGTGATCAATAAAAAATTATCAATGTTAAAACACTCGCACTTGCACCTATAAAATTGAAGTGTTTTTCACTCTAAAAAGCTTAAAAAAATACAGTAATTTAGCATAGAGAATTCCCATTTTCCCATTACCATGTGCCAAAATATTAGCATATAACCCCACACTCATAATTTCTTCCTGTTATAGACTTTGCATTTCTCAAGTCTTTTTGAGAGACATCTGTTTGTGTTGTTCTCATGATTATAGATTAAAAAATCAATTATTCCCTAGAAAGGAAAAGCGTATGTCATTACAGACACAAAGCATAGAATTACTGAATGTATGCCAACACCAGGAAGATGTAAAATAATCTCTGAGAAGTCAGGCATGTTAAAATAAAACACCGTTCTCTAGATCAGCTGGTCTCAACTTGTGGGTCTTGACATCTTTAGGGGTCACATATTAGATATCATGCATATCAGATATTTATATAGCAATTCATATCAGTAGCAGGATTACAGTTATGAAGTAACAGTAAAGTAAGTTTGATTGGAATCACCATAGCATGAGGAACTATGTTAAAGGGTTGAAGCATTAGGAAGGTTGAGAACCAGTGCTGCAGATTGGTCTCGCTGCTTCAATGCTATCATGCTAAGAAAACAATGCTGCATACGTAACTGAAAATAGTTCCCTCTTTCTAAAAACAAAGACTAAAATGTTATGTTTTCTCTGCTTACCATAAGGTTATAATTCAACATAAGAACCTGGTTGAAGTAAAATAGTTTTAGATCAACTGTAAGTAATATTGTCTGAGATTAAAAATGCCCAGCTCAGTTTATTTTCATGGCCAGTTCTTCTAAAGAATAGGTGGTTTATGCTAAGGAAAAAAATAATAATGAGATATGAATACATCTCTGTATTCTGTCTTTAAAATGTATTGAGGTTCTCCTTACATTTATAAATTTTCTGTGTATGTGCATGTGTGCGCACACATGTGGGGGTCATGAATACCACTGTCAAGGCAACTGCAGGAGGGGGTCCTCTCTTTCTTCTGTTAGGGTTCCAGGACTGAAGTCAGGGTGTCGGGCTTGGCATTGTGCATCTTTCCCTGCTGAGCTATCTGGCTGGCTTTCTGTAATTTCCTTGTTGTAAAACCCATCAATTTTACAGACCTACAAATACCCTGGGTTTATGGGTTTATGGGCTTTGAAAAATAATGGTCTCCATTCGGGTTTATAATGCATTCTGGGAGTATTATAATTTTACCCTCAAGGTGATCACCATCCACAAGTAATAAATCATTTGCATGTATTTATAGAAGACGTTCCACAGGGCATGTTAAGATTCATCGACTCATACCACAACTTCAAAATGTTGTCAGAAGTGAAGATTTTTATTTTCATGACAGACTTGGGATGCCACATGCAAAGTGCCTCTGCATTGAAAGGCGCTAGGTGTGGCGACAGGATTATCCATCAGTGTTCACAAGCCTTCTGACTACCAACTTAATGCAAAGCCATCTCATCAAGGTCTCTAAATTCCTCTCGGCAAACACAGCAAGCATCTGGGCTTCTCATTCATGCTCTGTGCTTATATAATGGGTATTAAACTTGTTACATTGCTCTTCACTGGATCGTTATTTATGCTATAATAACAGAAGACAAAGCCATATATAACAATGCTGATTATGAATCAATGAATATTATTTCTTCTTAAGTAGCATTTTAACTATCTGTGAGAATAAAGGAACTACTTACATAGCACTGAATAAACTTTTAACTCATATACTAGAAGATTAGGATGTAATGATTAGTGTTATCATTTTTACTGAACCAACTCTAATTCTAATCGTTGGAAATACCAGGCAGTGAATGAAAGTACAAAGTTCCTGTAGTTGCCTGTAGGTATTCAAGCTTATTCGGGGAAAATACAGCAAAGGTACAGCTTCTGAAGGATTCTGATATTGAAAACTATCAATATGAGTCTCGGTGTTAAGAACAATCATGGTTTGAACTTTCAGACATCATGTCTCACAGGTTTCAATCTATACATTTAGAAGGCTATATTCACTGTATAAGCCATGGAATGCAGGGACAGATTATGTATTGTAAATGGGGGGGGTTGTGCAGACAGGGCCTTGCCTGCCCCTCTCCATGGAGCAACAGTGACCTCCACAAAGCAAAGTTCGACAAAATTTAAAAATTAAGAATTTAACCAGTACTTCACCATTAATTTCTATTACTTAAGGGTCAAAATGCATAACATTTCTTAACATTTATGTTACTTATTTTGGACAAATCCATAAGAAACCACAGAAAAGAGTGTGTCGATAAATAATTTGTGTTGATTATCATCTCCTAATGGTGTTCTAATACCTCAGTCAGTTTTATTCTCTTTTGGATAACTTTAATTGAAAATTTTATTTGGAAAAGCCAGAGCCATATAATCCAAACCTTAAAAGCAAAATGGTTTTTAACTATTTACCTTGAGAACACAGTTAATTGAGCTCAAGCAATTGGAAATAAATTTGATTTCAGCATTCACTGTACTTAAACTTGATGGAGTACTTCTTCTTGGATTCGTCCTGACTGGACTGACTGAGATTCCATTCTGAGGTCCTACCCTGCCATGTTAAGTCCACATAGGACATCTGGCCAAATCCAGAACTATCTGAAGGTTCCTTCACCATCTTGCACCTTGCACAATTGCACACACACACACACTCACTCACACACACATGCATACACTCACATACATGCACACACAGGTACACATGCATACACATGCACACACACAGAAACACATACACAAGCACACACACACAGAGCCCAGTTCCAAACAGTATTTGTTTAATTAAAATAATATATGTACGGGTATTTTGCCTGCTTATAGGACTGTATACCAACTGCCTGTCTGGCACCAATGAGTGCCAGAAGAGGCATCAAGTCCCCTGGAAGTGGAGTTACAGAGAGTTGTGAGCCACCGTGTGGGTGTTGCCCATCCAACCAGGTCCTCTGAAGGAGCAGCCTGTGCTCTTAGCTGCTGAGTCATCTCTCCAGTCTATAGAATTCTTTTTTGTGTGGATTTTTCTCCCTGATTACTCTTCCATTCCTTGACTCCTTTCCACATCCTACACCCTCTTTTGTGCTCTCATCTCTCCTGTGTCTTACTCCCTCCCTCCTCCTCAGTATCTCTCTCTCTCCGCTTCATGGTCTCCTGTCTAAAGAAATAGTTGCTTCCTTAACAAAAAATACTGTTTTATTTTATTTTCAGACATAAGATTAAAGGTCAGATTAGAGTTTTGAAGAGATAAACTGATAACATTCAGATTCCACGTAAGGAAAATTATTTATGATCAGATTCAGATAAAAGCTTTAAAAGCCAGTGTTCAGGTTCCCCAAAGCTGTGAATGAGCAGGAAGAAGCGCTTTGCTCTACTAATTAGTGAAGACTTCAGGAGATGCTCAGTGAAGATCGAAATGGTCAGGAGTACAAATAAACCCACCTTTGATGCGATCCCGGAGAAAGGCTGCGTTTGCTGGGGACATGCCGAAATAACATACATCTCCATTTAAAAGCTGCGGCTTTTGCTTTCGATGTGATTATTTCCCACTGTGGCCATAAATTAGGGGCAGTGACTATTAAATTTAATTACTTTCTATGGCAGCGTGCAGCTGGGGAAATTGCAGCTCTCAGAAAAGGTGATTACAAAGGACCCCTCCACACAAAGATCATCCCCGCTGCATGCCCTTTCCAAGACTCCAACATGGAGTCACATAAGACGCTCAAGCTTTTTGGCTGGAAGTCACATGGACTGAATCCACAGAGCACAGAGACATGGCTGCTGGTTGGGAATTCTATGCTTTCTTTATAGAGATATACTTTGTGCTCCACTCCACAGCGACCGTCATTCGATATCCAGTGAGCTAAAAGACAAACGACAGGATTTCTCCCAGTCATAATGAACACATAACAAATGTCCTTGACTCAGAACACACTATTCTCTCAGCTCTTAGGTGACTAGAGCCTTGTAGGGATTCATAAAAATGACCACAGATGACATTAATAATGTGCTTGTAGCAGTGAGGCCTTCTTTGCACATATATTATGCAAATGGGAGAAAATCCACAGGGAAACAGTGAAATGCTTGGCCTGCAAAAAGGCAGTTAAACTAAGGTAAACGTGAATTGAGGATGAGGTTGTGAACACTGCAAGTGCTGTGGATGATCCTGATTGTAAAATTACACTAGATGGACTCGGACTTCCGGAGCTTTGCTGACAGGGAAGTAAGTGCCTCGCTATCAGCTTCTCAGAATCACCTAGGTTGTCTGTAATGTTAAATAAGCAGCCCTTGGTTTTGATGCTATATGGAAGGGCAAGAACCATAATTTATATTTACAAAGTATGCATTCAAAAACTTCCATCAAGTAAATGTATTTAATTGTCTTGTGTCTATAAATGTAAATCCATGGAGGCTTTGTCCTATTCGGTTAATAGAAAAAGCAAGGTCCACCCACTCATGAACCTTTCCACTGTTGAGAGAGTGGAAAAGACTGGAACACAGCAGCAGTTAATGGAAGAGGCCCAGACAGAAATCAAAGCATTAAAGGAGAGACACCCAGGACAAATAGATCTGCCTCTTTCCTCTGGGATGGGATGCTGGGCACTCCTGTGTGAATCAGTTCCCTACCTGAGCCAAGTAATTCTTCGGTGAGTGAATAGGGTCGAAGAGTGCCAGTAGAAGAAAGAAAGGAGGTAATCAATACATAATATAGGTATAATACAGGCATACATGAAAATACCACAGGGAACAACATGAATTTGCATAATTATTACATGTGAAAATGATACAAGTTTTAATAACATTTACTTTCTCCTTTCAAGACGGTGGTTTTGAGATATTTACAAAAATCCAATTCATCAAGGCATGGCAGGTTGCAACTACATAGTAATGTTTAGTGAATTCATTTTTCCTACATAAAGTATTTCTCACTCCCGCGTCACACAGGGGAAGAGTCTCTTATAGAACATCAGAGTTCCCTTTCCCCCTTTGTAACTGTAAAGATGAATTCCCTCTACACATATAGATATTCAAGCATCAGGTTTAACAGAAAAAGTTAATGCCTCTATACTTTATATCAAATTAGATGTTTCAGGAGGCTGAAAAGATTGCTCAGTGGTTAGAAGCACATGCTATTCTTGGAAAGAACCCAAGCTTGTTTAGTTCCTGTCATCCTTAACCCCAAGTTCAGTTCCTGCCACTGTAACTCCATTTCTTAGGTTCTAACATACTCTTCTGGACTCTACCCTGCACCCACCCACACCAGCAGGTGTCCTTCACTACCCCCAAATACACATAATTAAAATAAAAATAAATCTTTAAAAATAGACATTTCAAATATTGTTTATGCTGGATAGAAGATGCTAAATTAATTGTATGGTACATTAAAACAATACAAAGAAAGAATCCCACAATTATACCCAGTGCAAGAAATGCAAACTGTATAAGCATGATACTATTGACATCAAATACTAGAAAATAAAAACACTCTGATCACCTTAAGATATGAGCTTGCAACATTCCTATTTGCTAACACTCCCTGCCTATGGACATTAATAAATGTACACTGGCCATCATTGCTTAGATATGTCAACTCTGTTTTAATAAATACATTGTCATTTAAAATCTGTTTACAATATTTGAAAGACCCATGACAATACCTGTAATTAAAGTTAAAATAATTTAAAATTTCCTAGATACTTAAATCTTATTTTTATTGATTGACTTATTTTTATTGAATGACTTATTAATTAATACATTTACTTGTTTACTTTTTGCTTCTCATAATGTGTGGAAGAGAGATGGAATCCATGCGTGTGTGAGGAGGCCAGTGGAGACAGGCTTGGGTGTCGTCCACAGGAGCTGCTTACCTCATTCTTTCAAGACCAGTGTCTCAGTACCCTAGGAGTCACAATGCAGGGGAAGCTGCAAAAGAACCCCAGAGACTGTCATCTCTTTACCTCCCGTGGTGTGATTCTGAACACAGGTCAGCGTTTTTGGTTTTGTTTTGTTTTAATGTGGATTCTGGAGACTTAGCTCAGGTTCTGATGTCTACAAGGCAAGCGTTTACTGCATGAGGAAAATCCTCAGGCACTGCTTAGTTAGGCTTTTATTTCTGTGAAGAGCCACTAGGACCACAGGTGGCTCTTGTAAAGGAAAATACTTCATTGGAGCTGGCTTACGTTTTCAGAGGCTTAGTCCATTATCTTCTTGGCGAGAAACATGGCTGTATGCATGAAGACTTATGCATGAAGACGGTGCTGGAGGAGGAGCTGAGAGATCTACAGGCAGTAGAAGAGGACTGTTTCTCACACTGGGCACAGCTTGAACATAGGAGCTCACCACCACAGTGACACACCTCAAACAAGGCCACACCTACTCCAATAAGACCATACCTCCTAGTAGTGCCACTCCCTATGGGCCAAGCATTCAAATACAAGAGTCTATAGGAACCGTTCCTATTCAAACCACCTCAGACTCTAATATCAATGATATGAACTAACTTAGATATCACCATAGTTGAAACAACAGTTTAGGTGGTGGTGCGAACCACTCTGGCCTTGTCTCCAGGTCAACCATTTGCATTTTCCTATATAAACAATCACATTTAATATTTGTATTAGTATTCAGTTCTCCAGAATTTTTCCAGGTTGGAAACAAATATTTGCACACAGTAGCAGAAAAGTGACTAATACATTTACCTTTCCTAGTTTATCCTGAAGTCTAAATTTTCTGCTACCCCCTCAAGAAAATGTTCTAAGTTGGCTCCCCATTCATTATTATGCCATATCTGTAAACCTATGAATAGGTTGAGTTCGGACATTTAAAGAATGGTTCACTCTTACAAGTTTGAAGTGAACAGACTCAATTCATTGTATTAACAGATTTATAAAACTGTGTTCAGAACTATCTCTAAGAAAATGCTAGACTTTCTTTAGCATGAAATATAGTAGTTCATGTGACCATGAAGAGATAGCTACCTCTTGTTTGCAGAACAAACGTGCACACACTGACCACGATGAAGGCAGCCTGATGTGCCGTCATACACAGAACCTTCTCTCTGATGCTTTCTTAAATAGTGCTGTGTCTGACACACGGTATGAGAAAGTCATTAAAATCACAAGTCAGTAGAAGCAATGACTGGCAGGCAGCTGTGAGTCCTGTGACCCCACATGTGTAAGTTCATGAGGAAAGCTGTCATTTAATATAATAAATATCTAGCTTATTCTAAAAATGGCTTGACACACTGCTAGACTAGACATAGGAATGTTTCAATCTGTTCCAGACTTTGCACTGTTTAGCATACCCTGGGTTTTGGACAATAATAAATTTAATTATTGGTTTACATCATGGAATGATAAATCTGGTCCATGGTCAGATGGTCACTCCAGGCTTCCAGCCACACAGCATGATCTCACAGCATGCTGGTTGTTAAGGAGTTGAAGAGAAAAGGACAGTGGAGCAGGGAGTGGCTGCAGGCTGGTCTTGGTCCCTCTTCTCCTGTCCTATGAAATGTAGAAAGTTGTGTATCAGAATAGCTTCTCTTTAGTAGCAATAGAGATGGAAATGTGATTCTTCTTTATTTCTGACATGAGGTTTTAAGGATGGAGGTAAGTATGTACTTGCTCTTATTCATTTGTTCATCAGATACGAGATTTCGTCTTTGCATTTTTTACTTCTACATTCACATGTTGCTGCATTCTGTCACATTTTAGAGGAAAACAAGACAACCAATAAAAGCCTATCTGATTATGTAGTTAACTGTCACATAATATTGACTTGAACTTGAGTCTGACCCTGAGGGACAGGTACTGAAGAACTTTGCTTGGAAGAGATGAGGGAAAAAAGACCCTGCTTTAAACTCATTGCTCACTGAAGTCCAGTGAGTCAGCTTCCTGTGGACAGAGTAGACTTGACCAGGACTGTGTGTGATGGGTTGAATG
Organism: Rattus norvegicus; assembly: GCF_021556685.1. Taxonomy (NCBI): domain Eukaryota; kingdom Metazoa; phylum Chordata; class Mammalia; order Rodentia; family Muridae; genus Rattus; species Rattus norvegicus. The sequence goes on from NC_141535.1 coordinate 123,044,653, forward strand.
TTTGAGCAGTGAGGAGAGAGTATGGAAGGCCTGCCAGACAAGGGACCCCACCACACACAGCATGTAACAATCCAAACCGATTGTGGATTCTCCAAACCAAAACTGTTCTTGAGTACAGATACTACTTCTGAGTGGTGTCTGGCTATCAACTGAGTAAGCGGAACAGGGGGCACTGCCTGTCTTCAGGTCTGAGATAGGTAGATTGATGATCATATAGATGTCAGACATGGATGGCAGGTTTGACTCAGCTCGGTAAATAGATGGCTGTAGATGATACAAATAAACAATAGAGAAAAAGGATGGTTGATGTGCAATAGATATACAATAAGTAGATATAAAAGTAGGTAATTTTAGATATTAGAAAATAGAGAAACAGCTGTGAGATGGCCGATAGATTACGTGCTAATAGATAATTGATGAATGATAGGTGAGTGATGGGTAAACACATAGAGAGGTGAGACAGAGATGTGGCTGTGGATTGGAAAGGAGATGGAGAATTTAATGCCAGATCAATTTTGTTTTGAGAGATGGGTATTTTAATATAATCTGGGAAATAGCTTCTGAAGAAAAAACATCCCCCTCAAAAAAAAAACCCAATAACTAACAGCAATAACAAAAACAAAAACAAACCAGCTGCCCTTTAAGCCATCCTTTAATTAACAACTGGAAAAATAACAGCAACAACTAAAAATCTACTGGGGAGAAAAGGAAGGTTTGAATGTGGTAACTGGATGGAAAGACTGAAGCCACCCAAGGCACCCTTACGAAACTTAGATAAACAGAGGAGGCTAATACAAAGCTAATACAGCTGGTAACAGAGCCTAAATTATGATGGCTTAACCCCTTTCCCAGACAGCTATTCATACACTTGTGTATGGTCTTAAAACTAGAAAGGACGTTTTCATCTGTCAGTAAAGCTGGAATTATCCAAAACAGTCCTATAGCTTGGCTTGCAGGAGTTAATGTGAATTACGTTGTTGCTGTCGACATTGCTCAATCACCGAATTTTTTATTCTGTCAACACTTGAGAAAAGCCCAAAGCTAACTTACTATTTGCAGGCAGCTGCTGCTCTTTTCCTTTTAAGGAGTTGAGTTTGAAGGAAGTTGTCCTAACATTAAATTCATGGTTCCCAAAGCAGTCCATTTTTGCATAAAAATAAAAGAACCACTTGATGTGATACTAATTCTGTAAAAGAGCCGACTCTTCAAACAAATATGTGTATTAGATGAGCGTGGGTGGCACACAGAGGTGAGATTTATAAGAGATAAATTGGGTTATCACATCTTTATAGGTACATGCTCTAAAAACTTGATACTTCTCTGTGATTCAGTTGAAGGGCAGAGGCAAAGCTCAGTGTTTGCTATTGTTATCTGTTTCAACACTGTTCCTCCCATTTTAGTTATTTTCAGTGGGGCATAGAGAACCAAATTCCCTCCAAAGAAGTAGGGTCTTCACTTTGTATAAGAAATGATCAGATTATAGCTTCTTATGGTGAAAAGAAATTCCTGTGGATATAAACAGTGATGCTCCCTGTTTGTCTTGGGTAGCCTCTGATGATGGGGTCTGGTGGTTTTATAGTAAGGAAATGGATGAACATAAACAAACTGAATTACAAGGAATCAAAGATCTTAATCAATGATGTTGAGGGCAGATGCTGCCTTGAACAATATTGACAACAATGAAGCTAGAGAGTAGAGCTGTCTATATCAGTTAAAAACTTACAGAGCCTGATGAATGATGGCAAAAGAGGAAGTCCATCCTCTGCTACATATGCAGCTGGAGCCATGGGTCAGTCCACGTATAGTGTTTGGGTAGTGGTTTAGTCCCTGGGAGCTCTGGTTGGTTGGCATTGTTGTTCTTATGGGGTTACAAGCCCCTTCAGCTCTTTCAGTCCTTTCTCTAACTCCTCCAACAGGGGTCCTGTTCTCAGTTCAATGGTTTGCTGCTAGCATTCACCTCTGTATTTGACATCCTCTGGCTGTGTCTCTCAGGAGACATCTATATCCGGTTCCTGTCAGCATGCACTTCTTAGCTTCATCAATCTTATCTAGTTTTGGTGACTGTATATGTATGGGCCACATGTGGGGCAGGCTCTGAATGGCTGTTCCTTCAGTCTCTGCTCCAAACTTTGTCTCCATATCTGCTCCTATGAATATTTTTGTTCCCCCCTTTAAGGAATGAAGCATCCGCACTTTGGTCATCCTTCTTGAGCTTCATGTGGTCTGTAGATTGTATCTTGGGTAATTCGAGCTTTTGGGCTAATATCCACTTATCAGTGAGTGCATACCATGTGTGTTTTTCTGTGACTGGGTTACCTCAATCAAGATGATATTTTCTAGTTCAATCCATTTGCCTATGAATTTCATGATGTCATTGTTTTTGATAGCTGAGTAGTACTCCATTGTGTAGATGTACCACATTTTCTGTATCCATTCCTCTGTTGAAGGGCATCGGGTTGTTTCCAGCTTCTGGCTATTACAAATAAGGCTGCTCTGATATAGCTGTCTCCTGAGAGGCTCTGCCAGAGCATGACAAATACAGAGGCAAACTCTCGCAGCCAACCATTGAACTGAGAACTGGGTCCCCACTGGAGGAGTTAGAGAAAGGATTGAAGGAGCTGACAGGGTTTGCAACCCCATAAGAACAACAATACCAATCAAACAGAGTTCCCAGGGACTAAACCACCATCTAAAGAGTACACATGGACAGACCAGCTGCATATGTAGCAGATGATGGCCTTATTGGTCACCAATGGGAGGAGAAGCCCTGGTCCTGCCAAGGCTGGAATCCCCAGTGTTGGAGAATGTCAGGGTTGGGAGGAGGGAAGGAGTGGGTGGATGGGGAGGGGAACACCTTCATAGCAGAAGGGGGAGGAGAACAGGATAGAGGGTTTATGGATGGGAAACTGAGAAAGGAGCTAATATTTAAAATGTAAATAAATAAAAAGTATCCAATAAAAAAGAAAACATGAATTTTTACAAAAATTTAAAAAAACAAAACAAAACAAATAAGGCTGCTATGAATTGAACATGGTTGAGAGTTGTGGTTTGCCCTGGAGTTGTCTGTATCTTGATGCTTATTCCACTGCCCCAAGGACAGCTGCCTAGTCACATGCTCAGGAATCAGATGACTTCACTAGAAACTTCTCCCCATTGAATTTGTAAAATACAGATGAGGGGCCAGTACAGGACAGAAGGAGGCCTGTCATTGGAGGAGAAGGAAGGATGGGCAGGAGAGAAGTTTGAAGGAAGAGGAGGAAACTGGAAAGGAAGAAGAGATAGGAGAGAGAAGGGGAGAAGCTGTGGCAGGACAATGGAGGCTGACGTTAAGATTCCGCTATGTGTATTTACAGGTTGTTATTAATGCTCTTAAGGGATGGATGTCACCGGGCTTTGTATGATTAAGTGGGCAATTATATCTTATCAATTGGGTAAAGATTATTGTGTTGTGTGTTCTTTCATGTGTAGATTTAAGTGTAATGGAGTGTGGGGCGGCTGGTCTGGGCTTCTGGCAAGATATCCAGCAGATACCTTGGGGCACTGCAGTGCCAGACCTAGCGGGGTAAAAGACAACCCTACTTTTAAAAATTTTTTATATTTTTACAACATGTGTCCTTGTGGTATGGCGGAGAATCTTTTGGGTATATGCTGAAAAGTGGCATACTAGGGTTTTCAGGTAGAACTATTTCCACTTTTCTGAGGAATCCCCAGACTGATTTCCAGAGTGTCTGCACTGGTTTGCAATCCCGCCAGCAATGGAGTACTGTTCTTCTTTCTCTCAAGTGGTGTCACTTGAGTTTTTGATCTTAGCCATTCTGATTGATGTGAGGTAGAATCTCTGGGTTATTTTGATTTGCATTTCTCTGAAGAAAGGACTTTGAACATTTCTTTAAGTGCTTCTCAGTCATTCAGATTCTTCTGCTGTGAATTCTCTGTTTAGTTTTGTACCCCATTTTTTAATTGGGTTATTTGGTCTTTTGGAGGTTAACTTTTTGAGTTATTTATATATTTTGGATATTATCTCTTTGTTGGATTTAGGATTAGAGAATTTTTTCTCCTAATTTGTAGGTTGCCGATTTGTCCTACTGATGGTGTCTTTTTCCTTACAGAAGCCTTTCTGTTTCATGAGGTCCCATTTATCAATTGTTGATCTTAGAGCCTGAGACATTGATGTTCTACTCAGGAAATTTGTTTTATGTTGAAGTCCTTGATTTATTTGTACTTGAGCTTTGTGCAAGGTGATAAATATGGATCTATTTTTACTCTTCTGCACACAGACCTCTAATTGGATTGGACCAGCACCATTTATTGAAGATGCTTTCTTTTTTCCACTGTGTGTTTTTGGCTTCTATGTCAAAGATCAAGTGTCTTTAGGTTTGTGGGTTTAATTCTGGGTCCTCCATTCTATTCCATTGATTGACCTGTCTGTTTCTGTACCAATACAGTTTTTATCACTATTGCTTTGGAGTACAGCTTGAGGTCAGGAAGGGTGATTCTTCTGGAAGTTCTTTTATTGTTGAGAAGTGTTTTGCCTATCCTAGGGTTTTTGTTTTTCCACAAGAAGTTGAGAATTGCACTGTCCATGTCCGTGAAGAACTATGTTGGAATTTTGATGGTGATTGTATTAAATCTGTAGATTGCTTTTTGCAATATGGCCATTTTCACTATGTTAATTCTACCAGTTCATGAGCATGGGAGATCTTTCCATCATCAGAGGTCTTCTTCAATTTCTTTTTTCAGGAATTTGAAGTTCTTATCCTACAGAACTTTCACTTTCTTGGTAAGAATTACACTAAAATATCTATAGTATTTATGACTATACTGAAGGGTGTCATTTCACTAATTTCTTTCTTAGTCTGTTTATCATTTGAATAAAGGAAGGTTACATATTTGATTGAATTAATTTATATCCTGCTGTAGAACTAGAGTTTCATAAAGGTTACTCATTGTCAGAGCCCGAATGTGCAGAACTAGAGTTTCATAAAGGTTGCTCATTGTCAGAGTCCGGATGTGCAGGGCCGGACGTGCCTGAGGGAGAGCCAGAGACAGGACTTGCCAAACCAGCTATCAGCCCCAAGGACATTGACCATCCGTAGCCACCCCCTCCCCTTCCTTCACCCCCCTGAGTGAGATGAGCCACCCTACCTGCCTGCCGAGCTGCTAGATAACACATACTCCTTGCTGATGTCATTTTGCGCCAAAAGTAACCGTGCACCTTTTGAATTGACCAATCATGTGTAACCGCGCGAATGCCCCTTACCTCCCCTATATAAACCCCCGAGTTTGGAAGCTCGGGGTCGATTCCTCTGTCTCCTGTGTGGGATACGTGTCGACCTGGGATCCCGCTAAGACCCGGGATCTCGTTAATAAAGCTACCTCTTGCTGTTACATCAAGAATGGCTACTCGTGATTCCTGGGGGCACCCTACCCCGCGATCGGAGCGAGAGATGCGGCTCCCCATTTTGGGGTTCGCTCTTTCACTCCCACTTTGCTGAAGTTATTTATCAGCTACAGGAGTTCTCTGGCATTATTTTGGGGTTCCATTATGTATACTATCATATCATCTTCAAATAGTGATACTTTGACTTCCTCCTTCCCAATTTGTATCCTCTTGATCCTCTTTTGTTGTTTAATTGCTCTAGCTAGAACTTTGAGTACTATATTGAACAGATAGGGAGTGAGTGGGCAACTTTGTCTTGTCCTGGATTTTAGTGGGATTGCTTCTATTTTCTCTCCATTTAATTTGATGTTGGCTGTTGGTTTGCTATGTATTGTGTTTATTATGTTTAGATATGTGCCATGCATTCCTGACCTCTCCGAGACTTTTAACATGATGGGGTGTTGTATTTTGTTGAAGTCCCTTTTCAGCATCTAATGAGAGGATCAAGTGACTTTTCCCCTCCAGCTTGTTTATATAGTGTATTACATTGATGGATTTCCATATGCTGAACCACCCCTATATAACTAGGAGCTTTTTTTATTGGGAGTTTTTTAATGACTATTTCTATTTCTTTAAGGGTTATGGGACTGTTTAGAAGGTTTATCTGTTCCTGACTTACCTTTGGTATGTGGTATCTGTCTAAAAAAATAACTCATTTCATCTGGACTTTTTAGTTTTGTAGAATATAGACTTTTGTAGTAGTATCTGGCGATATTTTCAATTTCCTCAGTTTCTGTTGCTATGCCTCCCTTTTAATTTCTGATTTTGTTAATTTGGATACTGTCTTTATGCCCTTTAGTTAGCTTGGGTAAGGGTTTACCTATTTTACTCAAAAAAAAAAAAAACAACAACAAAAAAACAAAAAACCCAGCTTCTGGTTTTATTGTTTTGTTTGTTTGTTTGTTTGTTTTTGTTTTTCATTGTTCTCTTTGTTTCTAACTGGTTGATTTCAGTCCTCAGTTTAACTGTTTTCTGCTATCTATTCTTCTTGGGTGTATTTGATTCTTTTTGTTCTAGAGCTTTCAGGTATGCTGTTAAGATGGTTGTATGGGATCTGATCAATTTCTTTATCATACAGACCCTGTGATATGTGATCTTCCAATCACTTAAACAAGTGAGATGCAGAGGTTACTTATATATGCTATATACATACATGTCCCTATGCTGGTTATAAGCATCTTTATGTATCACAATAGTAAGCTATGTTTTTAAAAAACACCCAGTGATTTTTTTACATTAAAATTGCAAATGGTAACATATTTACTATGCTTCTCCCCAAAATATTCAAGACATAGAAAGATACAAAGACTATGATCATTGGAGTCAGATGCACTATTTATATTTGAAAGACATTCTGGAATCTAAAGTCCATGACCAGGGACCATGGTCCAGATCAGCTTGAAGGATATGTGTTTAGGTTTTGCTTCTTTATATTAAAGTGAATGAGTACAAGGTTTGAAAGACTGCAGATTAGACAACATTACCTCTTAAGACCTTAAGAAAAGACCCAGAAAGACCAAAGGACATATTTCACATGCCCAAACCAGCTCATGTGTGCAAAGAACATGTGGTGTCTCATTGTTTTTGTTAAAGCGACTGACTTTGTAATCACCCAGGACACACAATTGATTGTGTCTATAAGGTGTTCACAAAAAAATGTGAGAAAGTATTACGCTGAATGTGGGCAGCACCATCCCAAAGTCTTGGGAGCCCAGACCCAGAGAAAAGGAGAGAGCAAGTCGAGTCCATTGCTCCTTTCTTGATTCTTGACTGTAGCCTCAGTGTGATGAATCACCTTGCTCTCCTCACCACCATGCCTTACTTCCTGCAATGGTCTATGTCCCTTTAAACTGTGAGCCCACACAACTCCATCCCCCTTTTAAGATACTTCTGTTAGGAATTTTGTCATAGAAACAAGAACCATTACTTATACAAAGCTGAAGTCTAAGACAAAACATTCAATAATTTTCTCAGTTCTTATGATTTTTATGGAAAATGCAGGATTGTGCTACAGGACAGTTAATCCTGGAAAGAGATATATGCGCTTATATTCCTTTGATTTAATTTTCACCAGAGAAAAGTGTAGCATTGTGAAAACCTTTTCATGAAGAAGCATCACTAGATAGTAAGGATGACTTCAGACCCTCAAAGAACAGCACAAATATCAAAATTACCTTACTTCTACTGTGACGCCATCTGGCCCACGCACTAGTAGTAATGGATGCAGTCATCTTAACCCACACAGAGGCAGTACCTCATCCACTGACTCTTGTTAACAGCACTGCTCCCTGCTCATCTGAGTCCAGGGCAGAGCTTGAAGATGGGATTAAAACATGGTCTAGCAATTTATAGCAGGGTGGGCAGGCAACACTGTTCATCCTCCTTGATACACTACCTTCTTTAGTTGCTGTATAAATCTCATAGGGTCAGTTAGATGTGAGTGCATAATTATTAAAATTTATGCAATCAAATTAATGGTCCTGTCTTTAGTTGCTAAACTGTATATTGGCTATTTGATTAAACAGCTCAATAAATGCCTTCTCCTCAGGCAGGGTAAGAAGGAGAACAACGTGATCTTTGGGACGAACACTTGCCTGTCGCTTTGTTGTTATTAGGCAGAATATAACAATGGGTTTAATCTTAATTTTCTAACTTTATTTATGGAGGTCAAGGTATTCCCATTTCACTGATGGCACCATTCCACCAGTTCAAAGAACTGTAACCAAAAGAAAATGACACAAGGTTGACAGGCTGGGAGATGGCTCAGCTGCTAAGAGCATTACTGCTCTTGCAGAGACACCGATGCACTTCCCAGCACTCACATCAGGGGGCTCCAAGTCCGGCTTCACAGGTCCAATATCTCTCCCAAACACTTCCCAAAGACACCTGCCTCCCCATACACACACATGCACACACACATGCACAGTTCACCTTCATCTTCTGCTGGACTTTCCCTCTGTGGCACTAGACTGTCTGGAGGGAAAAAATAAAAAGAAACAGCTGGAGAAAGTTCAAGGCAGACTCAGGTAAGGGAGCAGGCTCACCAGGACGATGAGGCCAGGAATGGGTAAACTGTGTCAGCCACCCTACGTTTAGTCTTCTGATGCCTCCCATGTTGCCCTGTGTCACTGAGTCCTACTAAATCAAGTGTAAGTTTCCAATGACTTATGGATTCTTACTCTCCTATACTTTCGGCATCCCAAATATCTGCCAGAATCATCTATTCTCTCATTTCTCTTTCTGTCCCATTGACTCAGTTATTTTATTTTATGTCCCTCCTCTCATGAGCAGCCATACTCTGCTGTGAATCTGCCATGGTCATCTGATTCCCACAGAACATCCAGGTTACTAGTTTCTCTGTGTGCAGCAGACCCTGGGACAGAACAGCACCCTCCACCCTGTGTGGAAAAGCAACTCAGCAGGTGCTTGGGGCCCAGACCCCTCAGGGATGGTGGAGGCTGTCCCACCGTGTGTGTGTGTGTGTGTGTGTGTGTGTGTGTGTGTGTGTGTGTGTAACCGGGAGTCCATCCTCTGTTCTCCTTGCATTGAGATCCTCTTCAGAAGCTCACCACAATTTGGCCCTGAGGATGTCAGACTCTCACCTGGAAACAGAGCCAACTTCTAGGTCAGGTATCCCTTTCCCAGAGGGCTTCCTGCATACTAATGAGATGTCACCCACTGCAAACGCTTTACTGAAAAGACAAAAAGCTGAAGCCAGCACCAGTTGCATCTACATCTTCCCTACATACAATACACTAAGCACTTAGTGATGAAGAGAGTGCACATACTCCCCGCCCCTCCCCACCCAATACATTAGGACTGAAAAAATACTTCCTGGCCACTTACAGAAGGAAATGTGGGGATTACTATCTACCCTTTTCTTTCATGTGTCCTTGCCTTCAAAGGGCAGACAGGATCAAAATGGAGCCGAGTGGCTGCTTTTGTGGCGGCAGTAATGAGCTGGGGTGGGACCAGATAAGACAGACTGTGGATTCGGGGTCATGGAGGTGCCAGGCTTCATGAATTTATTCATCGAGTGTGTGCGTATCTCTTCTGGTAACAGCGTGCGGTCCCACCATCACAGTGCGATTGCTGCGGTGTGCAGCATTGCTGTGTCCCTACAAAGAGTGATTCAAAACAGCATTACCCATTACCCGTCTGTCCCCAAGTGCATAAAACACTAAAATCTTAAAGATCATATGGTCACAGGCATACTCACCATGATAAACATTTTCTTTTCCGAACATCGTAGGAATAAAAACCTATGTTACCAAGAAACATACGCATAAAAAGACATAGATAGAAATCTGTGATGGATGGGAGAGTGTTGTAGCTCTGAAACTCTTTCAGATCTCAAGGCATAGTTTTAAAAAGATTGCATTGGTTTGGTGCCCAGCGGTGCATTTCAGTTATGCAATAATCAATCCTTTGCGACCTCTGGAAACATCAGTGTTTTTTTTTAATTTTGTTTTGTTTTTGTTTTAATGCACAGCTTCATGTGAGCCAATGAAAAATAATCAAGTATTGCTCCACACCATAAACAAGGTTTGTGTTTTTCAGATATGAGAATATAGTCTACTTCCAGATTATAGCTCATATTTTTAAGCTTGTTTTCATGAGAAGATAAATCTCTGCTAAAGCTGATTGCTGACTTAGATCTCCGCTCTCCACTCACCTGCTGTGTTATTTTGTATTTTACAGTTTTGTATGCAAAATAAGGTTATCAGAAGCTTTTATGGTATGTAACCCTTCAGAGAGGGCTTTGGTGAGGAAAAGAAATCAGTAAGTATCAGATATTTGTATCTTTATGACACTGAGTTTCCATAAGCCAGCTTTGATTTGCATTATTGTTATTTGGAGGCTGTATTACTACTGTGGCTTCACTAGTGTCCTCTTTAAGTCCATTATTTCTTATTTTCCAGTTTCTTGCAAGATGACTTATCAACATGATTGCAACTGGAATCAATTAATCCCCAAGATTTTGAGCTCCTCTGTGAGGGACATTCTTATCAGAATATTTGAAGTAGGGCAGTCCACCCTAAACATAGGCAACCCCTTCTGGTGTCAACCCAGATAGAAGGACATAGAAGGAGGAATCTTTACTTTTTGCCTGTTTGTCCTAACTCTTGCTAGCAAATTCATCTCCAGTGTAGACTGAAAATCTGAAGCCATCTGGGAATCCTTTAGGCCTTTGACCTCCAGATTGTGACTGCAGAGACATCTAGCCATATGGATTGAGAGCTAACAGAATCTTGGCCTCTTATTGTGAGACAGCTATTGTTAGGAGACATGGGCCATACAGTGTAGACCAAGCTGATGTGTGCATTCACACACACACACACACACACACACACACACACACACACACACACACACACACACACACTCCTTCTTTCAATTCTGTCCCTTTAGAGCACTGAGTAACACCTCCTCTTTATTTCTTTGGGAGGATGTAAACTCACCCCTGTTTCTGTATTTGTATGCTAATTATAATTTCAAATTCTTAGCAACTATCTTGAAATTTTGTGTTTAAATATGTTTGATTACAACTTTTTAAAGTTAGGTCTAATCTTAAAGTAGTTTTTTGATGTTGTGATTAAAAAAAAGATAATCTCACAAAGTCACTTAAAGCAGAAAGGGTTTATTTGGCTCACAATTTGAAGTCCATCATTGTGGAGAAGTCAAAGCAGCAGGAACTTGATCCAGCTAGCCACATTGTATCCAAATGCAGAGTAGAGATTAAAGAATTACTTCGTGCATGCCAGTGCTCAGGACTTGTTGACTAGGGAATGGTGCCACCCACCATGGGCATATATTTCCATCTCAAGTAGTAATCAAGATAATACCCCCACAGATAGAGTGCACGGTCGGACTGCAGACATGGATCTTTCTGTATGTGAGGTTGAAGCACTCACACTTTGGTATGTGCAGGGACCAAGGGACCTGCAGAAAACACATCAGCAGAAACACTATCAAATTGCATGAAGAGGCATAGAAAACTACCAGAGTGAAGGTAGACTATCGGATTGTAAAGCAGGAAGGAGGCTTAAAGCAACAAAGATGTTGCTTTTGCTGAGAAAACATAGTGCTTAGAGAGTGGAGTGAGAATCCCTGGAGATTTCAAGAGCTGTGACGCTGACATCTAACATGAAAGGATTATGCTCTGGTCACTGTACTTTACATTTGGGATTTAGCAGGGGCTCCCTCAACCAGGTTTTCTTTTTTGTGAACAATGCTGCCTGTAGCTGTCATTCTGTGCACTGGGCTCTACTAGAGGCAAATCTTGTCTCCCTAGCTTCCCAACCAACAGAAGCCACTCGGGCAGATACACTGACACAATTCTGTACCAAAACCTCCGTGAACTCCTTGACCTGACGCAGATAGAGGTTCTGAACTTTAGTTCCATGATCTCCTGAGAACTATTTTTTTTTAAATCACCTTTCCACTGTTTTAGTATTTTCCCATTTTTTAAAAACTGCATTTACTGGCTTCCGTTTTCTCATCCCTTTGTTCCTTTTCCAGTGTAACCTGTCCAGTCACTGTTAAAGGGGGTAATCCCATTAGAGACTATTTTTACATTCACTGACAAGTATTTTAGAAGATGCTCTTCACGTGACTTTTTCATGTGTATGCATGTGGAACATGGATGGAATCCAAGGCCTGTATATGTGAAACAAGTAGCCTCTCAGTGAGCCACACCCCCTCAAACCCTTTAAACAGTTTTAGAAATACCATCTGCATTTTGTTTTTGAACACTACTTTTTTACTTTTTAAAAATTATTTTATGTATCTCTGATAATCTTAAACATGTGTATTCTAAATTGTCTTTCACTTTCTTTACTATTTAGTTTGGTGGTTAACCAGCAGATCTGAAGTTGTTTGTATTTTCATCTTCAGTAACTGCTTATATCAGCACAGGCTTGCTCCCTGGCTCCTGCCTTCACACACTCACTAGCTCCTTATCTTTCTTTTTTTACTGCAACTTTATTTTTCTCTCCCTGCACCTCTCTCCCTCTACCTACCCTGACCTTGGGATCCCACTGTGAGTCCTTCATTCACAGCCAGGTCCACCAGTAGCTCAGCTCATGCATAGAAATTTTATTATAGATTTTAAAGATTCAATAACCCAAAGACAGAAAGCTGCAGTTCTAGCTCTGGTGGAAGGTCTAAGGTCTGTGTTCTAAACCCAAAGCTTAGATCTGCACTAGACATTTGAAGAAAACTCAGCCTGCTGTCCTTTGTGACTCCTATCCTGTTTGACTCCTGGTCTCACAGCTGTAGCGTGCCAAGTCTTTTCCAGATCCTGTATGGTCTCCTTTCCTGCTGGAGCAGAGACCCTTATCTTTCTCCTCCCAGATTTAGATCAACAAAACCTGGGCAGCTGTCACCCCATGTCTGCTGGATGGAGCTGGTTGTTTTGTTCGCAACTTTGCAAAAATAATCCACATGGTTTTGCACTTTATAACATTGTTATTTGTGCTCTTGAGAAGCAACCCTTCCTAAGCATGGTATGTGGAAGAACAGACAATGTTTTAAACATCTGTAACGTATTATGAGGGCCGTACTGGCTAGTTTTGTGTTAATTTGACACAAGCTAAAGACTTCTGAGAGGAGGGAAGCTCAACTAAGAAAATGCTTCTATAAGATGAGGCTCTAGGCAAGCCTGTAAGGCTTTTTTTTTTTTTTTTTTTTTTAATTAGTGATTGATGCGGGAGGACCCAGTCCACTGAGGATGGGTACATCCCTGAATTCTATTCAAGCTGAGCAAGCTATAAAAAACAAGCCAGTAAGCAGCAGCCCTCCATGGCCTCTGCATCAACAGGAGTTTCCTGCAGGAGGAGTCTAGGTTCCCGCCATGTTTGAGTTACTGACATGTGGAAGTGTAAGCTGAGTAAATCCTCTCTTCTCTAGTTTAGTCAGTTACATCCTGGCATTAGAAACTCTAAGACAGGTGGAGAGAAGAAAGAGGTGACATTTGTATGTCATTTTTATTTTTATGGTCATGTAAATTGTCTCTACTTTAAAGCATCTTTAGGCTATATGAATGTTCGCCATCACTTATCAATCTAGATCATTCTATACATACTTTGTGACTGTCACATGGTTAAGATATTAAGATAAAATGCCTAGCATTTCGTAGATGGGTGTTTGAAGACATAAAGGACAGTTTTCTAGAAGCTCCAGGAGATCACAGGTTTCTTGGGGCCGGGGGTCACCTAGAGGTGACCATCAGCAAACCCGTGGAGTGGCCACCTCTGGTCACTAAGTGTGAAATCAATGCAGAGTGTCTTTTGACAGTGCCTTCCACTCCCTGCAGGGTTTGAGACAGAGACTGTGTTACCAAGGGAAGATGGCTTATTTTATTCTCATTTTTCTGCTACTGGAACCCTGCACTTCCAAAGCAAGAGCTTTGCTTCCAAACACGAAGGCTTCTTGAGGTGTATAAGATTCTAAAGCATTTCAACATCATGTTTGGATTTTTTAAAAAATACAATATTGATGAGCATAGTGTTATCAGATGTTCTTCAGTATTTCTTAGAATCTCAACCTAATGAACACTAAAAATATCCAGTATCTTGACAATTTTTCACACTTATTTATTGTGAGTATCTGTGTGGGTTCACATGCCATGGCACCTGTGTGGAAGTCAGTGGACGAACCTTTTGTAATGGGTTCTCTCCTTCCACCACGTGGGTTCTGAGCAGCCCAACGCAGTCGTTTGGCTTGGCGCCAAGTACCTTTATGCATGGAACCATTTTTTTTTTTATTAACGAGTATTTCTTATATACATTTCGAGTGTTATTCCCTTTCCCAGTTTCCGGGCAAACATCCCCCTCCCCCCTCCCCTTTTTTATGGGTGTTCCCCTCCCCATCCTCCCCCCATTGTTGCCCTCCCCACAACAATCTAGTTCACTGGGGGTTCAGTCTTAGCAGGACCCAGGGCTTCCCCTTCCACTGGTGCTCTTACTAGGATATTCAGTGCTATCTATGAGGTCAGAGTCCAGGGTCAGTCCAGGGTCAGTCCAGGGTCAGGTAGTGGCTTAGTCCCTGGAAGCTCTGGTTGCTTGACATTGTTGTACATAAGGGGTCTCGAACCCCTTCAAGCTCTTCCAGTTCTTTCTCTGATTCGTTCAACGGGGGTCCTATTCTCAGTTCAGTGGTTTGCTGCTGGCATTCGCCTCTGTGTTTGCTGTATTCTGGCTGTGTCTCTCAGGAGCGATCTACATCCGGCTCCTGTCAGTCTGCACTTCTTTGCTTCATCCATCTTGTCTAATTGGGTGGCTGTATATGTATGGGCCACATGTGGGGCAGGCTCTGAATGGGTGTTCCTTCAGTCTCTGTTTTAATCTTTGCCTCTCTATTCCCTGCCACGGGTATTCTTATTCCCCTTTTAAAGAAGGAGTGAAGCATTCACATTTTGATCATCCGTCTTGAGTTTCATTTGTTCTAGGCATCTAGGGTAATTCAAGCATTTGGGCTAATAGCCACTTATCAATGAGTGCATACCATGTATGTCTTTCTGTGATTGGGTTACCTCACTCAGGATGATATTTTGCATGGAACCATTTTAAAAATATGTTTTATTTTATACTCTCTATGAGTGCTTGTATCCATATATGGATGGTTGGGTACCACTTGTATATCTGTTATCCATGGGATCAGAAGAGGACTTCAGGTTCCCTGGAACTGGAGTTACAGGCAGTTGGGAGCCACCATGTGGGTGCTGAGAACTATACCTGGCCTCTGTAAGAATAGCCTCTATTCTGTGCTCTTAATGCCTGAGCCACCTCTCCAGGTCTTGCCCATCAGGATCTCAGGCACACAGTGATTTGTGGCTGCCAGGTCCAATGATAACTTCTGACTATAGCTGAGTGACGAGCAGGCAGAAGAATAGGGGTCAGGGGATGAATGGATCGAATGGATCCAAGACCTTCAAGAGATTTAATCCTCTCTACATTCTCTCCCTTTTCAGTCTGGTCTGTGGGGGGCTATTGATGCTTTCACTCTCTCTGCCTGCATTTCCTGAGAGAGATTTGATTTTCTTAATCGGCTGGGGAAAGACTGGCAAGACACTTTGCTTTTATCGCACATGGAAGCATTTACTGTACAGTGAGCTGTGGTGGGGAGGCATGTCGATTTCTCAGTCAGAGAAATGTGTCAGATATCCCCAGAGACATAGTCTCTCTCCAAGCAGCGAGCCTCAAAGTCCAGTACTTTATCCTGTGTTAGTGAGCACTCTGCCTCCGTGGTTCTAGGAAACAGCTCTTCACTCTTATTGAACCATAATTTACAGAACTCGAAAATCTATTAAAAAACTGAATTCCAAATTTATAGCTCATTGTGAACTCCTTAGGAATGCAAAAGATCTACATAAAGAAAATAGACTATATTCTGATTAAATGACTCACATACTGGCCATGGATGATCAAATACAAAACTGTGATTTTGGAAGCAAACTAATTAAAACTATACTGCACATAGTTGACTTAGGATATACTTCCCATGATGCTTCCTTTCTAGATAAAATATGAATGAGGACTTTTCTCAGGTGTTCTTTGCTATTCCATGAAATAAAAATAACCATTGAAAAGTTCTAAGACAGGCTGGGGGGACAACTTGGTGGCAGACTGCATTGGTAGCAAGACCTGAGTTGTATCACAGGAAAAAAGAAAAGAAAATCAGATTTGTTTTTAATACACGGTCTTCCGTGTGAGGAGCTGGGAAGGGTGCATCTGTTTTAGATTGGGGTCTTATAACTGCCAGGCTTCAACATCTGCTTTGATAACAAGAGAAGACTGAGACTAAAGACCTCAGGACTCTGATTTCTCCCACACTGGCTTGAGTCAAAGGAGCTCCTGTTTCTCTTACACAGATCCTCTTTCCTGTTTCTCTTACATGCTTTGCACAACCCAGTGTTTAAAAGACAAGGAGATGGGATGCTTAGTTTCTGCAGGAATTTTGGTGAGAGTAACATACCTCAGATGTTTACATCTGAGTTTACATCTCATGAGCATGTGAGTTGAGCCAGCATTCTGCTTTGGGGGCTGATCCTGGGAGGCCCCAGGACAAAAGGCAGTTTCTGTGACCTCTCAACAGCCCTGCTTGCCATGAACAGCTCTGTCAGCTGGAGGAGGGAGCTTGGTCCCCCACTCAGAATGCATTAACAGTTCTTCATCATACCAACCAACTGGGCTTTCTTAGAGATCAACGTCCCCTGTGCTTCTGTGATGTCCTTCTCCTGTCTTGTCCTTTACTTTTACTTGCTACTTCTTAAGGAGTACTGCTGTATGCATGGCATACAGGCCTACACAAGAGAGAAGTGGTAAGGGATTTCCTCCCATCCTCCTATCCCTCCTTGGCTGCTTTCCTTTTTCTTTTTTAGTTTTACTGAGGAAATATTCTACCAAAATGACTTACGAAAATTGGATGGCTACTCCCACAGTAACTAACTTCACACAGTAGCTATTCAAGCTGTATAGATGGAGTCCTACAGAGGGAAAAAAAGAGTTCTTTTACTCAAACCTCAGGGAGTTACTTAGGGGAGGGTGAATGTGCAGCTTTTTAGGATTAGAGCCATGTGCCGTGGTACCAGGCTCCTACTTAAGAAATTGGCGTATCTCATGACTACTGTGGCTGTGATATTCTTCACCAGGGTGGCCATTCCTTCTTTTGGAAATGATTACTGTGAATCCTGCCCTCTCCCTACACAGAGGGCTACTCCTCTTTCCTCATTGGCAGCTAGCTCTCATTGGATTCCTGTTTCAGTACTCTCTGTCTGTCAGGACTCTGATGACCTGCTCTGGTCTAGTTTCACAGATTCTGATGTTAAGGTAAGAAAGTGCCACATCCTCAGGTCAAGATCAGAGAGGAGTCTTCCCTGTATACACATGTTACATGTGCACTTATATATTTATATATACATATACATACATATATAATATACATATATTGTATTATCTCTTCCCTCTTTTCAGTGTAATTCTAAGCCAACCTCAAAATTATTAGAATTCTTATTCACTAAGTTTTTATTTGATTTAATGCACCTGTTAAATTCTGGGTCTGTTGTGCTTTTATTCTAACATTTTTTCACACATTTTTTCTTTTTAATACAGTTTATTTTTAAGAACAATTTTAGGTTCACATCAGAATGGAATAGAAAGCCCAGAGATTTCCCATGTTCTCTCTGCGGGCTGGAACCCACCTTCTCTCCAGTTACCAATTGCTACATTCCTAATCAGAGTAGTCTATTTTGGCTCAACCAATAAATCTACAGGAAGACTAATGTTTATACTTTATGTCAGCACTCCCAGGGTTGTGTGATCTGGGCATCTGAACACATTTAAAATGTACTGTCTGCACCATGATCATATAAAACAGATTAGTTTCACTTTGTTAAAAAAAATACTCTTGTGTTCTAACCCCTCTTTCCTTGCTCTACAAACCTTGGCAATCAATCTTCCATTTCTTCCACATTTGCAACTTCTCTAGAATGTCATAGAGTTGAAGTTAATCCAGTGAGTGGCCTTTCCACACTGGCTACTCTCAGTAGCAATATAAGCAAGTTGCCTCAATATCTATTTATGGCTTGAAAAGTTCACTTCTTTTAAAAGATTTTTTTTAATGTGAATGCATGTATGTCTTTGCATACATGCGTGTGTGTGCACAGAGAGCAGAAGGGAGTGTCAGACGACCTGGAGCTGAAGTTACAGACAGTTGTGAGCCTTGCAACATGGATTCAGGGACTTCAGCTCTGTTCCTCTTCCAGAACAGAGGGTGCTCTTAACTGCTGAGCCATTTCTCCAGCTACCGAAATTTATATTTTTCAACAACTATCTTCTTAGCTGAACATATAATTGTTTGATTTCTTCATAGATGAAAATGTATAATTATCAAAAGTTAGCATTTTATAATTAAAATTAAAGGTCATTTTTTTTTTCTTAAAAGTTTAAGAATCTCAGTGCTTTTTTCTAAACTATCTTCTTTCCCCCAGCCCTAAGCAATCTTCCTCCTGAGTAGCTGGGACTGCAGTGCTGTACAAGCACAGATAGATCCAGTTCTTAACTAAACCTAGACTTGTGTCTATTTGGAGTGAAATATTTTCGACACACAGAGAAAATAATGACTTAGTAAAAGTTAAGAATGATGAAATGGGTGCTTCGGTTATCTGGAGATGGTTGCTAGGCTGGGAAATAGATGAATGAGATTTGTCACATGGAAAAGAGAAGGTGAGACATTCAGATAATGTCTGTACACAGATCTAGCAAGAGGATTTTATTTGGGGGTATTCAGAAGGAAAGAAAGAGAAGAAGGAAGGAAGGAAGGAAGGAAGGAAGGAAGGAAGGAAGGAAGGAAGGAAGGAGGGAAGGGAGAGAAGGAGGGAGGGAGGGGGAATGGGAGCTGACTCATCAAATTTGAACAACAGAAGCCAAGTCAGTGCTGAGTCCTGAGGTGGGAAAGGTGAGAGACAAACTCTTGCAATGTCCTGAGAAATGAAACGTGAGCAAGTGTCTACCCATTTAAAGGAGAACCAATGAAAGACTGGAGTCTTGAAACCACTGAGGTCCAACGCGGTGAACCAATGAGTTTGTCAGGTTATTTACGAGGATCATGGGCAAGAAATTCTTACAGGGGTGTGAGCAACTGGAAGCCAGCATCATTGAAAGCCCAGCATGGGTGACGAGTCGCTAAGCTGCTACCCTGGCCCTCTCAGAGCAGCTTGTAGCAGGTTAATGGGCAGTTGGGAGTCAGCTCATCAGCAGCTTTTATTGCTTATACGATCTGGACTGGGGGGGGACCTTATAGGTATATTTATCCACACATACTAGGCATATATTAACTTCAAAATCCAAAATTTAATTTCTGTTAAAAGGAAATAGTTTTATTGTTGCCAAAGACCATTTTATGCTAAGGAAAGATTTAACCTGTCAAAATAGAAACCACCTAGAGTTAGGGTTCAGCAGGGTTTGTTTTTCTCTTTCCAGGAGAATAAAAGCATTCAACTAAGAAATCCGGAGACCACTGGGTAAGTGAAACATCTGAAGACAGAGGACAGATCATCAAGAGAAAATGTTCCGCTTCCTGGTTGCTGCTGCTGCAGAGAGCTCATGGGCAGCACCCCGCGAGCAAACTTGAGCCCCCGGACCACAGGTAAGACCAACTTTTCTGCTGCAAGAGACCTGCCTGGTGAACTCCGGATACACAGAGGCAGAATTCCTCTAGGACCGGGCACGTCCTGGATTTACTGGGAGTCCCACACCCGTAGATCCCGGCCCACAGCAGCTCTCTGCTCCCAGACCACGTGGGAGAGAGACCTCACCGCCTGGTCAGGTGGGCAATCCTGAGGCTGCAGAGCAGAAGAGACCACCAACACTGCCCACCCCTGCCCACATCCCTGGCCCAGGAGGAAACTGTATAAGGCCTCTGGGTTCCCGTGGAAGAGGGCCCAGGAGCAGCAGGACCCCTGCGCCTGAGACACCGCCGGAACCTGAAGGAACAGACCGGATAAACAGTTCTCTGCACCCAAATCCCATGGGAGGGAGAGCTAAACCTTCAGAGAGGCAGACATGCCTGGGAAACCAGAAGAGACTGCACTCTGCACACGTCTCAGACGCCAGAGGAAAACACCAAAGGCCATCTGGAACCATGGTGCACGGAAGCTCCCGGAAAGGGCGGCGCGGATCTTCCTGGTTGCTGCCGCTGCAGAGAGATTGTGGGCAGCACCCCGAGAGCGAACTTGAGCCTCGGGACCACAGGTAAGACCAACTTTTCTGCTGCAAGTGACCTGCCTGGTGAACTCAAGACACAGGCCCACAGGAACAGCTGAAGACCTGTACAGAGGAAAAACTACACGCCCGAAAGCAGAACACTCTGTCCCCATAACTGGCTGAAAGAAAACAGGAAAACAGGTCTACAGCACTCCTGACACACAGGCTTATAGGACAGTCTAGCCACTGTCAGAAATAGCAGAACAAAGTAACACTAGAGATAATCTGATGGCGAGAGGCAAGCTCAGGAACCCAAGCAACAGAAACCAAGACTACATGGCACCATCAAAGCCCAATTCTCCCATCAAAACAAACATGGAATATCCAAACACACCAGAAAAGCAAGATCTAGTTTCAAAATCATATTTGATCATGATGCTGGAGGACCTCAAGAAAGACGTGAAGAACTCCCTTAAAGAAACACAGGAAAACATTAATAAACAAGTAGAAGCCTACAGAGAGGAATCGCAAAAATCCCTGAAAGAATTCCAGGAAAACACAATGAAACAGTTGAAGGAATTAAAAATGGAAATAGAAGCAATCAAGAAAGAACACATGGAAACAACCCTGGATATAGAAAACCAAAAGAAGAGACAAGGAGCTGTAGATACAAGCTTCACCAACAGAATACAAGAGATGGAAGAGAGAATCTCAGGAGCAGAAGATTCCATAGAAATCATTGACTCAACTGTCAAAGGTAATGTAAAGCAGAAAAAGCTACTGGTCCAAAACATACAGGAAATCCAGGACTCAATGAGAAGATCAAACCTAAGGATAATAGGTATAGAAGAGAGTGAAGACTCCCAGCTCAAAGGACCAGTAAATATCTTCAACAAAATCATAGAAGAAAACTTCCCTAACCTAAAAAAAGAGATACGCATAGGCATACAAGAGGCCTACAGAACTCCAAATAGATTAGACCAGAAAAGAAACACCTCCCGTCACATAATAGTCAAAACACCAAACGCACAAAATAAAGAAAGAATATTAAAAGCAGTAAGGGAAAAAGGTCAAGTAACATATAAAGGCAGACCTATCAGAATCACACCAGACTTTTCGCCAGAAACTATGAAGGCCAGAAGATCCTGGACTGATGTCATACAGACCCTAAGAGAACACAAATGCCAGCCCAGGTTACTGTATCCTGCAAAACTCTCAATTAACATAGATGGAGAAACCAAGATATTCCATGACAAAACCAAATTTACACAATATCGTTCTACAAATCCAGCACTACAAAGGATAATAAATGGTAAAGCCCAACATAAGGAGGCAAGCTATACCCTAGAAGAAGCAAGAAACTAATCGTCTTGGCAACAAAACAAAGAGAAGAAAAGCACACAAACATAACCTCACATCCAAATATGAATATAACAGGAAGCAATAATCACTATTCCTTAATATCTCTCAACATCAATGGCCTCAACTCCCCAATAAAAAGACATAGATTAACAAACTGGAAACGCAACGAGGACCCTGCATTCTGCTGCCTACAGGAAACACACCTCAGAGAAAAAGACAGACACTACCTCAGAGTGAAAGGCTGGAAAAAAACTTTCCAAGCAAATGGTCGGAAGAAGCAAGCTGGAGTAGCCATTCTAATATCAAATAAAATCAATTTTCATTTAAAAGTCATCAAAAAGGATAAGGAAGGACACTTCATATTCATCAAAGGAAAGATCTACCAAGATGAACTGTCAATCCTAAATATCTATGCCCCAAATACAAGGGCACCTACATACGTAAAAGAAACCTTACTAAAGCTCAAAACACACATTGCACCTCACACAATAATAGTGGGAGATTTCAACACCCCACTCTCATCAATGGACAGATCATGGAAACAGAAATTAAACAGAGACGTAGACAGAGTAAGAGAAGTCATGAGCCAAATGGACTTAACGGATATTTATAGAACATTCTATCCTGAAGCAAAAGGATATACCTTCTTCTCAGCCCCTCATGGTACTTTCTCCAAAATTGACCATATAATTGGTCAAAAAACGGGCCTCAACAGGTACAGAAAGATAGAAATAATCCCATGCATGCTATCGGACCATCACGGCCTAAAACTGGTCTTCAATAACAATAAGGGAAGAATGCCCATATATACGTGGAAATTGAACAATGCTCTAATCAATGATAACCTGGTCAAGGAAGAAATAAAGAAAGAAATTAAAAACTTTTTAGAATTTAATGAAAATGAAGGTACAACATACCCAAACTTATGGGACACAATGAAAGCTGTGCTAAGAGGAAAACTCATAGCACTGAGTGCCTGCAGAAAGAAACAGGAAAGAGCATATGTCAACAGCTTGACAGCACACCTAAAAGCTCTAGAACGAAAAGAAGCAAATACACCCAGGAGGAGTAGAAGGCAGGAAATAATCAAACTCAGAGCTGAAATCAACCAAGTAGAAACAAAAAGGACCATAGAAAGAATCAACAGAACCAAAAGTTGGTTCTTTGAGAAAATCAACAAGATAGATAAACCCTTAGCCAGACTGACGAGAGGACACAGAGAATGTGTCCAAATTAACAAAATCAGAAATGAAAAGGGAGACATAACTACAGATTCAGAGGAAATTCAAAAAATCATCAGATCTTACTATAAAAGCCTATATTCAACAAAACTTGAAAATCTACAGGAAATGGACAATTGCCTAGACAGATACCAGGTACCGAAGTTAAATCAGGAAGAGATAAACCAGTTAAACAACCCCATAACTCCTAAGGAAATAGAAGCAGTCATTAAAGGTCTCCCAACCAAAAAGACCCCAGGTCCAGACGGGTTTAGTGCAGAATTCTATCAAACCTTCATAGAAGACCTCATACCAATATTATCCAAACTATTCCACAAAATTGAAACAGATGGAGCACTACCGAATTCCTTCTATGAAGCCACAATTACTCTTATACCTAAACCACACAAAGACCCAACAAAGAAAGAGAACTTCAGACCAATTTCCCTTATGAATGTCGACGCAAAAATACTCAATAAAATTCTGGCAAACCGAATCCAAGAGCACATCAAAACAATCATCCACCATGATCAAGTAAGCTTCATCCCAGGCATGCAGCTATGGTTTAATATACGGAAAACCATCAATGTGATCCATTATATAAACAAACTGAAAGAACAAAACCACATGATCATTTCATTAGATGCTGAGAAAGCATTTGACAAAATTCAACACCCCTTCATGATAAAAGTCCTGGAAAGAATAGTAATTCAAGGCCCATACCTAAACATAGTAAAAGCCATATACAGCAAACCAGTTGCTAACATTAAACTAAATGGAGAGAAACTTGAAGCAATCCCACTAAAATCAGGGACTAGACAAGGCTGCCCACTCTCTCCCTACTTATTCAATATAGTTCTTGAAGTTCTAGCCAGAGCAATCAGACATCAAAAGGAGGTCAAGGGGATACAGATCGGAAAAGAAGAAGTCAAAATATCACTATTTGCAGATGATATGATAGTATATTTAAGTGATCCCAAACGTTCCACCAGAGAACTACTAAAGCTGATAAACAACTTCAGCAAAGTGGCTGGGTATAAAATTAACTCAAATAAATCAGTAGCCTTCCTCTACACAAAAGAGCAACAAGCCGAGAAAGAAATTAGGGAAAGGACACCCTTCATAATAGACCCAAATAATGTAAAGTACCTCGGTGTGACTTTAGCCAAGCATGTAAAAGATCTGTACAATAAGAACTTCAAGACACTGAAGAAAGAAATTGAAGAAGACCTCAGAAGATGGAAAGATCTCCCATGCTCATGGATTGACAGGATTAATATAGCAAAAATGTCCATTTTACCAAAAGCGATCTACAGATTCAATGCAATCCCCATTAAAATACCAATCCAATTCTTCAAAGAGTTAGACAGAACAATTTGCAAATTCATCTGGAATAACAAAAAACCCAGGATAGCTAAAACTATCCTCAACAATAAAAGGACTTCAGGGGGAATCACTATCCCTGAACTCAAGCAGTATTACAGAGCAATAGTGATAACAACTGCATGGTATTGGTACAGAGACAGACAGATAGACCAATGGAATAGAATTGAAGACCCAGAAATGAACCCACACACCTGTGGTCACTTGATTTTTGACAAAGGAGCCAAAACCACCCAATGGAAAAAAGATAGCATTTTCAGCAAATGGTGCTGGTTCAACTGGAGGTCAACATGTAGAAGAATGCAGATCGATCCATGCTTATCACCCTGTACAAAGCTTAAGTCCAAGTGGATCAAGGACCTCCACATCAAAGCAGACACACTCAAACTAATAGAAGAAAAACTAGGGAAGCATCTGGAACACATGGGCACTGGAAAAAATTTCCTGAACAAAACCCCAATGGCTTATGCTCTAAGATCAAGAATGGACAAATGGGATCTCATAAAACTGCAAAGCTTCTGTAAGACAAAGGACACTGTGGTTAGGACAAAACGGCAACCATGAGATTGGGAAAAGATCTTTACTAATCCTACAACAGATAGAGGCCTTATTTCCAAAATATACAAAAAACTCAAGAAGTTAGACCGCAGGGAGACAAATAACCCTATTAAAACATGGGGTTCAGAGCTAAACAAACAATTCACAGCTGGGGAATGCCGAATGGCTGAGAAACACCTAAAGAAATGTTCAACATCTTTAGTCATAAGGGAAATGCAAATCAAAACAACCCTGAGATTTCACCTCACACCAGTGAGAATGGCTAAGATCAAAAACTCAGAGGACAGCAGATGCTGGCGAGGATGCGGAGAAAGAGGAACACTCCTCCATTGTTGGTGGGATTGCAGACTGGTACAACCATTCTGGAAATCAGTCTGGAGGTTCCTCAGGAACTGCCTGAGGATCCATCTATACCTCTCTTGGGCATATACCCACAAGATGCCCCAACATATAAAAAAGACACGTGCTCCACTATATTCATCGCAGCCTTATTTATAATAGCCAGAAGCTGGAAAGAACCCAGATGCCCTTCAACAGAGGAATGGATACAGAAAATGTGGTACATCTACACAATGGAATATTACTCAGCTATCAAAAACAATGACTTTATGAAATTCATAGGCAAATGGTTGGAACTGGAAAATATCATGCTGAGTGAGCTAACCCAATCACAGAAAGACATACATGGTATGCACTCATTGATAAGTGGCTATTAGCCCAAATGGTTGAATTACCCTAGATGCCTAGAACAAATGAAACTCAAGACAGATGATCAACATGTGACTGCTTCACTCCTTCTTTAAAAGGGGGACAAGAATACCCTTGGCAGGGAAGAGAGAGGCAAAGATTAAAACAGAGACTGAAGGAACACCCATTCAGAGCCTGCCCCACATGTGGCCCATACATATACAGCCACCCAATTAGACAAGATGGATGAAGCAAAGAAGTGCAGACCGACAGGAGCTGGATGTAGATCGCTCCTGAGAGACACAGCCAGAATACAGCAAATACAGAGGCGAATGCCAGCAGTAAACCACTGAACTGAGAATAGGACCCCCGTTGAAGGAATCAGAGAAAGAACTGGAAGAGCTTGAAGGGGCTCGAGACCCCAAAAGTACAACAATGCCAAGCAACCAGAGCTTCCAGGGACTAAGCCACTACCTAAAGACTATACATGGACTGACCCTGGACTCTGACCTCATAGGTAGCAATGAATATCCTAGTAAGAATACCAGTGGAAGGGGAAGCCCTGGGTCCTGCTAAGACTGAACCCCCAGTGAACTAGACTGTTGGGGGGAGGGCGGCAATGGGGGGAGGAATGGGAGGGGAACACCCATAGGGAAGGGGAGGGGGTAGGGGGAGGGGGATGTTTGCGTGGAAACCGGGAAAGGGAATAACACTCGAAATGTATATAAGAAATACTCAAGTTAATAAAAAAAAATTAAAAAAAAGAAAATGTTCCAAGAAAGAAAAAGAAATTGTTCAAGTGGTGGTGCCTACCACCAGCTCACTTCTGTTGCCCTCTAAAGAGGACAAATGATCTTCATGTGGTCCCAACTCAATTAAAAATTAAAGGTGGCTTTGGGGTTGTGATGTGGTTCTCTCCTTTTCTAAACCCATACATGCTTGTAAAAGGAAAACCCAAAATCTTTGTCTCATACCTGGTAAGGGACAGAAGAAAACATAAGGGTCGAGTTGACTGCCACTAATCTCAAAATCTTTTGGTTTTTTATTTGAGTCTCTAAAACTTTAAGGTATAAATATTATCTCAAAATATTTAAGAATATTATGTATATATAAACTCTCTGTTATGATTCTACAGAATACTAACTAATTTTTGAAGTAATTTTCATCTAGCTTTCGGTATATATTTTCAGGTTGAGTCTGAAGCAGGTAACTAGGAACAAAGTTTGTGTACCTCAGATGTACTTAATGGACTGTGGTCTTCAAACCTTTCTGAGATCTCTTAAATATGCTTTTTAAAATGTTTAAATTTTCTACCATTCCTAAAGTAAACTTTGAGATCTCCAAGATGATTTGGTCCTGCAGTGAGGAATCCACCTGGATTGTGGTAATGCTATCCACTGCGGGGAATGGTCCATGCCTCTCCTACTGCCAGGTTTTCCACAAACAGTGGACATCTTTGGATTGACTGCTATGATCCACCTAGCCGATACCGCCACTAAGCTGATAAACACTGCACGAAGTTCATCTTCAGTACAAACTTCTCAGGAACTGATTGTGGTGGTGCATGTCAATAGGATTTGATGAAGGAAGAGGAAGTTTTACTTGGAGCTTTTTATAGGGACAGGTTGAAGAGACACAAGGCAGACATAGGTGAAAACAGAACAAACCAGAGATTGAGAAGAAGTAAGATGATTAGAATAGATTGCTAGAGATAGTTTGAGGCCAAGTGGAGCAATTCAGTCAGAGAGAAAACAGTGTGAATCAGTCCGCTTGGAGAGGAGTTTGAGCCAGAACAGCTGAGTTCAACAGTCAACAAGAACTCAGAAGTTCTAGAAAAGGTGAGATAATTTAGTAATAAGTCTCAGAGGCTGAAAACATTCTAGGCCTAGATTAGATTATACAGAGGAAGGAAACTTCCAGAACTAGGCATAGGTTAGCAGACAGAGGCAGTATACATCCTAGATAACAATTACTTCTAGCAAATAAAAGATACTTTTACAGGACCTTGTACATCTGCTAGGTTTCAGGGATTTCCTGAGACTTATGAATTTTTACTTCCTAAGCCTTAATAAGTATCGCTCCAAGGATGGAATGCTTTAAATCAGAGAAACTAACCTATAACATACCTATTGAAGGTGGGACGTGAAAATGTGGTATTGAATAGGAAGTTGGGTCAATAGGCTTAAAACTTACCATTTGGATCAAAGAAGAGACAGTTTTTCTTTTTTCTTTTCTTTTCTCTCTTTCGTTTTTTAGTACCTTGGGATAAACAATCTGGGATTTTAGTAATTTCATTCTTTAAATCTCAACTGTACAAATGGATCATAGAAAGCTGAGCAAAGTACATAAGCTTGTGCCCCTACCGTCATTCACCTGCAGAGTGAATGATGTCACTAGTGTCTCCTAGTTACTGGGAAGTAGTAATAAGTACAGTATCTACAGAGGATGCCATGGAAGCAAGGCTATTATGAAGGATCCATAGAGACTATTCCAAGGGACATCACAGAGACTGTGTGCAGACTTATTGTTTTCCCTTCCCGCCTGGCGTATGAATTCTATGGGCCATAAATAACCAAATATTGCTTGCTTGAATTAAACTCATCAACAATTTCTAGAGTAGAATAAAGTATATCCTAATCTTTATGAGGAATGTCTCACCATGGGTGAAATAATTCCATACATATTTTTCCTTGTAATTTTTAAAAATGTTAGCTCTCCAGAGATGGCTGGGGCTATTCAGGGAATAATTTTATTATGATTAACTTTGTCTGGTGGTAATTGACCAATAGCTTGCCTTCTGACAAATAAAGGGGAAAACATGGGAAAAGAATGCTTTCCAATATTCATCGTTAAATGAGAAAACTGTGTTGTTTTTTTAAAAATTAAACATGCCCGTTGACATAAAATGGGAACATTTGGATAGCTATAGTTAAGATGCTATAGTCTGTACTAAAAATCTTTCTAGACCAAGTAGCTTGGCTTCAGGTATGGGACCTCATTTATTGAGATATAATTAAAAGAATTATTTGACAATGCATGTGTTAGTTTTCTACTTAAACAATTAAGCAATATATGTGTTAATTTTCATCTCCATTCTCTGAGGCTCGACTCTCAGACTCACTCAGTTCTGTCCCATCATGATAGACTTTACTAATGTAGATGACAATGAGTGTCATCTTTTCATCATCATTTGCTTATTGCCATCTGTCTACCAATCATCGATCTATCAATTGTCTGTCATCTGTATGTCACCTATTATCTATCTATCTATCTATCTATCTATCTATCTATCTATCTATCTATCTATCTATCTATCATCTATCTATCTATTACCTATAATACATCTTCTATCTATATATCTATGTATCTATATCATCTACTTATTATCTATTTATCTATCATCTATTATCTATTCATCTGTCTAATTACCTATCTATCATCTATCATCTGCCTTATCTCATACCCCTATACGGTTTCAGCATTTATTTAGCTCACTAACTCGAAATTGTGTGCATATTCTGGAAAGGAATAGCATTGTACTTCAAAAAAATCAAGCTTTATTTCTTCAAATATTGGACAAGCTCTCAGAAGGCATTGAATGTTTCATAGTTCATAGTTTAAGAAATAAAGAAAGGGTGTTCTTTCCATTTTCAAGCCCTCCAAATTGGAGTCTCTGTGCTCTGCTTGTCTCCACATGCATGAAGACTCCTGCTGAGATGCATTTTTGTTCTTTATTCTGCTATATCCATTACTGATTCTATTAATCTCTTATTCTGTGTGACTCAGCATGAATATGTTTTATCCCAATGATTCAGCCAAATCAACACATCTTCAGTTGAGAAGCAAGGTGAGTTGATAACCAGGATTGTAAGATATTTTTTGTAAATAGAAGTTTTATAAAAAGAAAATCCATGTTTTTATTACATTATTTTGTTTTCATTTGATTTTAAGTTTTGAACATTTGGGCATTTAATTTCTGAAATCAGAAAAAAAAACCTGGTTTTTAGTTCAGAAATCCTTGCACACACATCAATATGTTTTGTTTGGATTATTTCTAAAAGTTTCCATATCTAAAATCTCAAATAAGTATGGAAAATGATTCATTTTTATATTTATTGTTTTTCAGGAGCCCACTAATGCTTCTGAAAAATTAGTAGCTCATCACTTTGAATAATCAATGAAATGGTGTGAAGGCAGTTGGCAGCAATCAACTATGAAGAACTTCTGTTGATGACTTTCACAGGCATAAACCTGGATTTGTTCCTTTACTTTTCCACATTAATTTTATTCTTATTTCTGGAAGCTGGAAAATATGCAGAGTCAAGTCAGATGTCCAATTCCAGGATCCAAGAACAGAAAAGAAAGGAAAGGCAGGCTGAGCATCTTAACTCCACCCACGGCCCTTTGTGTTGTTGGTATTCCACTTTGCAAGAAGGATCAGTGGTTAGCTCTTAAAGCAAATAAGTATACAATTTAAGTAATAAATCCAGCATTTTTGATTTGGTTCACAAGGACAGAAGTCAGAGGCAACCAATGATTTACAAACAGCTCTTTACAGAGAAGATCCAGGTGGCATGATCTGTAAGGAGTTGGCCATCTTTTACACACATAACCATGCTTGGACATTAAATCTCAGATGCCACTGAGAACAGTTTTGTGCAAGCACTCTGTCTTCTTGTCAGGATAATTCAAACTGAAGGACTGAACGCAATTTAATTCAATTAAATATTCATGATTTTAGGTAGGGGATAAGTTATATTTTGGAGTTGTAGTATATTCACACCACTTTTCTATTATTTACTTTGTATAAAAATGGTGACTATCAGCTAAAGGGGAAAGCATTTATTTGTTTACTGCTTCCTTGTCTCTGTATGTGATTGTGTGTGGGGGTGGGTGCATGTATTGTCAAGCTTCTTATCTCATCTCTCTAGCTAAACTATCTAGCTATCATCCACCTATTTAATTGTCTGTCTATCCATCTGCCCACACATCCACTCATCCACTAATCCATCCACCCATCCATCCACCAATCATGTATCTATCTTTCCTTCTATATCTGGCATCTATCTGTATATCATCTATCATCTGTCTATCTGCCTGTTTTCTATCTATCATCTGTCTGTCTGTCTGTCTATGTATCTGTGTATCTATCATCCATCTACCATCTGTCATCTATTATCTATCATCTGTCTATCATCTATCTGCCTATCTAAAACTATCTATCCATCATTTATCTATTATCTCTCTCTCTCTCTCTCTCTCTCTCTCTCTCTCTCTCTCTCTCTTTCTCTTACTCACAGTTCTTTGATTCCATTAAGAATAGTCATTTTCCATGGGTAGTCAGCCATTTTCCTTTATTCTTTTGTGACTTTTTCATGCATGGTCTTCGGCTATTTTTTCTTTCATATTTTCATCTGCTTTTCTACTCATTTGTCAGAAATCTCCAGCCTTCACAGTTCTGTGGAAATCTGCTTATAGTTATTACTGTCAGTTCTTCTAATCCTGGGGAGTTGAGATGTGTGTGGAAGGGATGCTGTCATGTGTACATCAGCAATCTCATGAGAACTTGATGTCATGATACCTTAGCTGTTTTTTAAGTTGACTTCTGAAAACATGCAAGCCCATTCCTTCCTCTTCCTTCTGTCACTCATTCTTGCTCAAGAGGAGGTGCCTGTCTTTCCTGCAGAAGAGGAGTCCAGCCCACTCAAGTCCACCATGGTTCATGAGAACTCATACCATGGTCCTACTCCCTACACACACTGGGAACCCAGGCCAGCCTACCCTCCTTGCTTATACACTTTCCAGATGAGCATTTGAAGCCTGCTTTGCTCACTTCCAAACCTCATTTATGTATGCAACAAACAGTTAGAATGTCTAGAGGACTCCATGAAATGGAGGACATCGGCAGTTGTTCATCAATTAGCTCTTTCTTAATTGCCTTTTTAGTTAATGTGGAACTTGCATGTATTTTCTTTTAAGAATGCAGAAGCATGGAATCAGCAAGGACATTTCTGTGAGAAGGCTTCCTCTGTTACAGCAGTTGTAACAGGAATGGTGTCATTTATGTATATATAATTGTACATAAAGCAGGTACAAGACAGCTGGTATAAATCTATAAATACATTTTTATATTTAAAGTAGCATGTAAATAAATGTATAGATTTTTACTTTTCTGTGACTAGTGTTTCAATTCAACACTGTAAATCTTTACAAGATTTACTTGTCATGTTTCATGGTCTATGGTCTGGCCATTTTCACAGCTCTTTAATATTCTAGTGAAAAGATATACTATATGTTAGTATACTATCCATAGGTCCTTGGTTGAATTTCAGTGTTTTAACTTTACATAATGATGTTCTGGATATAATTTTATGTACTTCTTGCTACTTCTGATCCATTTCTTTGAGATTTGGGCTGAGATAAAAAATTGATTGTGGGGCATATGAACTTTGACCTGTTAGGAGATAGAAATATAGTGATTTTCTAATGTTGTACCAGGATTCATATTTGCCACCAATAGAGCATCCATTGCTTGGAACCCTCCTGATGATCTACAATACTGGCAGAGTTAAAAGTCATGCTAGTCTGATAGGGACATAATTTATCATTTT
Organism: Rattus norvegicus; assembly: GCF_021556685.1. Lineage (NCBI taxonomy): Eukaryota > Metazoa > Chordata > Mammalia > Rodentia > Muridae > Rattus > Rattus norvegicus. Next base: position 123,076,619 of record NC_141535.1, read on the forward strand.
AATTTGTATGTCTCTGGATCCTAATGAAGCATGCATTCTGGTTACATTAGTGGTTGTGAAGCTGTCTCTGAGTTGTCTTAGCTTTTTCCATTAGCACATTTTATATGAAACTTCTCTGCAACCTCTGAGAACCAGAACCTTTCAGTTTTGTGTGTTGTTAACACCACAGTAGTGTTCCTTACAACCCACACCACATCTTTCTGAAGCAAATTCTTTCATTTAAGTAAACATAAATCCATTCCACTGGTTTCCTGGCACCAAGGGAAGAGGCTTCCTGGCAGAACTTTCTGATCTTGGCTGGGCTTGTCCAAAAGACAGTGATCTGATGGGACAGGGCCGATCTGTTACTAATCAACATATTGTTTAATTAATGCCTCCTGTTATTGAGTATCTGGCATCATTTCTAATTGTTTGCTATAAGCTGCTCAGTAGTAATGGAGATTCTAATGCAGGGAAATGAAGCAACGTTCTGAACAGTTGAGGCCTTCAGGACAGGGTCTCAACAGCAACAATACAGAGGCATGTTTGGCCTTGTTGTGATTATCTTAAATTTCTCTTAAAGGACTGATAAGAATGTCTACTCTCTCCATTGTTACCTGAGGGGTCCTCGAAGACGTACCTTTTCTTCCCACCCAACACTTTAGTAACCATAGTTTCACTGGTTTCTACAGTGGTGAGTGACTACTGGATCAGGTGTGAGGCCAGCCCAGGGCACACCCACACCAGCAGAAGCCACGCCCACAGCTGCCCCCGCATCTGTTCTTCAAGCCATTCTTTCCCAGAGCAAGGCACAGAGCACGGCTTACCAAGATGGCTGCAGGTGCCTCTGTCTTTCATGTTAGACAATAGATAGGCCCTTTTCTTTTCTTATTTATTTGTTTGTTTATTTATTTATTTTTTAGATAGGCCCTTTTCTTCTCCTGAAAGATCATCTTCACCTTTCACTGGTGTGAGTAAACCCATCCTTTGCTCCAGGGTAGAAACTATTTATTTACTTGTTTGTTTTTGAAAAACCGTGTTTCGTGAATTTAGTTATGAAAAAAAAAACACTTGGAAAGAAGGGCAGTGAGTGCCTCGTTTTCAGCCTATGCAGAAATGTGAGGCTCCCATAGAGAACTGGCCTCAGAAGGCCCTGGCACTGGCTTCTGCACAGGCAGATGACATAATTCTAACACTGGGGAAATGGAAACCAAGCTAGGGAACATTTAACGGGGTTTGTTGCTTTGTTTTCACTATGCAAACAAAGACCTAGGGCTGGCAAGCTGGCTCAGGATACATAGTGTTTGCCATGCAAATGTGAGGCTCCAGTCCAGAGCCACAGAAACCACTTACGTGCCAAGTGAGCATGGTACCTTCATAATTCCAGCCTCTGAACATGGATGTAGGAATTCCCAGGGCAAGCTGGCTAGCTAGATTGTCGGAATCAGGGAGTTCTGGGTTCAAATGAGAAACCCTGCTCAGTCAATATGGTGAAGAACCATGTAGTGTATGTAATTCCTGAAGAAAACAATAGGCCTATATATGTGAACCAGCAGTAACACACACACACACACACACACACACACACACACACATTCATACACATACACATACTTGCATATACTACACACATATATGCACACAGCTCAAACACAAGCATGCACACAGGTCATACACATATGCATGCCTCACAAGCATGCACACATCATATACAAATATACCTACTCAGAGCTCAGACACATGCATGCCCACATCACTTATACACATGCAAGCACACACACAAATATAAACATGAGTGTGCTCAGGGACAAAAGCAGAGACTCCTCACTCAAGACAGATGTAGTCTAAATTCTCTTATTCTCTGCATGACATGTGGAGACATGTGAACCCTCCAACAGCAAGAAGTACATGGGGTGAACGGACATGAAAGCCACCCAGAGCTGAGAGAGCAGCTCCAAGGTAATTAGTAATGCTGATTCCAGATTTCTTTATGGATGAGAATAAATATTGGATTCATTTCTTTGCCAGTTAAAGTCCTTTTAGATAACATATTTGGTGATCACAATGTGAGATGTAACAAATGTTGACAGCACCCCAAAAAAGAGCCCTTGACCATCACCGAAGTCAAATGAGGAGGGGCCCGTCCCATTTCTGCTGTAGAGATAGAGTGTGGTAGTGAGTGAAAGACCTCTAATACTACAGTTTCAGGAATGACTGGAGGGAGCTGAAGTAGGACAGGTTAAGAAGGATGTGTTGGATGGGATACAGGTGAGTGGGGGATGTGTTTGAGGTAAGACACAGGTGAAAGTGGGTATATTGATTACTCATTATTCAAACATTTGAATGTATAATGACAATGGAGATTTATGCTAATAAATGCAGGAAAGAAAAGAAAGCATAGGCCCTCTTAGCCAAGGACCAATGTAGACCAGAACAACGAAGGTCATCTGCTCTCATAGGCCATAGGCCTGTATCTCCTCAGACTTGATATCTATGGGGCTGAAGTAAAGCCCAGGATCAGGTCACAACAAGCACTTCACTGCAGTTTCTGTTCACTCATTCCACTGAGCTTTGTGTTGGTTTTCAGTCCCGGGAAGCCTCATTGCTAAAGCAAGCAGATATAGATGTCCTGCCACCTTGCACTCTGGGGTGAGATTGTCCATGGGGAAATGCTTGACATGTGTCCTGCACTTACAGAGTGGCCCACAGCTCAGAGGGAGGGTGCCCTTGTCTGAAGAATATGTAGAGCTTTTCTGTGGGGAAGATGTCTCAGATAACCATTATCCCCAGTCTGAGACTAGGGACAGGAAGTCCACAAGGTTCCGTGACCTTCCCTTCCTCCTTGTGGGGACTGTTAGCAGCAGTCTTACCTTTACCACAAGAGAAGCTGTCATTGCAGTGTTCCGCTTATTTTGTTGCCATGGCTACTGGGCCAAGGTTATCTCTGCTTTACAATGGAGATGAGATGATCATATAATGCTCAGAAGAAAAGGCCATATTACTATACCAGGTGAAATACATTCATAGCTCTGTCACTTGGCAATTTACCTGACATTGCTCACTGTGAACTCAGGAAGGACTCTAATCATTTGCACATCCCAGTGATCCAGGTAATGGGAGAACCATGTTAGCCTGACTCAGAGAAAGGTGAATAGCAAGAATCCTGAATGTCCTGGTAAGAACACATATGCCATAACACATTTAGTATATCAGAAAACTGCTCAAGGGCCTGCCACACTAGTATAATTTGTATGCACCAGACTAGGCTCATGCTAGGCAAGGTCAAGGGCAAATCACAGCACTTTGCAAATCTCCATCCCAACGATGACGATAAAAACTCAGAGTCCTTTTTATAATTTATAAAATAGATTTACTTATGTGTATATGTGTGAGTGCAGGTGTTTGGAGAGTCCAGAACTAGGCAGAGGATCCCCTTGAAGTAGAGTTTCAAGTGGTTCCACTTGATATAGATGCAGAGAACTGAACTCAGGTCTCTACAAGAACAGTGGGTGTTCTAACCACTGAACCTCTGAGCCAGCTCTACCTCTTCAGACTTTGAAGGTGATAACACAGATATGAAATATATTCTACCATATTCATCAGATGCATTGAAAAGAGCCAGGTACCCCTGGCTCCTGTTGGAGTCTCTGACAAACCCTGGCAGGAATGGGGTATAGAACAGGGACTTACCAGCATACCAGCTGCAACAAAGGTCCAGTCACTGTTTCCTTCCAGAACTTCTAGAACACTAAGCCCAGTAGAGATGAAGGGACTGGAGAAGAGCTGAGTGAAAAGACAAATCAGGCAGACCCTGGGCCAAGGCTACTTTAAATTTTCTGAGGGGAGGTCTTGTGCCTTGAGAAAATTAGCTTCACTAGCATGTCACTTGTGCTAAGTGACAGAGGAATCAAGCCAGCACACCTAGCTGGGTCTCTCTTTCTGGGTTAGGATGTGGGGCTTGGTTAACATGTTCTCCAAGCTTTGTGGCAATAGTCAGCCTATGGTCCATACCTGGGCAGGAGGAGCCTCTGTGTATTCTCACTCTGCTAGAAGCTGTCTCTTCTTAGGGCTTGGTCACCAGAAGGTCCTGTGTTCTTTACCAAAAAAGCCTTGCAAATTACATTCCACAGACAATGGAATGTAGATAGAAATGGGGTTGTGAAGAGTCTTGAGAAGCCCACACCCACAATCCCCTTGGGTCTTTTTTCTCTTAACCCTTGCACTTAAACTCTGTATTGAGTTTATTAATCTCTTTTTGAGAATCTTTGCCTTTATTTCATACTGGATCCTCTCGAAATTCTTTTCGGTACTGAAGCTAAGCCTCCTGGTTCTGTCTGAATGGAGTCCCAGGGGAAACCTGGAACTTCTGGGGCTGCCAGAGCTATGCCTCCTCCCAGCAAAATGTTGTGCCTCGTATAAGCTGACTGAGTGCAAGGATGCCCTGATAGGACAGTATATCATAGATGATGTCTGTCTGGGCAGCGGAACTGCATTCAGAGTTTATTCTACTGGGTCCCTTACGTTCAGACTTCGAGTCCTGTAAAGGTGGCTGTCTACCACATGAAAGCCGCTATGGGAACGAATTAATTTAACAACGGAACCAAGCAGATGAGAGCAGGGCAGAGCTCAGACGCCACTGACCTCAGTATATGTCACATGGTCCTTGAAGTGCTTAATCAGTTAGACAGGGTTTGCAAACAGGTTTTTGAGGGCTCTCTTTTCCTAAAAATCTCCCTGGGTCTGTAGTTTTCATGATGTCAGCACAAAAGGAGTGAGCAGCTTCCAGCCAGTGACTCAGAGGTTGGTCTTTTGTTATCTATTTCCCTCCTTGGGAGGAATAATGCCAGAGTTTTTTTTACCCAAGCATTTCATGCAGACTCAGATAGGTGTACTAATGTCTTCCTCTCTTCTGTATCTCTTTCCCTTTTTTTCCCAGAATTCCTGGCACCTCCCAAATGAAGGACTCAGAATATTTGATTCAGAGTCCACTTTGGGGACATTCAGACTAACACTTCATGCTTGTTAGGGAAACACATGAATGCAACCTGGCACCTACGATTAGAGAGATTTATATTTTATAAATAAATGTTATATATTTATTTTAATATTTTGTAAAATATTTCTGTATTCTTCAGAACATGGACTGAATTACTAGAAAACATATGCAAAGTGTTTAAGACATAATGAAGTTAAATCAGAGGATTAAGTAAGTTAGTGTTTCTATTGCTGAGAGAAAATACCATGACCAAGAAGAAAGTTGGGAGGAAAAGGGTTTATTCAAGTTACATTTCCACATTGCCGTTCATCCCTGAAGAAAGTCACGGCAGGAACGCAAGTAGGGCAGGATCCTGGAGGCCGGAGCTGATGCAGAGGCTATAAAGGGACACTGCTTACTGGCTTGGTCCTCATGGCTTGCTTAGCCTGCTTTCTTATAGAATCCAGGACTACTATCCCAGAGATGGCACTACCCACCATGGGCTGAGGCCTTCAGCATTGATCACTAATTGAGAAAATGGCTTACAGCTGAAGGCATTTCCTCAACTGAGGCTCCTTCCTCTCCGATGACTCTAGCGTGGGTCAAGTCAACACAGAAAAGCAGCTAGTGCAAGTCGTAACACCTAACATAGAACCAAATGGAAGGAAGTACTTGAGACTCAGAGTTGTTGACTTCTATACAGAATTTAAACTCCAAGATTCTCTAATGTTAATCATTTCTTGCAGAACCCATGGCCTTTTGGGAAATTCTCTAAAAGGTCGGAGCCCTGTTCCCCTAGTAAGCCCATCTAGCTAAGGGCCCTCTGTCTCTGACTCCTCCCTTTATAAACCAAACAACTGACAACTACTACTCAGTCAGAATTTGGCTGCCTCTTATTACTTCTGGGTAGAGGTTAATAGTTTCATTTGCATGCAAGCTGGTTACTGGGAAAGGACAATCTTCCAATTCCATGGTTCATTGCCTTCTTACCTGATGGTGGATATTAGAGACTGGCAGTGGGAAGATAACACAAGAGAATGCATTTCCTTGAAGCTTTGAAACTGCTTTGAGAGGAAAACTTTGCAGTGCTTCACAATGGAGCTTTTCCCTTCATCTGCCCTAAGTGGAAGGGATGAACTTTTACAAAAATGATCTGTCATAACTGCAGGATAAAAGTGACTCTCAAAAGGAGTCTCATACTTTAGTTCCTGGCAGATGAATACAGCACAATCTACAATGTGTGTGCCTTTGGAACATTAACAGACAGAATGTTCATTTCCTATAATTACTCTTGCTTTTTCCCATTGTGTTCTGGACTGTGTGACTCGAAGATTAGATGGATTTGATTTTCTTCCCCAAATGATTTGCAAGGTCCAGTACAAAATGCCCCTGTGTGATGGATTTGCTATTTTTACATGTATATAATCCAATTAATATTTCAGAGTAGGGCACGAGTCACCTGCAAACTCATGGAAAAGCTCTTGGTAGGTTGTGGTCCTAAAACTGACTCATGTAGAAAAGAACACTTTTCCATCTAGTTTTAAATTGTGAGATTCCTGGTACTGAATCGTCATGACTTAAAATACCACATATACAAAATATGCAAACATCAGATTTTCAGGAAAATATACATATATGGTAGTGCTTCATATACCTATGTTTTCTCAAAGGCATTTTTTGAAATGTTTGTCAATTAAATATTTACTGTATTTTTAAACCTTTTTAAAATTAAATTTTTGTGTTATAAAATTGAACATGAAAATGGCTTCCAAATAAATGCAGGCAAGGATATTTAGTTAAGAAAATGATTAAAAGTGAATTGAGTGTGCATGACATGAACATGATAATTTTAAATTACATGAAATCTGCTCATTCAATTACATGTGTTCAATGTATGGAAAGATTTGCCAGTCATAGTCTGGATGGATCTGTAAGGAAGTGGTTACTAACCAAACAGAAGTTGTGTGTCTTCTGCATTACAGAGGACTGGGTAAGTTACCTGTCTCATTAACAATGAAACTGCAGGCAGGGAGGGTCTATTTTGGACTGGGAGACCACAGTCCATCTCGGAGAAGTCACAGATGTCCGGTGCCAGGCAACTGGTTACATTGCAGTCAGGAAGTAGAGAGAGATGGATGCTGGCTGGTGCTTGGCTCTTTTACCTTTGCATTTTGTTCAGGCCTTCAACCCCTGGTATAGTGCTGCCCACAGGCAGGATGGAGCTTTCTCCTTCAGCAGAGCGAAAAACTCCTTCCCAGTCACTTGTTTCCATAGTGATTGAAAGTTCCATCAATCACAACCATCCTGGGTATCAGAGAAACAACCACCTTTGAGGCATTCCAGTTATAATATCTGAATCTCGGCACAAACCCACCTTACATTCATCCAAATATCATCAATTCTTCCTGTTCTATCTATTCCTCTATGCTCTGAGACATTTATTTATAATTACAACAGAAAGAGCAACAGTTATCAGTTTTGGACATTACACCCAGAACATCTAAGCTTTTCTTATACTACTATAACTGTAGAATTCAAGGACACTTCCCCTCCTTTCTATTTTCAGTGTGTTCAGCTTAGCCTTTACTCTGTAGAGTTTGTTTGCAGTGCTTGAGATCCTACCCAGAGCCTTGTGCTTGCGAAGCAAATGCTTGCTGTACCACCGAGCTGCATCTTCTCTCTGAAATCCTGGCTTCTGTAATTCACGTATCAGTGCTCATTGGGCCTTATAGGCCAACATTTTCATTAAACAACAGTGAATCTACAAGTTTCAGGGAAAACGTTCCTCCACAGCCAAAGAACAGTACTCTTTTGTAAGTACTGCGTTTGCAAAGCTCAGTGCTTCAACAGTTTTTGCCAGATAAATAGAATTGAAATATTGTTGGACGCTCACTTGGGCTTGAGTACAACAGTAAAGCAGAGGAGACATGCTTCCTCACAAGTCTCAGGTTATAAAAATAACTCATCTGACTTGGATATCTGTGAAACAGTAGACCAACCAAACCTTATTTAACAGTTTATCTATGGTCATAAATTGCTATCCCTATTAGAAGGAAGGGTTCACGTTCACAATATCAATTTCAATGATGATCACATTTGTTCACATTAGCCCCTGACACTAAAGATGCTGTGATTAATCTTGATGGTCAGCTTGATGGGATTTAGAATCACCATGCAAACAAAGCCCTGGGCATGCCAGTCACAGAGTTTCTAGGGTCAGTTAACTGAGGTGGGAAGTCTCAGCCTTCATGTGAGCCCAGTCCCAAGACTAAATAAAAGGGGGAGAGTGAGTGTCACTTGCTGCCTAGGCATATATGCAAATTAATCACACACACCCCTATCCCATTCTACACTGATACTGTCCTGTCCTCTGGCCATGACAGTCTTGCTCTAAAACTCTGAGAAAACTGATAGGCATGCTTAATGGCCTCTCTACCTGCCACTGTGTGATGCAGACTTTAACACACAACTTTCTGAAAGGAGAACTCAGCAAGAGGGTGTCAAGGCACCCAGTTGATTCCAACCTATGCAGGAAGCACTCCAGGACCTAGTGTTGTCTGAGTTATCTCCTGCATCTGCAAAGCTGAAATTCTAGCTGCAGATAGAAAGCATCTCAAGCTTGTATGAGGCTCTGTGCTAGCTTCTGAGCCCTTCATTAGTACATCAGGCAGCAGAGCCTCTGGGTCTTTCTCCCAAACCATCACAACCTACATTGTTTTCTGCCTTGTGTAGCCCCCAACCCCTCTCCAGGACTCTGACTATTCAGATGTATCCATCATAGGAACATAAGGTGGAGTGAAGTGTGGTGCATATCATGATGGATAGGAAACAGAAAACTAGGGATTACAAGAAGAACCTAGGGAGAGAGATCCACCCAAGGGCATGCCACCCATGACCTATCTTCTCTAATGAGGTCTCAACTCTTGGCAATGTGGTCTTATTACAAATCTATCACTGGTGGGATTCATTGATTAGGCCTGAGTCTTCACATACTGATTGTTCCTCCTAATGCTGCCATAGATACACAAATGTGATTTTTCTGGATGTTTCCTAATCAAAATTATACCATTATAGAAAAAAATTGAAAATCAAATTTTAAATGTGCCAAACTCAGAAATGCAAAACTTAAACATGTTTTGGAAAGCATGATCCTGCTTACTGGAGGATTGCAAAGTATGTCAAACTATAGGTAGAAACAGAGGCATTTAAGTTCTTTGTAATTATAAAAAAAATAGAGAGAAAAGAAAAAAAGAAAGAACCAATATAATCATGAACCTGTGATACAAAATTCTTAAAGATGGATCTCATGTGACCTTCATGATGGTGTTGCAGGCTTATCTGTTAGAATAAGGCTTTGAATGAATTATCTAAGAATTATAATACAGAGTTTCAGATTACAAAGAAGTACATAGAGTCTAAAAGGCAATGTGTTGATCAGTAGTTTCAGAAAGTTTTAAAGTGGGTTGTAGACATGTACATTCAACTACTGTATAGAGTCTCAAATCAACAAAGCAAAGGCTTAATGTATGAGTTTAAAACAACATCTCGGGGGTTGGGGATTTAGCTCAGCGGTAGAGCGCTTGCCTAGGAAGCGCAAGGCCCTGGGTTCGGTCCCCAGCTCCAAAAAAAAAAAAAAACAAAAAACAACATCTCAATGATTTTGTCATAGCCATGGTCTGCCTAAGCAACAAACAGTTAAGATTAGTAAATGTCTCATTAGTGATAATGAATTTTCAACAAAATAAAAGGTTCCAATAAGAGGTATTGTTAGTATACTAGTATTATCTCATGAGACATCCATCATTCTGTTCTATAACAATTTAATATTTGTTTTTGTGAAACAAGTGTGTACCACAGCAGGTCTTGGATCATTAATTAGGACACTGTTGTAAGAGTGGTTTGGGGCTCTGCATTGTAGATCATTCATGTCACATTCTAGCAGAGAAGATGTTTCTACCATATCCACATCTTGTGCATTGATAGGAATCTGGATTTGAATGTGACGGTGATGGATGGATTAGTTTGACGGAGGAGGTTTTTAGGCAGTCTAGCATTCAGGCTGTGGCATGGTTACTGCTGGCTGCTTCTGGTCCAATTCACAATGACAATCTGGAGAGAGTATAACATGCTGGGAAAACATCAGAGCAAAAAGAATATTTCCTTCATAGTTACACAAATCCATGATTAAGGTTGATGTTATTGAGACCTGTCATGGAATATATAATTTAAAATGATATTGAAGATAAATAAACCCTTCCCAGGAAAGAGCAGTATTAGCTGAAAAACCAACAGATCCAGAGTGTGATATAAATATTTTATAGTTAAGAATGGAGTATAAATGATATTAATCATGTGTGTGATAATTTTAAAGTCATGTGATATAACTTATTTGAAAAAAAAATACAAAACAAAATAAATATATTGAAGTCAGAGAAAGATAGTCTCCTGATTGAGCAACGAGAACCAGAGTACACAGCATCAACTGTCAATACTTAAAGTAGGTAAAAGTATCGAAGGATTTATTTGATCTTTTAAACAGTGATGCTATCACAAGAAATAAACTGAATAGATAGAAAATAATTAAAGTATAAAAAAATAAAAATTCCACAATACTTCTTATCAGAGAGTCTGTTATATATCCAATTCAATTTGTTCTGGGTTTTTTTGGTAACTTATTTGCATAAGACTCAATATTATAGAAATAACCTTTAACAGAATAAAATTTACTTCTTAATTTGTCGGAAATGCCTATAAACAAAGCTTATGATAGAGATATTTCTAACAGTTGTTATTACTATTTCGATTTCTTTTACCTTTCTCTAGGCTTTGGAGATATAGCATTGAATACCCTTCTGTAAACTCTGTGGAAGACCAGTACAGTAATCAAGGTCTCAGGGAATATTCAGAGTTCACAAAGCATCTTAAAACAGGGATCTCTGCTTAGACTTGATGTAGTTAAGGATCCTGTGGAGACTCTCACGCATTGGGGATATTGGTGTCCTAATTTTTCAGCACTGGATTAGAAGCACTGGGTCTCAGTTTTGAGAGCTCATGTTTCACAGCTGATCCTAGACAAACTTGAGGAGGTAGGACTAAGCGAAAGGACTTTCAGTAGTAAACAGGTAAACTAAGGCACTCTTCCAGAAGAACTCTCCTCTCTCATGGAGGTCAGTGCTTGTGAGCTCTATATCTTTTAGGGCTGTTTATAGTTTCCAGTGATGTGGGACTATAAACTGTCCACATCACTGGAAACTGGGATTTTCCTCTCTTTTGTGTTGCATGAAACTTCAGTTTTCTTGTTTGCAAATCTCAGAACACTTACCTCCTGTACCCCCTTCTCTATGTCCCTCCTGTGTAAAAGGTGAAGCCATGGAGGAAGTCTCACTCTCAGAGCTGTGACTAAGGGACCCTGAGGGTCCTGTCCTTCAAGTCCTTCTGCAGGATAGAGAGAGCTCAAAGCCCCATTTTGTGACCCTCAGTGTCTGTGACTTCCAGCCAGCATCAGACAATGCTCAGGACTGTACAAACCCTGACTCATGACCCTGTGTTTGGTAGAGGCCAAAAGAAAAATTTAAAAATGTCTTGCACTGAGCTGGGAGAAGGAGTATAAGAAAAACAAAATATAAGAAACAGAAATGTGGTATGCTGTGGTTTGAATGTAAATGTATCTTGTACCCAACTGACAGCACTATGGGGGAACTTAAGGTGATAGAGGCTTGCTTGAGACCAGGGACATGGGCCATCTTGGGTAGGCCTTAAGGCATTAGAGCAGGGTCATAGTTCCTGTCTGATCTGGTCTCTACTTCTTGATTCTAGATGCAATGTGACAGTAGCTTTCATCCCTTTGATAAAGAACTTTCTTGCAACTGTAGTTAAACCAACCCCCATCCCTCCTTTATGTTGTGTTTTCCCCCCCAGTTATCTTTGTCACAGCAAGAGAGCTAACCAGTGCCTTATGCTGACTGCCATGTGAGTTGGTGTTAAATGAGCAAATAGATGGAGAGAGTTCTTCAAGTATACAGGCCCTTCTGCTGGGAGATGGAGAATTAGCCCTTCCTATGGATAAGCCTCCTTGTTGGTTGTCATCTCTGAAGCTATAAACACACAAACAACAAATACAGACACAATGTGTTGTATTGACATATTTGTGCATTCACACATACATGTATATGACCATAATAATCAAAGAGGAGGAGGCTATAGGCTGACAGTGGGGGGGCATGAGAAGGGATAGAGGGAAGCAAGGGAGGGGGGAAAGTGATATAATTCTATTTTGGTTAAAAGCATATTATAATTTATCCAGTCCTCTTATTTGGAAAACATCTGTGATATTGTAGCCCGTGCTGATGTCAAGCGATGGCAGATGGTGTATTGTGAGCAGCGTCCTTTGCTGCTGACTGTGGTCATCAGTCTTCAGTGGACACCATCGGACCTTCGCTTATTTATAGAAAATTTAGCCAGGGAAGTTCAGCGGCCTCTTGCAGTTTAAGTGCCAGAATGAGGACGTAAGCTAGGGTCTGTGTCTACAAAAGGCGGGCAAGCCCTGGCATGTCATGCTAATTTAAAGTGATTTCCGGGTTTTCCTGAGAAGAGCCTTTCAGTAGCCTGTGGAAAATTAAGAACTTTCTGGATAATTAAATAGCCAGCGGTATTACTTGCATGTAAATCTATGCAGTTAGCATAATGATGTCTGCTTATCATCCAGAATATATCTAATTAGAAGACATTTAATCTTAAATGCCTCACAAGCCCTTTGAAGAGAAACATGTTGCAGTGGTTACAATCGCGGCAGCAGAGAATCCCAGCTTATCCAAATTTCTTATCCAATCCAGAAGGTCCCTTTAAAAAGTAGGGCATGTTATAAAGTTACTCGGAAGTTATCACTGATTGGATGTGAAGTATCCCTCAGTGCCAAGCTGCAGATGAGAAACAAAGCTTATTCTCCTAGCCATGGCCAAACTCACCCGTCAGCAAACTGCATGGGAAAATAAAAGCTAATCTCGAAGAAAGGGACTATTTCTGGCCATTCTTCTCATGTGTGCTAGTGGGCCAAAGGCAGAGGTCGAATGTATTTTTCTGAGATCGTACGATGTTTGTTTTCTTTTTCCTGACTGTGGTATTTCAGGCTGTGTTCAAATTTCCTGTCTTCTCTCACACAAGATAAAAAAGAACAGGGTGTGGGGATTGCTCACAATTTTTAAGAAAGGCACATGGCTTAGAACAAGTTTCCTTTCTCTGGTCAGCATCATTACTCTGAAAGAACGCACAAGTTGATACAGGCTGTTGAAATGACATCACCTCAATGACACTACGTGTTCAGCGATGATGCATTTTTGATAATCAGTTTAAAATTGTAGCAGTAACTACTTGTCCTTTGATGCATGCTTCTTGCACTTGGCTTGTCCCTTTGGGGTTGAGTTTTTGATGTTTTGTTAGCTTGTATTGGCGAAGGACCACTTGTAACGTGCAACGTGCCCTAGCATTTTAAACACGATACAGCCTAGTGGTCAGCACCTCTGGGATGAGGTGCTGTGTTCCATGGCACTCACAGTGCATCCTGGAACTAAAGAGACAGCCTAAAGCAAGTAACGTATGGCCATCAACACATACGCACTAGCTGATTAAGACAGAGGCAAAGGGATTGCCCATGAGAAGCATGACCTACATCTTCAAGGGTTCCAGATTATTTTCCCGAATCATGAGAGGTACAGTCTGCACACACCATAAACTGCACAACAGAGCTAAAAGGAAAAAGCAAGCTCCACGGCCATCCCCTCCCCAGCTGCCGTAAATCCAGTCGCCATGCACAGACAGGTCCTTCAGGGAGGGTAGCATGAATTGTAAATCCTTGAACAGCCTAGATTATTTAAGCAATTTGTTTCACTGATCCCTAAAACATTCTGTGGGACGATTTTAAGTTCTCTTTCCATGGTCCACAGTGAGTGACTGGAACGGGGCCAGGGGGGAGGGGTGGAGAATCCTCTGTAAGATCGACTCAACGCTGGCTTTCATAGCTTTGTTTGTTTGTTTGTTTTCCAATAGGATCATTGCTTCTTGCACATGGAATATAATATTAAAGTTTTTAAATTACAGAGAGACTTTTCTGGTGTAAGTTAGTGAGTTTAAATTTAACATCCTTTCAAGGTCTAGAGATGGCCGGTGATGTTTAAAGGGGGCACACAGCTTAGAAATAGTTTTCCTTCTCTAGCCAGCATCAAGCCGACTGCATTGTAAATACTTAGAATATCCTGAACAAAAATTAATATTGATTTTTGTCAGAATGATGGAACAGCTTCAGATTGTGTGCTGCGCTGCAGCCACGACAGCATTTCACTGCAATGCGTAATGCTGGTGGGGCAGCATGGCTCACTAGAGGATGGGTGTGTGAGAGTTGGAAAGGAGATTCTGAGAAGCCAGCCCAGTCCCTGTTCCTGTGTATACAGCTTGGTAACCTATTGTAGAACAGCCCAATGTTCATGCTAACTCTTCAATTTAAAATAACAAAGCTTCCCTTTTGTCGTATGTATTTATTTTGTGCATGTGTATGTTTGTATCATGGTAGGTGGAGGTCTGAGGACAAGGTGAGGACTTAGTTTTCTCATTCTACCGTGTAGCTTCTGAGGCTAGAACTTGGGCTATCAGGCTTGGCAGCAAACCACTTCACCTGCTGAGGCATTTATCTGCTCTACAACTCCAAATAAAAAGTTTAATCCCAGGGCAACAGAATATCTAAACTGACAGTTATGATATCACCAATGGGACCTTGAACTATCTGAAAACGAGAGAGAGAGAGAGAGAGAGAGAGAGAGAGAGAGAGAGAGAGAGAGAGAGAGAGAGAGAGAGAGGGAGAGAAGGGAGGGAGAGGGAGAAGGAGAGGGAGCGGGAGAGGCTTAGAAAACCACAGCTGTTTACAGTCACCAGCCATCTCTTGATGGTCAGGATGCCCTCTTTGTGATTAAACATTCTTGAAATGGCAGCTCTTTGTTCTTGCTGTACAGGACACTGAGGCACTAACCCCACACACACGTGTTGTGATGAGGTATAATCCCATGCACATGAACTGTAAGAGACAGCACAGAACTGGCTGATTTGACTAGTTCTGAGTCAACATCTATAGTCTATGAGGAGGGAGTTTCTGGTTTATGTTAATTGAGGTGGGAAGACCATCGTCCACATAGGCAGAACGGCCCTATAAGCTGGTGTCCTGCACCGAATAAAGAAGAGAGACAAACGAGCTGCAGCATCCATCTCTCCTGATTCCTGACTGCAGACGTGATGGGACTTCTGCCTGCCACTCTGTCACCAGGTCTTCCCTACCACCGTGGACTGCCCCCCGGCCCCGAACTATGAGCCAAAACAAACTCTTCCTCCTGTAGGCTGCTTCTTGTCAGGTATCTAATCTAAGCAAGAAGAAACCAACCCTTTATGCTCATCAACAGCTGAGAGTCAACTGCTCTGAGACAGTGTCTGTTTCAAAGCACCCAGTTTGTTCAAGGACTCAACCTCCTGATTTCTCTTTTCATCACAATTCACAGAAGCTTTCCTTTGGGTTACCTTATGGCTTAAGTTGAAATGTCTATGCCCTTAAAACGTCAATCTGGATGCTTCTATTTTTGCTAAGCAATGTTCTGAGACTTCCAAATACAACATCAACAACAAAAACAAAAAGAATATGACCTTAGAGAGTTCACAGCTATTTGAAGATGACAGATGATAGACAGGCAGCCAGGCAGACAGACAGAAAGACACACAGACAGATTTTTAAGGGCTAGAAAGATGGCTCAGTGGGTAAAAATACTGGCAGCTCTTCCAAAGATTCTGGTTCAATTCCTAGAACCCACATAGTGGCTCACAACTGGCTGTAACTCCAGTTCCCGGGCATCTAATCCCCTTATTGTAAGGTATTTGATCTCAGGAATAAGAAAAGTAGTCAAACCTTTATGCTCTTTTCCCTGCTGTGGGCAAGGGGCAGAGGATACACATGTGGTGTACAGACATAATGTAGATGCAATATCCACAAACTTAAAATGAAAATAAAAGACATCTGTAGTCTACTAGCTTGCTTATTATTTTTAAGAATCCAGAAATGTTCTTAAGTTTCCTATGTGGAGCAGAGAGTGACTCAAGTGACCTTCTCCTCCTGGAAAAGGATTATGTGGTGATATATATACATGCATATATATGCACATATAGTAAAGTTTGAATTAACAAAAGGAATTGAGACTATCCAAATAAAGAAGAACTATAAGTAGAATCAAACAAAAAAAAACCAGATGAGAATATTTGGTAATTGTAACCTGCATACTGGGGAAGTAGAAATCTAGAAATAGAATTCAAGAAAAGGTTTCAGAGAATGGTGAAGAATGAGAATTGAAATAGAAGTCAAGGTATGCTGTGGGTTTTATGTGTGCGTGAGTGTTTATGAAAATATATGCTATATCCATAATTTATAAGCACACACATATGCAATGTTCTGTCAGGTACACGGGCATGCTGAAAACAAGTACTAGGGTTACATGAGTGTTAGGAACACATACAGATCTTGGGAGCTCAAGGAAGATTGATAAGAGAGTTTGCAGCTGGGTGTGTGATAGGCAAGGTAACAGGACAGGAGGAAAGGCAAGTCCTGAGAACACCCCAAAGGCAGCTGCTCTCCACTGGCTCCCACAAAGCCCACCTTAAGAAACATTCACAGAGTACCACTGCCCTTTTACCCATTCAGTGTCTTAACTTCATTACATTATATACATATACACATACATATATAAAACAGACTGGATTATGGGTAAGGCTGGTTTCTAAGAAAACCTCTGTCTATTCCAGGAATAAGATGGCCCCAGATTAACTCAGGGTGATCAAGAACAGGACTTAACCCCCAGATACCAGACACATGTCTTTACAGTGTGGTCTGGTCTGCCTTCTGTTCTGGAGATGGCAGTGACTATCTTACTTGCTAAAGTAAACCCAGACTTTGTGCCCATTCTGCCTGTGAATGTGTGGGAAATATGAGAACTGAGAATGCTGAAGTGGGATTAGAGGGAGGTAGAAGTTGTCATCTTCATCCATGTGTGGTCATTCCAAGGGATGTGCTGCACTGTGGCATGCCATGATACAGTCACAGAGGTTGCTTTGTTTAAATGTTCTGTTAATTTCTTCGACTCGAGCTGTTTCTTTCATTATTGATTTTTACAGAGCTCTTTGGTAAAATCTTTCAAATGTCACTGCATTCATGACTTAAAAATATGTATCTTATAAAGGAAGTAGTAATTTTAGGGCATGTGGGACCTTGTTACCAGACAGGCATAAGAAA
Organism: Rattus norvegicus; assembly: GCF_021556685.1. NCBI lineage: Eukaryota > Metazoa > Chordata > Mammalia > Rodentia > Muridae > Rattus > Rattus norvegicus. The sequence goes on from NC_141535.1 coordinate 123,093,883, forward strand.
TGGTAAGGTTCACTATGCTCAAACACTGGGAGTCTCGGAATTGAGAAAGGCAGGAGTGGAACCCTTTCCTACCTGCCTCTACCTGCTCTGGAACAGTAACCATGACAACCCCACTGAGGACCATGGGCACTGGGTCACATAGCATAACCCCTGGAGTGCTTCTCCATGCTAATGAGATATCTAGATAACCCGAGCCTTCAGCCAATGAGCTTCCCTTCCTGAGTATTCTTTCTGCAAAAGGTATTTAATACTTGAATGACTGAGAATAAAGTGTATGCATTTACATCCACCATCAAGTAAACCAATATGAATAAGCAAGGATTGGCTGTTCATTAAGGATTGCTGTGCCTTAAAGAACTGTGCCTAAAACTCCCGAGGAAGGCCTTCTCTCCTCCAGCTCCTCTGGTATATGTGGCCCTCATTCCCCTTCAGATCAGATTTTGCTCCACCCAGAGGAAAAGGTAGACCAGCAGAAACACATCCCTTCCTGACTCCAAGAAGTACCCAGGTACACAAGGGTCCCACTGTTTCTCCTTCCAGTCTGATGGAGAGCACAGACTTCCTTCTGCCTCCCGAGTGGCTGAGTGCTGGTGGCGCCCCTGGTGGAGAGGCAGAACTCTGTGTGGCAAGGAATTAGCATTAACTTCAAATCCTTTTGAAATTAGAACTTTGAATGAAGGGCAGGGCACTTCTTCAGCACGTACATCTGATGTTTCTCCCTATGGATGTTACTCACAGCAGACACAAATCTAATAACTCAGTGGTATATAGAATTAACCTTGTGTGCACCAAACCTTGATGGCAAAGGACTTCATAAATACTACTTCCTCTTTGTAAAGATAGCTTAAACCCTATCCAAATAAATAGACACCAGATCTATTTCTTTTCTAGCTATAGGCGTAGCACTGAAAGGTAGTTTTATTTGGTAAGCCATCTTTTTTGCCAGTTGAAGACATCTGATCAGGTGTATTTTATGGACCCAATAGCTGCATTAATTGATCTTTGAGTGGTAATTCACACCAGTAGATATTGAGTCAGTTTAGACCCGGTCATAATAGACGAGGCAACAGAAAGCCTGTTCATCAATTTTAGAATTTGTGAATCACACATTTTTGGGAAAAAATCATGATTTTAACTTCTTTATTTTGTCATTGGGATATTCATACAAATGCACTTACGTACACACATGCAGTATCTTTCTTTGGCCTCATATGTGAAGGGCAGCTCTTGTTTTTAGCGGGATGACACTTAGAGTACTAAAATAGTGATTAGCATTAATTACATAAACTGTACCTACAAGCTGAGCTTTTAAGTCCGTGAAGATGCCATTTCCATTCTAATCTGTATCACAGAGACCTCATGCATTTAACATGAAGCAGATGCACATTATTTGCCATTCATTGCACACATCGTATGTGACCTCAAGAACATGCCCACATATCTCATGCTTATAAATAGATATACCACTAATCATTAATGAGAGGGAGCACTGCTCATTTCTGACCACTCAGGTGGAGCCTATTAATTGTGAATAATTCAGGCAGCAGCACAGAAATTCCGAGTTCTGCTGATGCTGAACTGACTAAAAGGACCAGCAAAGTCTCTTTGGCTTCTGATGTTTCCAGCTGTTTGAACAGTTTTCTCACCAGAATTTACTCTGTACCCTCTTTCTTCCTTCCTTCCTTCCTTCCTTCCTTCCTTCCTTCCTTCCTTCCTTTCTTTCTTTCTTTCTCTTTTACTGGATATTTTCTTTATTTACGTTTAAAATGTTATCTGCTTTCCGGGTTTTCCCTCTGGAAACCCCCTATTGCATCCCCCTTCCCCTGCTTCCATAAAGGTGTTCCCTCACCCACCCACTCCCTCCCGTCTCCCTGCCCTGGCATTCCCCTACACTGGGGCATTGAGTCCCACAGGATCTCTCCTCCTATAGATGCCAGACAATGCCATTCTCTGTTTCCTATGCAGCCGGAGCCATTGGTCCCTCCATAAGTACTCTTTGGATGGTGGTTTAGTCCCTGGGCACTCTGGGGTGTTTGGTTGGTTGATACTGTTGTTCTTCCTATGGGGTTGCAAATCCCTTCAGCTCCTTCAGTTCTTTCACTAACTCCTCCATTGGGGACCCTGGTCTCAATGTATCATACTGCCACCATGCAAGCTAATTTGAGTGCTCTATCTGCATGTACACCTGCATGCCAGAAAAGGGCATCAAATTCCATTTCAGATGGTTGTGAGCCACTATGTGGTTGCTGGGAATTGAACTAAGGAACTCTGGAATAGCAACCAGTTCTCTTGACCTCTGAGCCATCTCTCCAGTCCATGCAAGTTAATTTTATATTAAACAAGATGATGATACACAATCCTAGAAGGCAATTGTGCCATAAAAGGTAAATTGCTAGTCATGGTAACCAATATCTATCATCTCAACCACCTGCAAGATAGAGGCAGGAGGATCAGAAGTTCAAGGCCAGCCTTTGCTACATGGGATTCTGGAAGCAAATATGGGATAAGGAAGGCCTTATCTCAAAAGCAAAAGTAACGAATAAAATCCCCTAAGCATGACAAAGCACAAAACTATGTTACGAAATCAAGTGCTGATGAACCACTTCAGCAATGACAGAATACCAGCAAATTGTAACCATCTCTAAAAATGATTCTCTCAGGTTCTCCCGCCCCGATTTCTTGCTAAACTTAAGAGAAAGCAGAAGATGAGATCACAAAATTCACATCAAGTTTATTGTAAGTTGTTAATTTTGCACTATTTTGTTTAATTTCATGTTTTGTTTCCCCTCTGGGGCTAGAACGCCTGAACAAACACAGCAAATTTAGTTCTAATGAGAACAATAAAAAGTTATGTGGCTCAGAAGCAGCACGCTGAAACATGAGTCTGGAGGTACGTTTGCCAAAATGGACATGAAAAACTCCTTCTGTGTAAAAGCCATTACTTAATGTTGTTATAGTGGTGGTTATTTTGACGGTGGATGTCCATCTCGCTAAGTGTTTGCAAAATTATATTATGTCCATTATGATAATCTCATTGTCTTACTAGTAGAAATCACACGCCCATCAAGATGGCCAATTTCATGCCCTCTGTTGCCAGTGAAAAAGTGCACTTAGGATTTCAAATATATTAGAAAGATTACTAGGCGTGATAAACATACTCTATAGCGCAAATTCTTTAAGCCAAGTCTATAGCAAGTCCTTGCTTCAACACTAACAGCAACAATAATTAACTATACATATGTATCATATGTGGTCACACATATAACGTCCAAGTTGTGTAGAATCATCATGGTTTGCTAAAGTATACAGGGCCTTCTCAGAACTTACTGGTGAAATTCAAAAAAATTCTAAAAGCAAGCCTGATAACCTGGATTTGACCTCTAACATCCATGTTTTAAAAATAAAACAGGGGAGATGTGGTGGATCACAGCTGTTCATTCTGTCTTTCCTACAGTGAGAGCGAAAGGTAAGACAGGACAGTTGGTGGCCAGGTAGCCTGGGCCTTGCTGCTCAGCCTTACAAACAAGAGACACCTTGCCTCAACAAGATTGAATGCAAGAACCTATTCCCAAAAGTTGCCTCTGACCTCCACACATACGATTTCTCATGCATAAGTCACCACACACACACACACACACACACACGCGCGCGTGCGCACGCGCACACACACACACACACACACACACACATGCACGCACACACACAAAGAGAGAGAGAGAGACAGACAGACAGACAGAAACACACAGATAGACGCAGATACACACACATTTACACATACGCACATACCCAATAAAAATTTAAAAAGTATTGCACTGATCACAATTCTACAGAAATGTCATAACAAACAGTGAGTGTTTAAATGTGTGACTTAACGGACGATATAAACCCTGCTTAAGCTACTTCTGCAGTCAACCATTCATTAAACAAACCTACGTCATGTGAATAGATTCCTTCAGGCTCTGCCCAAGAAATGACAACAATCAGTAACATGCTCTCTATCCCTGAGTTGGGAAGGAAGGTTCACAACTAGGAGGAAAATATTGGTTTTAATATATGAATGTATGTACCTGAGTAGGTAGTTTTGATTATGTTTACTTATTGTATATATTGGGGGTGTTTTCACAGCACTACTAATGAACTTTTAAGAACTATATTCTTAACAACTTTCCAGGTATACAACAGATTACTTTAACAACAGTCACTTTTGCACTTATTCTCCACCTAGCGTAAATGTTGTATCGTTTTTCCAAAAAATTCATTTTATCTATTAAAAACAGTAACTGTCAAAAGCAAAGTGGGAAAGGAGTGCATGCATGCACGCCAACAACCTCTCACTGCTCTCAGAGTCATTCTGGGTTTGCTGTAGAGGAACTTTTTTAAACCTGAACTTTCACTCGAAACTAGTTTTTGTGTGTATATCTAGAATATTTATTATTATTATTATTATTGATGATGATGATGATGATGATGATGATGATGATGATAGTGGTGGTGATAGTGGTGGTGGTGGTGGTGGTGGTGGTGGTGGTGGTGGTGGTGTGTATGTGTCTGAGTGCCTGGTGTATGCATTCAGATGCCCATACAGGCCAGAAGAGCATATCAGATCACCTAGCCTTTCAGGTGTCTGTGTGTCACTCAATATGGGTGAGTGCCGGGAACTGAACTGGGATCCTCTACAGGAGCAGTAAGCTTCTTAACCACTGAGCCACCTCTTAACCCTGTGCCCCTTCATCTATAAGAAAGTATCCAGGATTAAGTGTATGGATTCATAGGAAGCTATGCAGTAATCTAAAAATCTGCCTCACCTCTTAACCAACCAATGTCAAAGAAAGATATTCTCTACTGAATAATCAGCTTTCCTTGGGTTATGTTAAACTCTCGATCTCCATCATTCAATGTAGTATTAAGCCAAGCTAGATTTTTTTCTCAGACATAGCAAATCTGTATGCAAGGCATTATATTAAAAATCATTTTTAAATTTAATATAACTAAAATCATAAGAAAGCTATTAAATAAAAATTGTTCTGGTGACTCTATTTGTCTTTGGCAAGTATTTTAAAAGTCTTATGTTGTGCAAGAGTGTTTATGAAGTGTCAGCTTTACTGTGTGCATTGTGTATATTTGTGTCAGGCTTGGGAATTTTGCCAGGTTGGAAGATTTGATTTTTTTATTGTGGCATGATTACTTATCTTTCTTCCATACCTCAAGCTTGTGGTAAATATTATGTTCACATTGTCTCTACTTCCTAATGGTATCATGGGCTGTGGTCCACTCCCGTGGCAGGATGACACACTTGGTTTATTTCCTGCTGTAGCTCTTTGATGCTACTTACTCCCTGCTTTGTCCGGAGCTGAGCTCACAAGCCCTGTCTTATATTTTTGGTTGTGAGCCTAGACTTTAACGGCTGAGCCATCTCTCCAGGCCAGTCTTTTCTTGATTCATACCTCTCATACCTCTACTAGTTCTTTCCAGCCTCCCCTTGTACCTACCAGTGTCTTTCTGTCAAACTACATGCAGCCTCCTACTTTAAAAGATCTTATTATGTTCACCAAAACCTGAAGGATGAGAAGATGAGGGATATGCATATTTGGATTATAGTATATTGTAAGTTTTACTCCCCTCAATTAACTTCAGTAAAATGTATTGATGAGTAAAGATTACTTTTATCTATGACATGCAATTTTAAGCCAAAGGAAGAAGCCATAGAGGAATGCTTCTTATCGTCTTGGTAGATATAGCAAGGGACTTTCAGGTTGATTCATGTTTCAGCTCATCGGAAAGGACCTGTGTCTGCATCTTGATTTTTCATCCTGACAGAGAACTCAAGTCTGCCTCCCCTTCCTCATCCCAGTCTAAATCTTGGCTCACATTTCTCTGGGTTCATTTTTCTCATTCATTTCTTCTTGGATTTTAGACCTGTGTCGCTGTCTGTTCCCTAATTTCTGAAGTGAATATGTTTGTTATCTCCAGTGAAATTTTTTTGTGTGGTGATTGTTCTCCATGACATTCTACCCTTGCTTACACAAACCTGTCTCTGTGAAGGGAAGCCAAAGCTCCCTTTAATGTCATGAATGAGAAGCCAACGTGCCCATATTATCTTTTGTGTCATAAAATTCAT